>NC_080381.1:122762765-123131932 GCF_014773155.1 Arachis stenosperma
GTCACCTTTGTGGCGCCAACCTCTTCTGCTAGCTTTAATCCTGCAATCAAGGCTTCATATTCTGCCTGATTGTTTGAAGCTGGAAATTCAAATTTTAAGGAGACCTCTAACTGGGTTCCTTTTCCATCTACCAATATTATGCCTGCGCCGCTCCCTGTTTTGTTGGAGGACCCGTCTACATAGAGTTCCCATGTAGTTGGTTTTTCCTCTTGTTCACCTGCGTATTCTGCGATGAAGTCGGCGAGGCGCTGGGCTTTAATTGCAGTCCGAGCTTCGTATCTCAAATCGAACTCGGAGAGCTCTATCGCCCATTGAACCATTCTCCCTGCAACATCCGTCTTTTGAAGGATTTGCTTCATGGGCTGGTTCGTACGGACTCTTATCGTGTGAGCCTGGAAGTAAGGTCTTAGCCTTCTTGAGGCTATTACTAAGGAGTAGGCAAACTTCTCTAGTTTGTGGTACCTTAGTTCAGGACCTTGTAGAACCTTGCTGGTAAAATAGACCGGGTGTTGCCCGACCTCGTCTTCTCTGATCAGGGCTGATGAGACAGCCCTGTTTGCGACGGATAAGTATAGGACGAGGTCTTTTCCCGGTATTGGTCGGGTCAAGATAGGAGGTTGGCTCAAGAATTTTTTGAATTCTTGGAACGCCTCCTCACATTCCGGAGTCCATTCAAACTGGCATCCCTTCCTTAACAGGGAGAATAGTGGAAGGGATTTTAGTGCCGATCCTGCCATAAATCTGGAGAGGGCTGCAAGTCGGCCATTGAGCTGTTGGACCTCTTTTAAACAAGTCGGGCTCTTCATTTCTAGGATGGCTCTGCACTTGTCGGGATTGGCCTCAATCCCTCTTTGTGTTAGCATGAAGCCTAGAAATTTCCCTGCTTCTACTGCGAAGGCGCATTTTGCGGGATTTAATCTCATCCCATGCAACCTTATAGTGTCGAAGACTTGTGAGAGGTCGGTTAAGGGGTCGACTTCTTGCTTGGTTTTTACTAACATGTCGTCGACGTATACCTCCATTAAGCTCCCTAAATGGGGGGAAAACACTTTGTTCATCAGCCTTTGGTACGTGGCTCCTGCATTCTTCAGTCCGAATGGCATGACCACGTAGCAATAGTTGGCTTTTGGTGTGATGAACGATGTTTTCTCTTGGTCGGGCTCGTGCATCGGGATTTGGTTATATCCCGAGTAGGCGTCCATGAATGATAGGTATTGGTACCCTGAGCTGGAGTCTACTAGGGTATCAATACTTGGTAAGGGATAAGGGTCCTTAGGACAGGCCTTATTCAGGTCGGTATAGTCGACGCACATCCTCCATTTACCGTTTTGTTTTTTGACTAGCACTACATTGGCTAGCCATGTTGGGTATTTGACCTCTCTGATGAAGCCGGCTTCCAGGAGCGCCTGTACTTGCTCTTCTACTATGGAGGCCCTCTCTGGGCCGAGTTTGCGTCTCCTTTGCTGTACAGGTCGGGACCCTGGGTAAACCGAGAGCCTATGAGACATGAGCTCGGGATCAATCCCGGGCATGTCGGAAGCCTTCCAGGCGAAGAGGTCGGAATTAGCTTTTAGGAGTTCACCCAGCCTTTGTTTCAGGGTTTCCCCTAGGTTGGCTCCTATGTAAGTCGTTTTTCCTTCCTCTTTACCGACTTGTATCTCTTCGGTTTTTCCTCCCGGCTGGGGTCGTAGCTCTTCTCTTGTCCTTGTCCCACCTAACTCTATGGTGTGGACTTCTTTGCCCTTTCCTCTCAGATTCAGGCTTTCGTTGTAGCACTTCCTTGCCAATTTTTGGTCTCCCCTCACCGTTGCTATTCCTCCTGGAGTCGGGAATTTCATGCAGAGGTGAGGAGTTGACACTACTGCTCCAAGTCGATTAAGGGTAGTTCTGCCAATTAAGGCATTGTAGGCTGACCCTTCATCGATGACTATAAAGTCTATACTCAGAGTCCTTGATTTTTCCCCTTTTCCAAAGGTGGTGTGAAGGGGTAAAAATCCCAGTGGCTTTATTGGCGTATCCCCTAACCCATATAGAGTGTCGGGGTAAGCTCTCAGTTCTTTTTCATCTAACCCTAGTTTGTCGAAGGCGGGCTTGAAAAGGATGTCCGCCGAGCTTCCTTGGTCTACTAGGGTTCTGTGGAGATGGGCGTTGGCTAGGATCATAGTTATCACCACGGGGTCATCATGCCCGGGGATTATCCCTTGCCCATCTTCTTTCGTGAATGAGATAGTGGGGAGGTCGGGTGTCTCATCCCCGACCTGATAGACTCTTTTGAGATGTCTTTTGCGAGAAGATTTGGTGATCCCACCTCCCGCAAATCCTCCTGAGATCATGTGGATATGTCTCTCTGGGGTTTGTGGTGGCGGATCTCTCCTGTCCATGTCATCCCGCTTTCTCTTTCCATGGATGTCCGACCTCTCCATGAGATATCTATCAAGCCGGCCTTCTCTAGCCAGCTTTTCTATCACATTTTTGAGGTCGTAACAGTCGTTGGTGGAGTGACCATATATTTTATGGTACTCACAATACTCGCTGCGACTTCCCCTTTTTTGTTTTTAATAGGTCTTGGGGGTGGCAGCCTTTCAGTGTTGCATATCTCTCTGTATACATCTACTATAGAAGTCTTTAGAGGAGTATAAGAGTGATACTTTCTGGGCCTTTCGAGACCGGGTTCTTCCTTCTTCCTGACTTCCCTTTCCCTCTCCCTAGGGGAGGAAGTGGGTCCAGGTCGTGAACCTAGGTCTCTTAATTTGGCATTCTCTTCCATGTTGATGTACTTCTCGGCCCTTTCTTGTACATCACTTAGAGAGACGGGGTGTCTTTTAGATATGGACTGTGAGAAGGGACCTTCTCTAAGTCCATTGACTAACCCCATTATTACTGCCTCCGTGGGCAGGTCTTGGATTTCTAAACATGCTTTATTGAACCTTTCCATATAGGCTCGTAGAGATTCTCCGACCTCCTGTTTTATCCCCAGGAGGCTCGGTGCATGTTTTACCTTATCTTTTTGGATTGAGAACCTCATCAAGAATTTTCTTGAGAGGTCTTCAAAACTGGTGATGGATCTTGGGGAAGGCTATCGAACCACTTCATCGCTGCTTTCGACAAAGTGGTCGGGAAAGCCTTGCATCTCGTAGCGTCGGAGGCGTCAGCTAGATACATCCGACTTTTGAAGTTGCTAAGATGATGCTTTGGATCCGTAGTTCCATCATAGAGGTCCATATCAGGGCTTTTGAAGTTCGTTGGAACTTTTGCCCTCATTATGTCCTCGCTGAAAGGATCTTCTCCGCCTGGGGGTTGATCTTCTCCTTCGTCGCGGGAGTTCTTGAGAGAGGATTCTAGCTGCAAGAGTTTTCTTTCCAACTCTCTTCGCCGTTCCATCTCTTCCTTAAGGTACCTTTCGGTTTCCTTTTGCCTCTCCCGCTCTTGTTCCAATTGCTCCAGGCGGCTATAGACTAGTCCCATCAATTCTGTTACGTGGGATGGTCCGCCCTTTTCTGATTCACGTCCATCTGAGGAGTTTACCTTTGGATTCTTCATTCCAGAGGTACCCTCTCTGTGTTGGTCGTTATCTTGATGTTGGGCTGTGTCTTCATTGTCGTTGCCCAGGCCTAGATTCTCTTGCTCAGAATCTGTTTCAACATGGCCTTCTTCATGGGATCTTTCTGCCATCAAGGGATGATCTCTCGGGTCCCCGGCAACGGCGCCAATGTTACGGTGGGTAACCGGAGATTAGTCCAATGGATGGCGTTTGGCGGCCCAAGTGAATGATGGAGGAGGACTCCAGGTAGGTCCGCAACTCGGGAGGCTCCGTCCGACTTGTGCTCGCGTGTGAATGGGGGGTGGTACCTGCAAAGACACTCCGATGCCTAAGTTAGCAAGGGTGTAAGCAGGTCTTAGAGAGTATTGGACTTAGGAATACCTGAGGTGTGTCAGTGTACTTATAGTGGTGAGCCAATAACCACCGCTGGAGTAGTGCCGTATCTTTAGGATAATAACCGTCCCATTATCTTAGGGAGGTTAAGATATGGCTTTATGAAGTGGTTAGAGAGATTTCAGGGGCGGTTACTCATTTGAATGAGTATTTATCTGCCAGCTAATCTCACAACCGACTTCTTCGTACAAAGTCGGGGTTGACACCGACCTCTTGCGTGGAGGTGGTGCTTTGCTAGGCTTAATCTAATGGATCAGGCCTTTCGATTGGACCTGGGCCCTCATCATTGGGCCAGGGTATGAACAGTAATATTATATGATTTTGCATGGAAAAAAGTTGGTGTGTGAAGCTGGAGAGAAGAACGCGGTGAGAGAATAAGAGAATGTCGTGCATAGGACTATAGAGTTCAATAGCTAGTTACAGCTTCTAGTGTTGAGTCTTGAGAGTGATTTTCAATTCGATCACTAGTTCACTTATTCAATTGTCTATGAAGGAATAAATTAAGTTGAAGGGTATGTACTTAAATTAATATGGGACGTGCACGCCACATTGACCAACACAGAACATGACATACATGAAGAAAGTGAAAAACCTTTTTCCTCCGATCCTTGTCTTAAACGCTGCTCATGATTCTTACATGGAATATCACCGTCGCCCCACACCGTGACCTGGGGAGTCGTCGGTCGCACTGCTTTCAGCCGTGTCACCACCGCCGTTGAAAGCTAATGCTATTTCTCTTGGAGTGTTCATTATATCTATAAATTCACAGTATTTATCTATGTTTGATCTATAATTTACGAATATGATTCCATTAAATTCAATCTAATAAGATCATATTGCGAATATCATATCTATATATGTATAAGATCCAATTTGTATGGCACCAAATAATAAATAAATAATATATATTGAATTTATATTTTATTTCAATTATATAATAATAATTAGAGGAGTGCTAAGGACCAATAGAATTTGTGAAGTTTAACCATCAATTAGCCATCATCAATATTTTTGATAGTGTAAGATAATATCTAATGATATAGGATTAATCATTTTTCTTTTGATAGTTAAGTGCGGACCAGATTTCAACAAAAGTGCTAGCCTCTTAGACTTTCTCTAATAATTATTCATATACATTGTATTTTTTTTATTTTAGAAAAATTAATTTCATCATATTTTAAGAATAAACATATCAAAAAAATAAAAAGAGATTTTATTAAATAAACTAAAAAAATTTATTATTTCTTATAAAAATAAATTTTTTTAATATATTCTATATCTAATATCAGACCTGATTTGCAAATATGTAATTTTAATTAGATCTAAATATAAAAAGTGCAAATTAAATTGAGATTTTAACTGTATTTTTTTCGATCTTGCAGTTGAGCACTTAATACAGTTTTTTAAAAATAAAACACACGGGTTCGGAGGCTCAAACACGAAATAAAATTGGGTGCCCAGTTCCAAAAATAACAGAGAGAAAAGGGCCAATGGAATCATATACAAAAGATAAAAGAACATACAAGTCCAACATGCCCAATCTCTTATTTGAACCCAATTTCATCAAAAGAGGAACTTTCTCTTTTTAAAGGATAACAATAACTAAATTTAATTGGTTGGCTCATTTATTTAAATAAATACTAGTGATTTGAATTATATTTTATGTATGTAATAATTTATTGGATAATAATAAATTTTTAAATGAAATTTTGATTTGATTAGTCCAATTAGAATGAGAGATAGTGTGAGAATAATAATAATAATAATAATAATAATAATAATAATAATAATAATAATAATAATAATTAAAGGGATTGGAAAATTTGATGAATAGTATTCAAGGGAGAAATGATACCACTATCCTTTCTGAATCATTAACATAATTATTTACATTTCACGTAACACTAATATGAACTACTTCCTCCTATGCGTTGCAACTCTCTTCTACAAGAAGTTGGACGAATTGAACTAAAATAACAACGCATGTAATTAATTTACATTTATATAAGAAATGAGGAATTTCAAAACAAAAACTAGAACATAACTATTCACAAAATACCAATGGCAATGGCTTCCAAGAATTCTTATATATCCTATTTCTGAATGTGTACCCACATTCCTTTGCTAGGTACCCCACGGTGGACAACAAATAGCAAGTAATATCCCGGAGGAGCAACCTCACCGGCCGGCGGCGCCACCGAGGTTAACTTAAAAACCCCCTTAATAAAATCTTGAACAAAACCTTCATTTTTGAGAACCAAAAGCCTTTGGCTCATAGACACTCCATGAGTTGTAAAAGGAGGGAAGTACATGGTAACTTTGATATCATTCTTGGTCAAATGAAATCCTCTCTTGACTGAAAATTGTGTCTCAAAGTTAACTCCATACTTCAAATCCTTGGTGGAAGTTTGTTCAATGATTTGAGGTCGAAAGTTGTCTAGCTTAGGGTCAAGATAAGGAGGAGAGAATCCTTCAACCCTAGTTTCAGTTGGGAACTTATCATGATCTTTGTAAGTGTCATGAGTGTTGCTACCAGCAACCCAAATCTTGCCATTAGGAATGACTGCGGAGGTTGAATGGTACATTCTCGCAATCGTCGTAGGCTTCATAACCTTAAATCTCTTTCCTTTCGCCTTTTGAGGAGTATACAAGACCGGAGTCAAATTGGGTTGGTCTGCATCCCACCATGCAGACGTACCCACTTGCGCTCCATTAATGAACAAGATTTGTCCATTGGGGAGTATTAGGGCATCCCCCATGGTCCTCCTTGAAGGCATTCGTTCTGAGTCCCAGGTAGGGTTAGGGTCTGTGATGACCATCCTATTGCAATCTTGAAGAGCTGAAAGAAAAGTTTTTCTAGTTTCGGCTAAGAAAAATGCATTGGGGTTGTTGCCGCCGCATACGATGACTTCGGCGGTAACATTATTATTATTATTGAGGTTTATGGGGAGAAGGGCGGACATGCCGGAGGCCGGGTAGTTTCTGGAGCCGCCGGGGAGGACGGGGAAGGTGCGGACAACCTTGTTGTTGGTTGGATTGAGAAGGAGAGAGCGATTGTTGGAGAAAAGGAAGAGATTTCCATCAGGAATAAGGTGGACAAAAGGATAGAGATTGTTTTCATCAAGGTCTGAGGTTTCATAGAGGAATGGGAAGAAGTAGGGTTTATCGGTAATTTGACCTTCTACTTTAGGGAGGAACTCATAGCTAAAAGATCTGCGACCTCCTATCACTATGAAATCACCATTCGGAAGAATTGTTTGACTTCCATACCTAATAACACAACAACATACATATTGTAACTAATATATTCTACTCAATAACTTGAAAAATTAATTAGTAGTGTAGAAATAGCGTAGGGTACATACCATCTATCTTCTTTCAAAGCTTCATTATGTTCCCTCCAATCACAGTCTTTTTGGCAGTTAGGTCCACCATAGTATCTGATGGTTCTTGATCCATCTCTGAAACCGCCAGAGCTTATTAGGGTTCCATCAGGTGCAAGCCCTCCACATGAACACCATGGATCTGCCGTTACCTTCATAATCATTTCAAACATTCTTGTAAAACACACTCTAACAATAACTTATATTTAATGGGTTTTTTAAGGAAAATTCTAATTTACTTTTATTAAAAAATAAAAATATTATTCCTACACTAAAATCACTTATCAATTTATTTGTACATAAATACAAGTAATTTAATTTATTTTTATGTATATTTATATTTTAATATATATTTGTTATAGATATCTGAATTCTTAACAAATTCTCTACAAAATCTTTTTGTAGATGTGTTTAAATTGTGAGTTATTGAACTTATCCTCGTCCATAAATTTTCTAATTATTAGTTTCACACAATCAATCAACAAATAGAAACTTTAGTACGAGAATAAAAAATTATTACTTTGAACACACTTAGTTCTATTAGAAAAATGAATGTACCTTTTTTTAATGTATATTTAATGTGCATTTTTTATTTAGTTTAATTTTAATATATTGATAGTGTAAAGATTTATGAAATAAATATAGTAAAAAGTAATTAGTTTTATGTCATTAAGTTAACTTTTTATATAATTATTACTTATTTTTTGTTGGTCATATATATATATATAACTTTTAAAAACTTATAAAAAAAAAGCAAGTATAATTATGAGTATTACTAAAACATTTATGGCATAGAAATACATAGGAATTGTTCTTGAAAAGAAGAGAGAAATTAAAGAACCTTGAGTGGCCTAGCTTGATTTGTGTCAAGATCATATTCCATAGAATGAGCAAAGCAATCTTGTTTCATTTGGTGGGTGAATTCATCCATGAATGGAACACAAGGCACCCCCGGTGGATATTGGATCCTAGAGATGCGATAAATGGTGGCATCATACACAATAATCTTGTTTGTTGGCATCAAATTGATTTGCATTGCTGAAACACCCGAGTTTGGTGAAAGCAATTCCCATTCCCCATTGAAATCTGTCTCAAAATCACCCCTTGTAATTTCCTCATCAATAGTGGTATCACCACCATCACTTGTAGGGTTATTATTGTCATTATGATCATTTATAGGGTTAGTAGGGTCATTTATTGGGAAGGGTACTGGAAACCTTGGATCGGGATAAATGGGTTTGAACCTTGACTTGCGATGGTGTTTGTGGTGTTTGTTAAGTATGTTGCTATCTACGGCAACAAGGAAGAATAAAAAGAGAGTAAGAATCAAAAGAACTTTGTACAAATAATTTTCCATTGTTAGTTAGTTTGTGGGATATGGGTTTTGTGTGTTTTTTTGTTCTTGGTACTTTAATTTAATTTTTGATGGGGATTTTTACTTTTTTTTTGTTTTTGTTTTTTTGGGGGGGGGGGGGTGGATTTTGATGTGTGTAGTTTTGTTTAGTTGCTTTTAGGTTAGGGTTGTGTAAACCATTGATATGTTAAAGGAATTTTTTTTGGCCAAAATAGCAAATGATTTAAAACCCAATGTTTATTAGTAACTAGGGATGGTAACCATTTCTTTTTTAACATCAGTATTTGTGGCAGATGAATAACCATGCACATTATTTGACAAGCCTCTTGTAATGGAAAACATGCTGGGCTTTGGGACCCTCCCTTAGCTTGTTTTTCTTTTTTTTTTTGTGTGAAAGTAAATAATGGTTCTTAATTACTGGTATTATTACTATTATCATCACAACTCGAAAAATTATTTTAGTGACTATTTGTTTTGTTTTTAATGATAATAAAAATAATTGCTAATATATTTAACACCAATTCGACATTAATTCGATTTCTTATACTTTATCGCTAAAAAGTTTTAGTGACAATTATATAATTACTAATAAAAAAAATTTAATAGTCACAAAAAATATATAATTGTCATTAAAAAATTTGCCACTAAAAATAATTTTTGTTATAGTATATGAATATAACTAACATGTATCCTATATGCATAATATAAGTTAAAATAATTTTATTAAAAACAAAAAAGTTTAAATTTTTAATATATTTATTATATATTTATCAAAAGAAAAAATCTAAATTAAAACTTCTATTAACAATAATCTTTTTAACATGTGTCCTTAGAAAATATGTAGACACATGATAGTTACACACTTATATTATTAGAAACTTGCTAACGAGTGTTCTTAAGACACTGGTTAAAGACACTAAACAAAAAAGTTTTTATTAAAAATAAAAGTAAACATTGATTTTTAAAAGCTTTTTATTTATTTAATGTATTTAAAAATAAATTTTTTTTAATCAACGTTGTTAGGACACAACACCTTAACATTATTATTATTATTATTATTATTATTATTATTATTATTATTATTATTATTAAGACACAATAATACATTAGATAGTTGGCGCAATGAAAATTCACAAAATATTTCATCTATTGTGATTGAAATTTTTATATTGGCTGATGAAATTAAGGACTTGATTGGAAAGTTATGCTATACTATAATAGAAATTTGATTAGAAACTTTTAATTATATATCTAATTAAAAATTGAATGAAATTTCATCGATCAACAAAATAATTAAACTATTTTTCAAAGTAGTTTCCTATCTTCAATTTAAAAGAATGACCCTAACATGTCCAATATAAAATACCATTTGTTTTCGTAAAAAAAAATGTGTTTGATTAATTTAAAAATGCATCCATATAATTCCGTACGCATTGTAACTGTTGCATATTGGACGAATACTTTAATTAATTTAAAGGAAAACATCATGAGAATTAAATCAAACAGTATGATTTTTGTTTAGAAGCAAATGTTACCAACCAAATAAACGTATCTTTTTGGATCATCATAACTTTTTCATACTTTGTTCATAACTTTTTCTTAGACTTTGTCTTTTTAGTGACAACTATATGTCAGTGTTTTGTTTGAGTAATGTGGACACCATAACCAGATTATATTCCTTAATTTAATTAATAAATAAACTCTTAGTGGAAATTATTATGATTTAATGTTGATTGACTCACTTATGTTTAATTTACTATTATTTCTACCTTTATATGATCAATGAATAAGGTAATAATACTATATATGTATCAACCAGGACCGACAATTTTGCATCGATCACTTGTCTCAATTTATTAAAAAAATTACACTTTAATTACCTTTGTGGTGAACATTATTTTATTAAAGAAAGCGTGTTTAATTAATAATGCTTCAAAACTATAGTACACAAGAACGTAATCTATGTACATTTGTCTGTATAGTACATTATTTAGCAGCTAGACAAAAAAGTAATCAAAACAGTTCAATTAATAAATATTAAACAAAATAAATTTGAACAATTTTTTTATCTCCTTAATATTATCAATTTAATTAATAGTAGTATAAATGGACAGTATATAATGACCACAAATTATTTTTAATATGATGCATAAAGGTATATTACAGCAGCATAATAACAGTACGGTGAATAATTATTCATATGAGTGTTAGAAATTGGTGAGGAGTGAGAGATGAGAGAAGGAGTGAGACATAGGGTGAGAAACACATAGTGAGTTAGAACTAGAGAATATGTAAAAGATTACAGGATTTGGAATCGAGAAGAGTATCAACGGTTGGAAAATGAGTCTTTCTCTATCTTTGTTGATAATCTCCCCAAAAATATTTCAAAAAATGAATTATTTAATCTGTTTAATTGGATTGGACGCATTAACGACATTTATATATCACGAAAACAAAAAGGTGGTAATATGTATGTTTTTGCGTTCATCCGATACACAATGAAAGGTGGAGCTCTGAAGGCTATAACAGAAATGAATCGTATGAGGTCGAGAAGGAAGATTGTGTACGTGAGAGAAGCGAAGTATAGACGAACAACTGAGACAAAGGTCCGAAAGACAGCTCAGAAAGAAGGTGATAGTCGGAACAAGACAAATTCTCAACCTCAAGAAGGAGATAACCAAAGGCAAGTAGAGAAACTAACAAGGCATAAAAAAGAGCCAGACTCGCATGAAAATGGGTGGACAAAGAAAGTGGCAGTATCAGTGGTGAAAGAGAATCTGGAGTGGCTACAGAGAAGTCTGGTCGGCAGTACGACGAAGGCAATTGATTTAAGTTCCTTGAAAAAATGATTGGAAAAAATCTGCCTCAAGTTGTCCAAGTACGGAAATTGGGAGCATATAAAGTTCTTTTGACTTTTGATTCTGTATTGAATGCAGAAGAAGCATATACGTTTAAAATGTATAGTCTCTTGCAATTCTTCCATAGTATATGGAGATGGGATGAGACGGAGCAATGTGAAACTCGAAGAGTGTGGTTAAAATGTTACAGGATTCCGTTACATGCGTGGTCAGCAGATACCTTTAGTATGTTAGGAGGTCAATAGGGGGAAGTAGTCGGTTGTGACAAAGTAATAGAATCGTGCATGTCTTTTAGTGTTGGACGAGTGCAAATTGATACTTGTATCATAAATATGATTAATGAATGGGTCCATATCACAATAGGTATCAGTGAATTTGATGTGCTAGTGAAAGAAGTGGGACGGGAGACTTTTGGATTGAATTGTTATGAAGAAGCTAATGAAAATTAAAAAGTGATTATAGTTGTGAACAACGAAGAACAGTTGCGGAAAAGGAGTGTGGGTATGAGCTTAATGAGTGCACGGGCTACAAAATCGGTAGTTTTCAACGACCAGGCTGCCGATGTGGTGATGGGGGAGCTGAGGAAAGACGGAGAAGATAAGGGCAGGTTGGTAATTCCTAAAATTATTATGAATGAGTGGATTAATGATCATTCAAAACAAAATCAGGTAAAAACAGTAACATATCAACCAATTTATGAAGGAATTGAAGGGAGAGCGAATTGTGTGGGATGTGATCATATTAATTATGAAGCTGATTCTAAAGATACAGTAACATGAATTTATGAAGGTAACTTTAATGGATTAGAAAGGAGGGGCAAAAGGAATAAGAAAAAGAAGGTTCTTTGTAGGCTTTGTGCTAGGCCCAACAATTCAAAGATGTCCAAAAAAGATAGAGAAGGATCTTTGGACCCGGCTTCCTCAATCAACCGGTTCGGTGATGTTGGGTTGGGTCTAAAATCTGAGTCAGGTTTGATGGAAATAGAGCACAGTTTTCATGGTAGGAATGGGCACGCTAGAGAAGGGTTTACGACAATTGTGCAGAAAGCTGCATCTGCAAAATTGCGCTAGAAACCGGTGCGGAGAAGATCGAGGGAGACCTAATGGTGTTGAAGGAAGTAAGCTAAAGACTGGCCACGGTAAAGGAGGTTCAATGTGGCAAGGAAAATGTGCAACCCTAACGCCACCTATATTGGGTCATGAGATCGAGAAAAAGTTGGTGACGGAGAACCAAGCCGCTACTCTTCCAGCGGTGACATTGAATGGAGGGACTGGTGGGTTGAGTGTGTATGTTGATGATGATGGTGCAGAAGATGTTGATTAAGAAACGTGTGATAGGGATGACATTGTGAATAATAGTGGCATGGGTTTCGCCACAAAGGGAACAATATTGACAAAGAGACAGGGAGAGCTATCGAAACATGATGAAGAAGTAGTTGGGAAGAGGGTGGTTGATGATGGTGGTTCGGACAAGAATGAAGGAAGTAAGGGAAACAGAAATAATATTTTGGAGGAGCAAATGCTTGAAAATAGAAAAACTTAGGACCTAGCATTGGAATCAGATGCAATTTTATACAATGAAGAAGATGATATTATGGCTATTCTCCAAGCACAGAATGAAGAAATTGCTCAGAAAAAAAGAATGGCAAAATAGAAAGAGAAAGCAAGACGCTGCAGGCCCAAAAATAAAAACAAGGTGTGTAATAATTTATTAAAATAATTTGTTCTTGGAATGGTAGGGGCTAATGGGTGATGGAAAATTGAACATGGTCAAAAACCTCAAGAAAAAAATTTAAGTTGAATATGTTGGGCTTGTTTGAGATTAAGTGGCGGGTAGTGACAAAATTTGATGTAATAAAAATTTAGGAGAGTGACGCTGCGGGATGAGAATATGTTGAGTCGGAGGGTGCCTCAAGTAGTTTACTATTAATTTGGGATGAAATAATGTTTAAAACGAGTCGTTGTCATAAAAGGGAGTTTTGGTTGTGTATTGAAGGGGTCTTACTAATAATAATTTCAATTAAGCTTTCTGGGGTGTATGGAGTTCATACAAGAGAAGAGAAATTTATTGTGTGTGAGAAATTGAGTTATATTGCAGAATTATGTCAGCCTTTATGAGAGACTTCAACGAGACTGTGCAGGTGAACGGGAGAAAGGATGCTGTCAGATTAACAGAGTTTTAGTAAGAATTGATAAAAGAAGATAGGTAACTGGTGGACTTTTGCTTAGCAATCTTACAATTAGATTGACAGAGTTTTAATAAGATTAGAGTGGTTGAAGATGTTTTCACGAGTACAAAATTAGGAGTACAAAATGAGGAGTACACTATAAGAAAGAGGAGCACAAAAAATAGTTGATGAGTTTTTTTGGAATTTTTTTTTTAACTTTTCTATTTGCTTGTTGTTGTTCTTGCTCCACTTATTATGTTGAGCTCTGTTGTTAAAAGAAATTAAAAGTAGTATAATTTGCCATTCAATCAAACTAATATCATCACTGTTAATTAAGAGTATTGAAGCAAAGCATGGTATGAATGAATTCAGGAGAACGAATTGTATTAAAAATCATAGATCAATATCTTACAAAAACCTTAGGTAGAACCTGCTAAAAAGTAATTTTTTTTTGTACATTATTATTTTAAACTAGTTAACTGTTAAAAATTATACTAATTTGATCCATTAATCAATTTTTTAACTAATTTTTTATTTTTTAATTGGTTCATTGTCAATTAAATTTTTATCTAAACCGAACAAATTATCTAATAATTAATTTTTAATTAATTCGATTAAATCAATTAATTCGGTTCAATTTTTAAAATCATGTGTATAATTACTATTTATTAATTACATGAATATATACGCTTCTTTTTCTTAAATTTAGAAAATAATTTATATTCTCTGAATTTGATATTAAATTTATCAAATTATCTAATAGATAATGATTTTATCAATACATCTACAACTTGATCCTAAGATTGAATATTCATTATTTTTGTTTTTGATTCATTAATTCCAGTATAAAGTGAAAGATCTTGTTCTAAGTATTTATACATACTATGAAGTATGAGATTATTTATGGTTAGAAAACAAATACTTTGATTATCACAATAAATAATAAGTGTGATAGACTGATAGTTTGAAGGATCATCTTCAATTCTTGAAGTAAATGTTAAATGCATATTATTTCAAATTGTGTTGATATTAATTGAAAAATAAATATATATGTTAATTGGAACTGAAAGGTACCAGACCAAAGAAGATAATTTGGATGAAAGAATAGTTAAAGGGGAGAAGGTATTAACAAAGAGAAGAGAGAAGAAAGGGAATTTCATTGATTGAACTTAGATTGAAAAAAAAGTTCGTGTACAGGGATGAGGTAAGAACAGAGAAGCTGCAGGAGAAACTTCCAGCACCTTCTAACAGTTTCTCAACTAACTAATTATCTAACAGTAATAACAGAAAATGACAAAAAGCATGAAAGAGAAATTACACAGGAAAATTACACACATGCTATAATTCCTATCATCATCTCTAGTTATCAGCTTTTGTTGAATACTGAATATCAGTTAACACTTCAGCTCCTTTCTTCATCATCTCTGGTTGTTGTCATTCTGACTGATGATTTGTTGCTAATCACAAACACTCATCTTGCCTCAAAAATGAAGGAAGCTCTCAGAAGGGACTGCTTTTGTAAGGATATCTGCTGTTTGAACTGAGTCTGGAATGTGACTAACTTGAATTGTCTTGGTGTAGACATAGTTTCGAACGAAGTGCAGATCTATTTCAAAATGTTTGGACTTGGAGTGAAGGATGGGATTGACAGCAAGCAAAACAGCACTCAAATTGTCACAATACAGCATTGGCGGGTACCAGACCATAGAGGATAATTTGGGTGAAAGAAGAGTTAAAGGGGAGAAGGTATTAACAGAGAGAACAGAGAGAAGAAAGGGAATTTCATTGATTGAACTCAGATTGAAAGAAAAGCTCGTGTACAGTGATGAGAGGGGTTGCTTATATAGAAAGGTGAGAAAAGAGAAGCTGCAGGAGAAGCTTCCAGCACCTTCTAACAATTTCTCAACTAACTAACTATCTAACAGCAATAACAGAAAGTGACAAAAAGAGTGAAAAGAAAATTACACAAGAAAATTACACACGTGCTATAACTCCTATCAGGAACATCTTGGGAAGTTAATGTATGTTGTTTTATAAATATAGAATTATTCTCTATATACAAATGTTTTTTTATATAAGTCTTTACAAGTCATTTATATTCACATGTTTTATGTTATTACTGTACATTCTTCTTCTTCTTTTTGTTACTGCACTTCTTCTTCTTCTTCTTCTTCTTCTTCTTCTTCTTCGTTATCGTCGTCTTTAACACCACTTTTTTCTCTTCCTCCTCTTCCTCCTCTTCCTCCTTTTTTCATTGAAATTTTTTCTCCTCCTTTCTTTTTCTCTTTCTCCTCCATCACCAGTTATTTTATTATTGAAGATAATGAATAATTCAGGTTCTGATTGTCAATTAAACTAGAATGAAATTGAATATTCTTTTGAATCCAATCAAGTGGCTGAGGTGTGATTCAATTCAAAAGGAAAAAATGTAGCATTAGAGGAAATATTTTTCTATATTTATAGCAAATTTAGGTGTAACACGAAGATATTTGAGTGTAACACAAAAATATTTGGGTATATTTTTATTCTGATAAATTCTGCATAATTCAAAACTCTTCCTCTTCCTCATTCTCATCTTCTGCTGCTTTTTTTCTTATTCATCTTTTCTTTTTTGTTTTACCTTCTCAAGTTTCTTCTTGTTTTACTCTCTTAACAAGAATAAAAATAAAAAATCAAACAAAGAAGAAGAAAAAACACATAATGCTGCAAAATTACTTGGAAGAGCATGACCTTACATTCATTTAACTAAAAGAAAGAAATAAATAAGGGAAAAAAAAAGAAAAAAATGCAGCATTAGAGAAAATTTTTTTTTTATATTTGTAGCAAATTTGGATGTAACACGAAGATATTTGGGTATATTTTTATTCTAATAAGTTTTGCATAATTCAAAACTCTTCCTCTTTCTCCTCATCTTCTGCTGCTTCTTATTCTTCATTTTCTTATTTCATATTTTCATAATTTTTTTGGGAGGAAAAAATCAAACAAAAAAGAAAAAATACATAATGTTGTAAAATCAATAGAAAGAGGAGGAAAAAAATACAACAACAATAACAGTAGTAAAAATATGACTATAAAAATGAAACACGTAAAGAAAAAGGAAGAAAAACATAAAGAAGAAGAAGAAGAAGAAGAAAGAGGAGGAGAAAGAAGAACGCGAAACACGCTATAAAAACCATTGAATAGCGCGTGTATTGACATGCTTGAATAGATGAGCATTGTTTTTGTTGAATTTAGTCCAATTTATATGACTTATAAATCAAAATAACTTGTATGTACAGCACTTTCCTATATATTAACTCTAATTTCTATCTGACAAATTAAACATCCACTTGGAATGATTTCTATTAACTATTTTGTGTTTATTCTTATTGTTTTCATTGATTGACAACAAATACAGTTGTTTTCCCATCATTTGCTTTAAGAAGTTGAGTAAGTCATTGATAGCTTTAACATACTGTAAACATATATTTTGTTACAAAGTGACCAATAACTACTTTAATGGAATTCATGTTTATGTCTTATAGAAAGACACATAACCAACCATCTAAAATTTCTAGAAAATCAAGCTCTTCAATGAAAAGCCTATAAATCATACAAAAAATGCTATTTGAAAAATAAAATTTAATTTTTATTCAATCTTTAAATTTAATATTTATTATTTTAATTAATGATATTTTTTATTTTTAAGGAATCACTTTTATTTTTAATACTTATCACTATAAAATTTGTAATCACTTACGAAATATTAATTTTTTGCAAACCAAACCATAAAACTTGTAACAACTTTTTGTATACTGATTTTTAAAAATTAGTGAAGTTTTTAAAATAAATTAAACTCACTTCAATTTTTTACTTAAAATATTCAAAACTCATGTAAAAAACACATATAAAATTAAATAAACAACATAAACACATTTAAAATTATGTATTAACACATTTAAATTATTGTCATTGTAGTTTTAAATTACATATTGAGCACAGAAAAAATTAAACTCAAATACACATCCAAAATTATAAGAATGCACTCTAAATATTTTATCAACACGTCTAAAATTTATGTAAAAAAACTTATATATGTACATAAGAACATAATAAACAACAAAAACACATCTAAAATTGTAAGAATGCACTCTAAATATTTTATCAACACATTCAAAACGCATGTAAAAAACTTATATATACAGAATAATAAGAAAAGTAATAGTGTCGAAAATGCACAAAGAAAAACTCAATGAACAGAGACCCATCCAAATCTTAGGAACGTTTTTGGCGCACGCAGACGAACGGCGATGCTGATGCGGACGAACGGCAACGAGGAGAAGAAAGGCGGCGACGACGATGAGCGTCGAGGAAGAAGAAGGCGGCATTGTGGATGAGCACCGAAGAGGAGGAAGGCGGCGTCGAAGATGAGCGCTGAGGAGAATGGTGGCGCAGACGAACGGTGGCGGAGGATGACAAACCACGGATGGCGTGCGCCTCTGAGTTTACGATGTGCGGTGAATGTGACTGCTCTACTTCTTTCAGGGTTTGGTATGGTATTAGTTAATAATTAAATGGTTTAAGATTTATTTTAGAATTTTAAAATCGAAATTTTGAATTTTAATAAATTTGATTTTTGGATATGCATTTAAATTGTAATATATTAATAATTAAATATATTAAATTTGAAAAAAAATTAAAAATTAAAAATTATTTAATTTATATTTTAAATGTGTATTTAATTTTTAAAAAAATATTAAATTTATTTATAATTTTTTGATGTGTTTATTTTATTTTTTTAAAATTATTATAATAAAAAACTGAATATTGTATAACTTTTAAAAGATATACAGTTGAATTGAAATCATACCAAGTTACTAACCTAAAGTATCTTGCTCAATTAAATATAATACTAGACTACATGTCTCCTAACTCGGAAATAGATTCTCTCCATTTTTTTGAACATTTGAGAGAATAAAGTGTGATTTCTCATCTTTAATTTTATAAGTGAGACCAAAATTAAATAGGAGAGAGAACAATAAATGATAAAACTAAATATTGAACATCATCCAATTTTTTTTTCACTAAAAAAAATTCACTCTCCTCCTAACTCTCTATTTTGCTACAATTTTCGAGCCAGATGGAATTAATATCTACAAAGAACTCTCATAAATTTAAATCTAAAATGTATAAGAATTAGGATAAGATAGCATATATCTCGAAGTGAGTGTTTTATTTAATATTTATAGTACATTTTTTTGTAAATTTAAAGAAGAATTTACGTTACATCCTAATCGAATTTAGTAAGATATGATCTGATTTAGTTATTTTAGAGATTAATAATGTCCCAATAAATACATTTTGGGCCGATGAGACATTTGAAGCCCAATTTGAGATATTGAATTATAACTAGATCTAAAGTTTTAAAATATTTTGTAGCTAAGGCTTAATTCAAATAGTTATCCATGTACATCAATTTTAATATGTTGCATTTGGATTTAAATCTTGGTAAATACACCAAATATTAAAAAGGAATCTTTTAGTGTTATGTGAATAAGTATTTGGCTTAAGTGTATTATGATATTTAGAATTGGAAATTGTCCAATTTATCTGACCAAACAAATTTTTTTTAATATTTTATTGATTTTTATTTAATTAATTAAAACCGTAGATTTTGTTCGGTTTGATTGATTGTCTTTTTTTTTTTTATTGTTAAAAGCTACTTGAATCTAGGTTCTAGGCCTTATTTTTTAGTTAATGAAATTGATCCCAAAAAAAAAAGTAAGTAGTATTACACTAATAACAAAAGACATCTTCTAAACAAGTTTCAGGCTAGTCCAAGTTAACCAACACTTATTAATTATATAAGCCTGGTCTATTAAGAGTGTGACTTTTCCTAATTTAACATGTTTTCACACCTAAATTCATCATCAAGCTAAGGGTGAAAGCTAGATTTTCTTAGTATAGAATAAATAATAGGAGAAAAAAATTAATGATAAAATTAAAAAAAAGTTAACTGGGAGAGAAAAGATTAATTATACAAAAATTATTAACAAGAAATATTGAAATAAACAAAAAAATATCATATATAATTTGTATAAGTATACAATTATTTATCTTTTGTATTATTTCGCTCCAATCATTACTTAATTATTTCAATTCATTGTATTGGATGATCCATATGTTATCAACATAATTATATATGAAACATACAAAGCAAGCTTGAAGCTTCCATGCACAATATTTAAAATTAAATTACTTGAGACTCACGGATATATGCTAGAAAAGAAAGCTAAAATCCCGTATGTAACACACCATGAGAAGCGAAGTTTGAATTATAATCGGAAAAGTGGTCAAGTATATTTGATGTACGATTTTTTTTTTCAATAAAATTACCTCCAATATAATATAGGAAAAAAGACTCATGTAAGGAACTAAAAAGAATAAGCGTATAAATTAAAGCTGCACTTATTATATTCATAAACTAGAGAAAACATAAATAATAACGAGAAAAATAATGTTTAAGAGATAATAAAAAATAAATTCAAACAGTCTAAAATTATTTTATTTAATATTTATTAATTAATATTAAAATAATTATATAATTTTAGATATAATAAATATATAATTACAGATATTATTTATATAAAATTAAAAATATTATATTATATAAAATAATTTTAGATATCATCTTTCTAGTAAGTTACCAAAAATAGAAAAGACATTTAGATAGGTGACTAATTTATTAAACTAAACTGAACTTCATTCTCTATATTATTATATTCTTCTTTGAGGGGAAAACTGATTCAGAAAGGCACTTTAATAAAATTTTCATTATAATTAAGTTGTTTTGATTGGATCAAAATGAAGTTAACGTATGAAAACTTGAAAAGTTAAGCCTAATCTTAAACGATCTTAATAACACGTGAACAATGAGTTTCTTACGGGCTGCTATATCCATTATTATTGTTAGTCCAATTAGTGGGATTCATGTATGTAGAAGGAAGCAATCCATCACAAAAATTTACAGTGCTTCAATCTTATTATTTATATATTAACTACCTTTCAATCATCAAACACATTTTATGGAAAAGTTTAATGTTTCATAAATGGGAAAGTAGTTTCGTTGAGGTTGCTTCTTTTGCACACATTCCATAGAAAATAAATTAAAGTGTACTGAAAACGTGTTACTTATTTTATTATATTTTTGGAATTTAATTTTCAGGTAGTAATTAACATTCTAAAAAGTTGGTTACAGATATTCCATCGTGAATTGTCATATTAATAAAGTAACTAATTTTAAATTTATTATTTTAAAATTTATATAAATACGTGAATTTGATTATATAATTGTATAAAATTTTTTATTAATATTTAAAATCAAATTAAAAAAAATTAAAGCGACAATTGAGTTATTTCTATATGATCTTAAGATTAAATTATTTATATTATATTTTTTGTGTGCAATTTTTTTACGAATCTAAATATATTTTAACGCAAGATATTTATGCACTGAATTGGCCCTTATCAAAATTAAACTTTTAGTTGAACTGGGCTTAGTTAATTAACAAAGTGTGTTGAATTATCTTAACAGTGAAATCTTGGTATCTATAGTCTTATATTGGAAAGGAGAAAAAAAGTTGTTGTGTACTTCTAATCATTAAAGGGTACATGCATGTGAATACTCATATAAAGTCCAAAATCTAAAATCTGATGAATCATACAATCTAAACTCTTTTTGAACAACTGAAAATAATATAAGTTGATGAGTGAAAGGCTTGCTTCCATCATCAATATCAAGGCATGCCAGAAAATTTATTAAATTTAGTTACAAAAGTAGCAAAAGTGCTTAAAGATGATGATCAACTAATAATGTAGGAATTTAGCTATAAATTGAATTCAAGTTAAATTAAGATCAATATTTAATGAGATATAAGAAACTGAATACCAATTACAGGTGATGATTAAGGAAAAGAAAAAAAAAAGGTGAAACCATTAACCACTTTAAATTTTAATTTGAATTATTAAAATGTAGTTATTAATCAAAGGGAAAATGAATATTTAAATTTACACATTATTTTCTCAATAAAATCTAAGTTCAAGAAAGCTTAACCTACTATTAATGATAATGTGGACTTTCAAAGACTTCAAACAATGATAAATCCTTGAATCAAGACTTCAAAGAATGCCCTTGCTGTTGGGTGTAATCGGTTTCTGTTTTCAATTTTATTTTCAAAATGTTCTGATTTTAAGAATTAAAAAAATAAAAATAAAATAAATTACTTTTTGTTATTATAATAAATCTTTTTAATTTTTCTTCATGCTTGTAAAATATAATCTTTTATCATACAATAGTTTTCTTGCATATTTATTCTTAGTTTCACTTAAAAAATATATAATAAGATCACACTATATATACTATATCAATTTAAAAAAACCTTAAAAAGATTCTTTTTGTTTTTTTTTTTTACAAAATCTTAAAAACAAAAAACAAGGAATATAAAAATAGATCGAAAAACCAATTAATGACACAACCTAATAATGTGGACTTAACAAAAACAAGTAGGAATATATATAACAATAAATTTTGTTTTCATATAGCTTTGAGAAACTATGCTAATAAAGAAGAAAGTTTGCATTTTCATTCAAAGAGTCAATCTATGTTTCAATACACAAGCTAAGGGATGTATATGATATGATGATAATAATCTTTGGATGAAACTTTGAAACCAAAAACAAATTGGCCTGTTCATCATTATATTATATTGTACCTTTTGCAATTCTAATGTTATGTGATTGAATAAAATAGCACATTACAATTACTAGAACCGCAAGTGGCAGTTGATCAAAGAGATAATCTTAGCTCCAAATCTGGTTCTTGATTGTCACTTGATTCAGAGTTCTGACTGCTTGAACCATCTCTATGCTTTTGTGAGTCCTAATTCATTAAAAATAAAAAGACAGATTATAGATTAACTTGTTTTATACAATTACTATAAAAATAATAGTTTATATTGAAATTCAATCATGTATTGAATATAAAATAAGTAAAAAAAATTATTTTTTATAGATCTAATACACTTGTATATGGTCATCTAAAAGAAGAAATATGACTGAAGAATAATCTTAGTGAATCAAGATTAATGCCCTGTTAAATAAACTAATAATTTTGTTATTTATTATTAGACTAAAATTAAAGATTTTTTTTTTGAGAGAGAGTTTTAGAGTAAAAGGTATAGTTGATAAAAAAGGATGCAACTTTATTTCGTTTTAATTTCTAAAAATCATCACTCATTATTACACAAGTGATGGGTTTATCAAATGCGAAGAATGATAATGATTAAACAAAACCAACAATAATTAAGTGTAACATTTTATCATACTAATTAACATCATATCAAAATTAAACTAGTAGAGTATTTGAGTGTCAAATGTATATCTTTTATATATGTATGGAATAATATGAGATTCATGTTGAAAAGATTCCTTACATATAGGCTAAGAAAAGGTATAGTAGTAGTGTTGTGCTGAGGCTCCATGATGGCATTTGCATGTTCCCATCTGAATTGGACATACATAATAAGATCTTCATCGATCTCATCAGAATTAAAAAAATAAAAAATAAAAAATAAAAATCCAACTTGTATACTTAGAAACATGTTGGTATTTGATTTATGAATGAGAGAAATAATAATAAAGCTAATAAGGATATGAATATGATCCAATTGTACTGGAATCCTTTTTAAGTATGTACCTTGCTGTATTAGTTGTCTGAGAATCTCCATATCTCATGTTTGTCCTTTCATATTCTTGTAGGCCCATCTGCACTACCAAACAATGTTTTCCAAAGTTTAGGACTCATCAATATTATTCATGCCATTTATATTTTTCTCTAATAATACTATGTACTTTCATATATGATGAACATTATATTAATGTACATGATATATGTAATCAATTTATATGATTTTTCATCCTACATCACCTAGGGTTAGCTCTATACATACCCTTTAATTTGTACTTTCAAATTCAATAATTAACCAAACATATATAGATTAGATAGCTAAGTAATTACCAAGGTTCAAAAAATGCTAGGGTTATATATGCTATAATTAATTTTTTTTTAATTGGATATATATTATTCTCATGTAATCATCAGATGATGATTATCAATAAAATCATAAGGGATAGAAAAAACAAAATAAGACTATATATATCCTTGATTGCTTATTGCTTTTGGGCTTTATTAATTACTATGTTGTGAGTTGTGACAAATCAGAAATGACAATAGTGTAAATAAATAACACATACATGTGGAGCTAGCTAGCATGTTCACTCATCACAAAAAAAAAGAGAGAGTAATAATGAGAAATAAAAACAAGTTAAATATATAGTACAAGCTAATTAAGCAATAGTGTAATTTAAATAAAAAGCAAATCTAATTATTGGAATCAATCAATCAAATTAAATTATATAAAAGTCAAAATTAGACATACCACAACGTTGGGTTGGAATCCATAGGAGGGTGATGAGTATGATGTAGATGAAGATGAGTAAGAAAATGATGATGATGATGGCACTGATGAGTAGTATGGTGTTTGCACTCTTGGATCTTCCTGCATGTTCATCATAAAATTATTGCCACAAAATAATATAATCCAATTAAATCAAATTAAAAAAAAAAGAATAGTAAGAAGAAGAAGTGTTACATTGGTGAAATTAGAGGGGTAATTAGATGGATGATGATGATGATGAAGAGGAGGGTGATTAGGATTATTGTAAGTAGAAGCAATTTCACCATGTAATCTAATCTTTTCCAATTGAGCAACACCAAGTCCTCTTTGTGGTTGCTTTGGTTGCTTCTCTTGGTTGTTCTTCTTCCCTTTTCTTGAAGATCCTCCTCTACTACTTTCATTGTTCATGTTTGGTTCTCCAAAATAACTGCTTCCCATGCTTCAATTCTTGCTGATTCTTCTTCCTCTTTCCTTAAGAGAGAGAGAAAAGAAAGAAAGAAAGAAAGAAGCTTTGCAAATCCCGGAAGAAGTGGTTCTTGTGCTTTGGAGAAAAATTAAAGGTGGGAAAATAATAATAATGAGGGATCTCTCTTTCTTCTAAGATGGTGATTCTTGATTTCTTCTTCTTTCTATTGCTATGATGAGAACCCCAGCATCGCTGGATCAAGATTGTGTTTAGATTTCAAACTTATGTTATATATACACCTAGATTCTCTCATCTTTATTCTCTCTCCACCCTCTCTACCCTCTATTATTCTTCTTTTTTTCTTTTAATATTAGATCACCTCTATTCTAAGTTATTTAAAAAAATTATTATCAATTACCAATATAATTAGATTATGTGTTTATCAACGTGGTGTGGTTCAGGGTACTTTTTTTAGTTTTATAATAAAATAAAGTTGTGTATTTTAAATTTAAACGCAAAATATTTGTTATGTTAAGAGAGATTCTATTTATCCGTATACAACATTAGATATATAAATATATATGTTAGTAATACTTACGGTTTTCTAAATTTTATTAAGTCTCTTCTAGAATAATTACTATACTAATGTGTTTTTCACCTTATTTTAATATTTAAAACTTAAATCCTGATCCCTTACATAAAATTGATATTATATATTATGAGTTGTCCAGTGGAAGAGATTCAAGAACTATACATAAAATTTCAAGGTTAAATTTTGTTATTTTCAATGTAGTAAAAATAATACAAAAATATTTCAATAATACACACACTAATTTAAAATTATTGGAGATATACGTTTTCCTTTTTAATTTTATTTTTTTGTCAGATAAAGTTAAAATGTGTGTTTTTGTAGTAATTTTATGTATATACTTTGACATATTTTTTAATTTTACAAATTAAAAGTTAATTTATTATAAATTAAAATTTTATTTAATAATTTATTATTAATCAATAAATTATTATATACATAGATTTGAACTCCCAAACTATGAATGTATGACCGAATACTTGATATATTAACCAAGATTTAAGTTGTCCTAGTAAGTGATAATTTTTATTACTAGGACCTTTGTCTTCTCACAGAAGTGCAATTCACCTAATACTGCACTCAATAATCATTGGCTGCTTCTATTACTTTAATGCCATAATTTAATTAATTATAATAATGGTTACATTGTTTATTACTTTTGTGCCCATTTGATAACGTGGACTTTGGAGACTATCTCTGAAAGCGATTGTCTCTGATTTAAAATGATAAATAATGTTGTATCTGTGTGCATTTAGTAGCCACGCGCCACAAGCTAAGGTAGGTTGCAATATTAACATTGTTTAATTCTACGTTATTTATTGAATATTATTTGTATTCTTTAATTATTCATATAGATGTTTGTTCAAACTTTCTTTCTATTAAAAAAATTGATTGGTGTATGCTACGCTATTATTTTATGCCCAGGATGCATGATTATGAGGGTTGCCACTTCTCATCACTCTCAGCAATCAGCATATATAGGCCATGATTAATTAATTCTATTTGATTCTTCACTATTTCATGTTCTTTTATAAGCTACTTTTCTATAAAGATTATATTCATTACACTGATGATCAAATAAAGCGATTTAGGTTGATAAAGAAATCAGTTTAGCTTCTTCATTTAAGTAAATATTAAAATATTTAAATTTTATATAATTTATTAATTAATAATAAATATTTAAATAAAATTTAAATTTATAATAAATTTATTTTTAAAATTTTAAATTAAAAGATACAATAAAAAATAAAAAATAAATTAAAAAAGAATATTTTTTTAAAATATTATGTATATACAAAAAAATCAATTAAATAAACCATCATACATATTTGTGTATAAATATTAATATTATTTAACTTATTTTTAAAATATATTTTATATTTTAAAATATATTTTATATAAATAATTAACTTTTTATGTACACGTAGTATGATTAATATTTTTAATATCAACAACTTATAAATACATCATATCCAAATTAAATAAAAAAGGTATATTTTATAATTTGAACTAACTAAGGTTATATGTTTTACATTTTTTTTTTAAATTTAGGAGTGAGACTCAAACACAAGATTTATAAATGAGAATAAAGAGACTGTACTATATGTTTAACGTGTAAAAATTGTAAAATATCTAAACACATCTCACATTAAAAAGTAAAAAACAACAAATATATAAATATATAAGCATGTTACTATTAATAGTATAGTTTAAAAAAAAAAGTATTTTCACACATCCTTTGGAAAATAGATACAATAACTTTTTCAACACTATAAGAGAAATGCCTGTAAGAGAAAACCAAAATCTCTCAAAACGAAAAATTATCACACCCATAGAAAGGGACGATATAATAAAGATATTTCACAAAAGAAATTACGAACATTTCTACCAAAAATAAAGAAACAAATTAAGCAAAAGGGAAAATACCTAATCAATTAAAAAATGAAATAAAACATTTTTATTAGTAAAGAAAAGTAAGAGAAAGAGAGATTTAAAAAAATAGCAACGGTACAAGATTATTAAATATAATTTTTTTTAGTAATAATTTATACACATATATATTAATAATTTATATATGTTTTAGGCATAAAAAAATATATAATTTGTATTTATATTTAATAGAATTATATACACATGAATTAATATAGTTTGTACTCATATTTAGTAAAATTTGTACACATAAATTAGTAAAATTTATTTGTTAAGAACAATTTAATATTATACTAATCAAATAATGACAAAAAATACTAAAAATTGCTGAATTTCAAGATTTAAAAAAAAATAGAGAGAGTAATTACCTCTTTTACAAAGTAGATATAATATAACAGTGTTTTTTTACCAAAAAAAAAAGATATAAAAATAATTAAAAAGATAGTAAAGGCTTAATTAAGTAGGTTCCACTTTGCATGTGGTTTCCAAGTTCTCGGTCAATTTGTCTCAGCTGATAGTGTACCTGAATTGAAAAGCCCCAGCTGTAAAATTAAGCACATTATTAAGGTTCTTTTTATTATATATTTATAGTAATATTATTAATCTGAGACCAAATCACGTATAGCATCCATCTCAGATCCCAAAATCTTTTTCAATTTTTCAGTTCTACAAATAATTAATAATTAATCTCTGATTGACTTGTTTCTATAAAATCTAGAAGTCATCAAGATAACAATATATTGCTTAATTACTAGTTAATGAAGCGGGGATTGACCAAGATAGTGGTAGATTGTGATAATTTAATCAAGCAAATATATATATAGAATAATTAAAATAAAAAAGATAAGATTATATTAATTGATTGTTAGGGATAGCAAATAATGATGTAATTGAGCTGTTTCACGCATGGTTTTGTGGGTCATATTTTATGAGTTGTGTGTGTGGTGGAAAGTGAGAATATCCTCCAAAATTTAATTTGCTAACGAGACATGTGAACCCCCCATGCAAATTACAAGAAACCCCACTAACCCCACCAAAAGTAACTCATTTGTTGCCTAAACAGATGACAAATTATAAACATAAATGTCAAAAAATATAATATTTTGTTGCTTTATATTATTTGGAGATCTGTTTCTTTTTTTTTTTTTAAGAATAAAATATTATTTTAATCTTAACATTTAGACCAAATTTTAATTTAGTTATTAACGTTTTAAATGTCTAATTTTAATTATTTAAAAAATTTAAACAAATTTAATATTATCTCATCCTTAAATTTAACATTAACAATTAACATATTAAAAAAATTAATAATTTAATTTTAGTATGTAAATAAAATCAACCATCAATAATTACTGATCTAAAAATTTTTTCTTTAATTTTCAAGGATTGATACTTAATTACTAGAATTTGTGATTTTTTTTATAAGAAGGAGAATTAAAAAAAAATGTTACAAAAAAAATTTTGGTTACGTTTTTTAAATATATTAAAATAAAAAGATATAACTTAACTAATAACATTGTTAGCCGTCTTTATATCATTCACTTTATTAACTATTTGTAACAAATAAACTTAATAGTAAAATAATATTGAACCTATTTAAAATTTTTTAAGATAATAATAAAATATTAAAAATATTAAAAACTATATTAAAATTTAGCACAAACATTAAATATCAAAACAATATTTTATCTTTATATATCTTTATCTTATAATAAAATTTAAATAGGTTCAGTACTAATCAATTCATGCATCTTTGTATCTCTATTTAGAAAAATAGGACAAATAAAGATTGAATTTCAAAATTTTAGTTATAAAATAGAAGTTTTTACATCATCATCATTTCATGATTCTAAAAATCTAAAGTATGAGATGGAGACATATATATAATAAAAATATATATATTTACTCATAAAATAAAATACTTATAGATATTATATATACACCAAAGATATTTCTACAGTGACAAAAAGCATCCAAAATCACGTCATTACAAATTAAAATATTTTAAAATTTAAATAAATTATTATTTGTACTCATTGACAAATGTACAATAAAATGACAATTGTAACTACGAAAGATAATTTTTGTGTGCCAAGAATACTTAAATGTTGGTTACGTACTTAATCTATTAGAATACTTTTGGCACACAGAAGCCATCTTCAGTAATTACAATTATTATTTTATTCTTATATAAATACATTTGTCGGCGTTTATATCTTTGATATGGGTATAAATGATAATTTATTCTTTAAAATTTTATATTATCACCTATATTAGCTAGATCTGTATATATAGTTGGTTTTTATTTTATGTTTAAAAAATCTTTATTTACCTTTTCTATTGTTCTTCTTGTTCTTCTAATATCCTTGGACACTACATATATAGAGTTGTGTGGCTGATGGAATTGCTGACCTAAAAGGCACTACTTATTTATATTAGTTTTGGTTTTCCATTGCTTCCTCCACTTTGAAACTAATAATCAGCTGGTGATGACTTCAAAATGCAAAAACTTGATTAGTTTAAAGTTTAAACTGCACCAATCAATTTAGGGAACAAAAGTAATTGATACATTAAACTATTAAAATATGGAACAAAGTTGAATATCAATAATGCTCGAAAGACAGTAAAAAATCATTATCTTATTTAATATTAAATAATTATTTATAATTTTAAATATAATAAATATATCATTATAAATATTTTTGTGATGAGCAAAGAAGCATAAAATTATAAATATTATATTATATAAAATAATTTTGAATATTATTTTTCTATCATCACCTACTAATATTTTGTTTGTGTGTGAAACAACTTGGCTATAAATTCCAAGCTTTCAATAGTCAATATACCAAAATGAACAGCCAGTAAAAGTCAATAAATAGAAGGCACCATTTTGAATTAATGTATGATATTTTTTTATAAATTTAACTTCAATATATTTATATAAAAAATTATTTAATTATCATTAAAAATAATTGACTCTCATAGAACAATATATGATTGAATAATATTATAAAATATTTTAATATTAATTATACATCAAAATTAAATAATTAAACATATTAAAAGAAAGGGGAGAAAAAAGTATTAATTCAGCAAATTAAAATTGTTGGAATTTAATTTTTATATCTAGCATTCCTCTCTCTATTTGTCTTTTTAAATTTCTTTCCACTGCCACTGAGATATATATATATATATATATATATATATATATATATTATATATATAGATATTATTCAGTCTACTCCGCTATGACATTCTTTATTGGGTAAGCTTATTTAATCATATTGTTAGACATGGTTCATTATTTGTCACTGGAATTCAAACCACTTATTAAACCAGTAAAAAAAAAAAAAAAACTTATTAAACCAGTTATATGTTGTTACTCTGATTTTCTTCCTCAATTTTTTGTTTGGTTAAACCATTGGATTTCTCATATAATGTTAAAACACCTTAAACGATATAAAAGTATATGATAAAGAGGAGGTGTATAAGTTAGGGTTATCAAACGGGTTAGTTCGGCCCATTTAGGCCCGATCCGTTAAGTATATGGGTTAAATGGTCTGATCCGTTTAATTCTATTTTATTTATGGGTCAGAATTTTTTAGTCCGGATTGTTTATGATCAGTCCGATGGGTTAAACGGACCAGCTCGTTTATCATTTAATTTTATTTTTTAAAAAATATTTTGATAAAAAATACCACTTTTAAGTAAAAAACTTTTAAAATAATATTTTTTCAGTTGATAGATCGGATCGAGAGAAATATTAGCTAAAATTACTACTTTTTTTGAAAAAATATAAAAAAAAAATAAACGGGTCACCGTTTAGTCCACGAGCTAGCCCGTTTAATCCGTCATTTTTTTTTGAATTTATCAGGCTCAGCCCGTTTAGCCTGAAACTTCAACGGACTTAATTTTAGAGACAAAATCCGCTTATTTAAATGAGTAAATAAACTAACTCGATAGATTTAGACCATTTTAACGGACTACGTATAACTTTACTCTATTAGATATATATATATATATATATATATATATATATATATATATATATATATATATATTATATATATCAATTAATTAAGTAACAAATTAAATGTAGTACGTATACCTTATTTTTTAATAATAAAAAATATAATAAAATAAATTTGTCATAGAATATGCCAATATATTATATGTTTAAACTTAATTGGAAGTAGACAAAATTATATAAACACTAGATAAAATTTTTATCTGTTTTATGTTAGAATTTATTTCATTTTTATATTATTTTTATCTACATATTTACTATTATGCTTTGTAGATAATTGTTACATTATAAAATTTTATATATTTATCTAGTTAATTATATGAGAATTTAGTTACAAATAGTAATATTTAGCGGTGATTAAAAATATAATAAACCATAAATATTTAAACTTAAATAAATTAAAAGAAATTAGGTCAAATGATCATACTTCGGTCTTAAAATGCAAAGTACTATACCGCAAAAATGACTATTTATCAATATATTAATAATAAAGAATTTGAATAGTGAACAATTTAAAGAAATTTTATATATTTTAATTGTGTAATAGAAAGTGAGAATTTTGAAACAAGTATATAAAAATAAAAATTTATTTATGAGGGAATGGTAATAGAAAATAAAGAGGCGATCTCGAAATAATAAAAAATGATGTTAGATGTTTTGTGTTAGTTTAAATTAAAGTATGGTTTGGTTTGGAATGAAGAGGTTTATAAATATAAATAAATAATTATATAGTCCCCTTGCCACAGTCCAAGATTTCTCCCTTAATGTCAATATTATTTGTAAATTGGGTCATTAATTTAAGCTTCATTTTCAGCATCCGAAAAGAAACAAATTTGTCTTTCTGCTGGTGTTCATGTTTTGATAACATTAAATAATAATATTCTTCTAAGTACTACGTGTGAAAACAAATGTAATGATTCTGGATGTTGAATGTATAGTTCTCAATTGAGATAATAGCATAGAATAAACATTGATGTTGATTAGTTTTGGAAAACGATGGTCATGCTTCCCCATCTCAATTATTGCTTACAATTCAAGGCATTGAATAATGTGTAAAAACATAGAAAAATAAGGTCTTAAGAGAGTTAAGAGTTATTAGTTAACCAAAATCATCAATAATTAAAGCAAAATGATCAAAACGGACCGCTTACATATTAAAGTAAGAACTAAGAACTGAATAACTAACTAATAACATGTATTTTTTATTTTGAATATGTGTGTATTTTAATCCATTTTGTGTGTAAGACCATGATGCAGGGACTCCCACAAATCGTTATCCTCGTCCTCACTCTACGAAAACCTCAAATATGTGAAATGTCTAAACTACCCTTAATCAATGTAAATTTTTTTCTTCACCAAGAATCTAGCCACCATTGTCGTGCTTTCCTTCCAACCGCTCTGCCTGCATTATTGTTGCCATTGTGCCACATCATCGGTCTTCTTTTGATACGTAGTATAAATATTTGTGATATAACAAATTTAAGTATTATTTAAAAATTATTAGTTTATATTTTTAGAATGTTTAATTTAATTTAATTTATTTTGATTTTGTTTATTTAATTACTAAATCAAGTTTTATATTTGTCGGTTTAGAATTTTCTTTAATTTAATTTAATAAGAAGTTTTAAATAGGATTAAGCATGATTTTGGTTCTAAGATATAGGTCAAAAGTTTTTTTTGTCTCTAATTTTTTTTATATAAAATCGTTTAAAACAAAATTTTAAAATCGTATTTTTTACTTAAATTTTAAAATTTTGGACCAAATTATCTATAACAAAAAAATTATAAAATAAAAAATAAAAAAGTATTTCTACTCTTGTAAAGGAGAAAGAAAAGAAGAAAAAGAGAAAAAAAAAAGAAGAAAAAGAAGTTATCCACAATCCATCTCTACCTCCGCTTCTACCTCCGTTTCTGCCGCCATTTCTTTGTATGCAAAAAAAGGTTGAAAACAAAAAAAATTTTCGACATATATTTTAAAGACCAAAATCATACTTAACCTTTATAAGCACTTCATATATTATTATAATCGTCATACGGATCGGAGAGATTAGAGGAGTGCCAAAACACTTTTTAATTTCGTGATGAAACTATAGTATGAATAAGTGAGGTTGAATGAATTCCTCTTTTATTACATCAAGAAATTGAATAAAAAATTAATAAGTCTTTTTGATTTAATTTTCAAACTATAGTTTAAACAAATTAAATTGAAAAATTATTTTTTTATTATACCAAAAAATTAGATAAAAAATAAATAATTATTTTTATATTTAATTTCAATCTATTTTTTTATTTTTTACAATTTCAATTCATCTTTCTCTATTTCAATTCTTATCTTTATGTTTATTATTAGTTATCATTTTGTATTACCGTTTTTTCATATAGTTGCGAAATCGTCATTCTTCATTGTACTGGAACGCGATTGGGACAGGGAACTAAGCAAGAAGGCACCCCCTTCATCCGTCTTATCCTGTTGATATTCTTAGTCGTTTATAAATGTAATTATTTGTCAATCTTTTAGATGAACTTTTATTATTACTTAAAGAATTTTTTTTAAATATTTTTTTTAATATTTGAAAAAATAAGAGTTGTTTGTTATTTGAATATAATATTAAAAGATCTTATTTTACCTTTGAATATTTTTATATGATTGTCAAAAAGATATTTGTTAGGTGATGAAAATGGTTACTTTTAAAAAAAATTGCTCCTTTTTAAAATCTTTTTTTTAGTGATTCTATTTTTTATTAAAAATCATTTTTCAAACATATTTAAAATTTTCTTATTAAAAGAATATTTTCATATTTCAATAATGACACCCAAATAAATACTTGATAACTTTTATTCTGTGGAAAAAAAAAATTATGATTAATGATAAAGACTGAATATTCTTTTCTTTCAATTTAAGTAAAAATCTTTAGCATATATAATATAAATGAGAAACTGTATGTCATTCATTGTTTTAAATTTTTTTTTATACTATTATCCATGACCATATCCTATATATATATTAGTCTATTAGTATGAATCTTATCAATTTAGTTCAAAAAACATGTGTGGGGTTGTCTCTTCGATTCTCTCTTTTTTTTTTTCTTAATTTGTCTCTATGACTTTATAAATGCAATGTTGGTATATTATTTTTTTTAAAAGAATTTAATTTTAATATACTGATAATATAAAATACTTTATACAGCTATATAATCATATTCATTTTTTTAGATGATCATTCACATAGTTAATATAAAAAATAGCTATTTTTATTAACGTAATATTATATAATTAAATATACATTTAAAATTATTTTATACTGATAATATATCAAAATTAAATTCTTTTTAAAACTCTACCTAGTTTGAATCGAGTTTGTGTCGGTCAATCATCATTGAAAAAAAGTTATCAATTTTATTGGAAATTAAATACATACTCAAAACTGATGAGGTCGTGCTATATATATGTGAACAAGCACTAAATTAAATCACTCACATTCAATAAAAGAATTTTACGTTATCAATTTTACGTTCCCATAAATTCATGTAATGTGCATTTCCTTAAGATTTAATATTTTGATTCCATTATATATATTACAAAATGGCTGAAATGAAGTTCTAGCCAATTTTATTTTATTAAAAAACTAAAAGAATAGATTCTGTATAAAGTTATAAACTCAGAAAAGAGAAATCAAGACACAATCACAATCTCATCATCCATAATAATCATATAATTAAAGTAGGGATGAAAAGAAGGGATTATGTTGATTGGGATTTGATTTTGTTTTCTAGGGTTTATTTAATTAGTGCTTTGGTAATATAAGAAGGAAAAAAAAAAAAAACGAAGACAAGAGGAAGTGGAAAGAGATGTAGGGAATATATGGTATCTACTGTAGATTTATAGGCACATGCAAACTCTTACACATGCTTTATATTAAGAGAAAACCAAATATTAAAATGATATAATGTTAGAGAGATTAAAAAAAAGTTAAAATTTATTTTATTTTATATTTATTAATTATTGTTATAATTAATAAATATTAAATAAAATAAATTTTAATATTTTAACTATTTTTAGTTAATTTTTTTTGTTATAAAATATTTGTGATATATAAAACACTTCTAAAATAAAAAAATATTTATTACAATAATAGTAATGAATTAATGATAATAATAAAACTATAAAAGTTTTCCACCACGTAGCACCACCACCAGTTCCAAATCCAAACAACTCAACCAAAATCCCATTTAATTAGTATATTATATATCATCAGATTCTCATAATTTAATTTTATTTATTTTAATTGGATTCGGATATGTGTATATTATACACACGGGGACTTGAGCCTAACTTTCAATATCTCATAATTGTTAAGGTTGAGAGTTATTAAGAATTATTGAATTTTGAAAGTAGCAGTATTAATATTTGATATAACTTTTTAAGAAGTTATTTAAAATTTTATAAAAAAGTTAAAAAATAATTTTTTTATAATATTATTATTTTTTTATTATATTTTTATAAAATAAATATTTTTAAAATAAAAAATTTAAACATAAAATAATTTATTTATAAATTATTTTTAATATAATTATTTATTATTTAAATTATTTTATCAAAATAAATTTAATTAAGTTGTTTACCTAACTGACCAAAATAATATTTGACAGATCCTTATGCCACAACTATCTGTACTTTTGGAGATATACAGAAAAAAAAAAAGAAGAATAACAGAAAGAATCTTCCAAAATTCTTTTAAGAACATATATCGACCGTGAATCAATATCATCGTTCCTCACTGTAACTAGATCTAACATCAACTCCGATCCTCTATTTTCTAGGATCAAATTGGCGGATAACAATTAATTTAAAAAAAAAAAAAGAAAAACTTGCATAAAACAGATAGTTATAAATTGTCACAATTTTATTTTATTTTTTTTGTACATACAATTTTATTTTTAAAAACAAGGAAAAAATAGTAGTGGTTATACTAGAGATTAATGCAAATAGGTATGAAATCCTTTATTAACTTAAGGTGTTTCATCAAGTGTCATAAACTGTTTAGTGATAGTTTGAAACCGTCACAAAACTCTTATAAAATCGTGACAATTATTTTAGGTTCCTGTAATGTATTTTTAGTAATAAAATTTGAATTTGAAACTCATATATATCGTAAATATATTTTATAATAATTCGCCAATAGAATCGAAGCAAATTGGTCGATCAAACCACTAGTTCAACAAAAAAACGATATTTAATATGATTTGGTCTTTAACCAAAACTATCCCAGCATTAATGAACCAATGAAAAGCTAAAAAATCGATGGAGAATAAATAAATCAAACGAAACTAAAACTTAGATTTTAGGTGATCCGTTTAGTTTTTAATAGTGTTCTGGATAAGATTTGGAGTAGACTAATAAGTTGGAAATGGAATTTACTCAATTATTTGCTATTTGGAGAAGATATCTCTTAGTTTGAGATGTGGGTTAACGAGATGTTATTTGTGGGATGGATTGTGTGAAAGTGTTTAATCTTGTTACTAATCACTAAGATGATTTTGGGTTTATTGATCAATTGGTGCTCAAAATAAGAGATATCATGCACTGGAATCAGCATGTTGACTTTCGTTTGATTATGAGAGATGCAAACATGGTGGCGGACACTATGACAAAGATGGCGATGAAGTTACAACTTCCTCATGTGGAGCTTTCTTCACCTTGTGAGGAGTTTAAGAATAGTCTTAAACAAAATTATTTTTTTATTTAAGCAGTTTTTTTATTTAGTTTATTTAAGTAAAAAAAAAAATTAGAACTTAGATGATGCTTGAATTTAACAAAAAAAAAAAGGGACAAAAAGAAGATTTCCAACCCTAACCCATCTACCCACCAAACTCATTCTTAACATCCTTGAACAATACCTCTTTCTACTTTGTTTCTCTAAGACTCCGTCACATCTCCTCTTGTCAGGAGTAGAATAAAAACACATATTTTTAAAAGACTAGAAGCTCAACAACAAATTGACTACAAATCAGAGAGTGGCAAACACTATGACCTCAAATGCGTACGTTGAGAGAGAACAAAATGAATAAGGTACATATAGATATGTGGACAACCAGTGGTGGAGCTTAGTTCAGACAAGAGGGGGCCACGGCCCCCCAAACTTTTTATACAAAAATTAGTAGTACTTTTTCAAAAGATAAAAAATAATTCAATTGGTTTAAATACTTTATTATGACTTAAAGTACCCAATAAATTTAATAAGCAACACTCTTTCTACCTTTAAGTTTAAATATAAAAAATTAGATATTTTTATTTATTTAATTTAATATTATTTTATATTTTACTATTTATTTAATTTAATTTTTTATATGATAAAAAATAATTGAATATTCAATAAGTATTAATATTATTGTATTTGTATAAATTAATAAAAAATTCAATAAATATTATAAATTTTAATATTTGTTCTTCTAATGTCTTCTTTACATATTCTACAGGATATATATTCAAATAAATATTATAAATTTTAATATTTGTTCTTCTAACTTCTTCTTTACATATTCTACAGGATATATATTCAAATTTTATTATAAAATAATAATGAAAAATTAAAGAATTGATGCATTTTTTAAGAGGAAGACTAATATTTAAGAAGGAGAACATATAATTTTTACAATATCAACACATGTAAATAGTTTTTCTACTTTAATGAATCGCGAAAAAAGTGAGATACAACTTTTAAAAGTTCAAAAAGTTACATCTGATAAGTTTGACCTTAATTTTTTGGAACGAGACCCTGAAAAACGGCTTTAAATTTGGCAATATCACCAAAACCAGAGAAATGAGATTAGACGAGCTTATCTTAAATGGAGTCCATATCAAAAGCATTTTGACAATTATCTTCTATGTGGCCCCCCAAAATTTTATTTCAAGTTCTGCCATTGTGGACAACAACGACATATACATGAGTGGAATAGAGAGGCAGAGTAATAATGAGTGAGCCTAAGAGGGAGAAGGTAGCAGAGCAACGAGAATGACTTGAAAGGATAGACGATGAAAGAAGGAAGACAGTGGACATCCATAAGGGAGAAGTGAAGTTTTGAGGGAGAGGAAAGAATAAGAGTAAATGATTAAATTAGTTTTTGAAAAATTATTTATTCTCTAAATTGGTCTTTAAAAATTTTTTTTAATTAAATTTATCTTTAAATATTTTAAATTAGTCATGTTAGTACTTTCATCACTTTATTTATTAATTGTGTCAAAATTTACTAATGTGACACATTAAGTAACACTATAACATACACTTAGAAGTCGTAATTGACTATTAACATAATTAATTTATAAAATTAGATAAAATGAATCTCGAATTGAGGAATTCCAATTATATCAAGTTCTCCTCCTAAGTAGGTTTTGATTTGATCTAATTTTATAAACTTATTATGTTAATAGTCAATTAAGACTCATAACTATGTATTGGAGTGTCACATATAAATTTTGACATTATCAACAAATAAAGTGACAGAAGGACTAACATGACTAATTTAAAAATTTTAAAAGACGAATTTGACTAAAAAAAATTTTTGGAGACCAATTTAAAAAATGAGTGATATTTTAGAAATTAATTTGACCATTTACTCGTAAGAATAATGGTGAGATGGACTAAGTTTTTTTTTAAAATTTTTTTTTATATACTTCAAACGAAACTCAACCCATGAAAGAGGAGTAGAAGAATCAGAAGTAGATAGACTATTCCTTTCAGTATTACCAAAAGAAAAAAGAAAAGGAGCCACTCAGATAAAAACGCTGAAAATGTCTTTTTATAAAGATTTTTTTTAATAATTAAAATTTAACATCTATAATTGATTAAATCATGTTATTTTTGTCAAAATTAGGCTAGACAAATTGATTTGACCGAAAAATGATGAATCAAATCTTAAACTGGTCTAAATTAATATTATTTTTAATAAAAAATTACTACAATACCCTTATTATAGAGAATGATTAAAATTAATATAGAATTTTCAAAATTAATATATATAATAGAAATATTTTAGTTATTTTCTATAATAAGGTATTGTAGTTATTTTTTATAAAAAATAATATTAATTAATTTAGACCAGTTCAAAATTTAATTCACTATTTTTTAGTCAAATTAATTTGTCTAACTTAATTTTGACAAAAATAGCACGATTTAATCAATTATAAATGTTAAATTTTAATTATTAAAAAATATCTTTATAAAGAGAGATTTTCAGCGTCTATTTAAGTGGTTCCAAAAAGAAAATGCAAACAAGCAAAGCAAAAACAAAATTACAATTAATATAGCACTTCCAGCCACCTATTTGTATCACCATGGAGTTGTCCTGTAGCCACTTTTATTCACCTTCATGATTCTAATGGACTCAATGTTTACTGTACTCTTTTGCCTTTTTTTTTCTTTGAATATGTTAGTGTCCATGAACTTCACTCCCACATTTTGTATTACTTGCCGAACCATATGTGTTTTATTTTTCACTATTTTCAAGTCCCAACTTGTTCCTATTTTGCCATTCATCCAATCTAGAATATCTTTGTTCTCTAGTATAAATGCCACTTTTTTTTTTCTTTTAGTCTCACATCCTCAATTATAAATTGTAGTACTATTTCCAGACTTGCAAAAATAACTTTTTTATTAGATTTTTTCAGTAATCATACCTCCCAAAAAATATTTAACTAAATCATATGAATTATTAACTAATTTGAATTGGTCGAGTAGTAAGCTCACTTATCTGCTTAAGCAAGTACTTCTCTCCTTAATAGCTTCTCTTTTGTATTCAAACCATCCAAAATTGCAAACCATGTCGTCATCTATCCTTGGTATAATTAGTCATCTCTAAAATCCGTCAAAGATATGCTTCCTATTTGAAATTTCATGTATTTTTTCAAGCGCAGCATCATAGAATGACTTAAGAGTTGTACTCACCATCTGTATTATGTGTCCATGTCATGTTATCTTTGTAACCTACACAAAGAAAAACAGAATTTAAAATACTCTCTAATCTTTTAATTTGTGCTTTTTCCCTCTCGAAAAGTTCTCTCTTCCATTAAAGTTGTTAGACCTATGATGATCCAATCTATATACCACACTCACTAATATTACAATTCTTTTGTTTGAGACTCTATACAAGGTTAAAAATTTCGTCTCTAACTTTTTGTCTCAAACCTATATGTGATTATCGCAACAATTAATAAATACTAAATAAGGCAAGTTATGACTGTTTTTGATTGATTTTCTTTGATTATCAAATATTTTCTTACAACCTCAATCACAAAACTAAGATTTCTCTTTACACATTTAATGTCAATTGGCATTTGGGCTTAATAAAACCTTTATTTTTGGTAATATCAATTTTCTCTTTAGACTTCATATAAAACACTTATTTTTTTTTTCATAAGGCTTGATTTATTTTTGGTAATATCTTTTTTTTATCTTGAATTACACTTGTCCCTAAAATACTAATACAATACATATAATTTAAAATAAATTTATGGTAAAAAAGATATGAGATATAATTTTGTTTGAAGAAAAAAATAAAAATACTATTAAATTAATAAAGATATTTTTCAGTAATATATTATTCTTTATTAATTATTCTATAATATATAACATAATATTATGAATTATATATGTATAAAGTTAAATATATTATTTTATTATGAATTAGATATTTTAATCAATTGACTTCTAAATCTATGAACGAATAACATGAGCTATTAGTGGGGAAAGAATGTGTCGTCCATGGATCAGATTTCACTGTCATTCATCATTTCAATGGTGGTTCTCAATCAACTCTGAACTAGGAATCCGTCAATTCTAAGATTTTTTTTTTCATTTCGGTTTTGGTGATGAAGATACCATCTGCCAAACTATTGCATGTGCAAAAAAACATGGGGTTAGCCTGAATAATAATAATAATAATAATAATAATAATAATAATAATAATAATAATAATAATAATAATAATAATAATAATAATAATAATATATGTTGAATTTAATTTGCAGTTGCACCCATAAGGTGTATTACGAGATTCTAATAATAATGTGAAACATTTTATATTGATATAATGATTTTCCGGGGCTTACCTAGAACCGGACGGTGGTTGGACTTGTTTGAGGCCCAAGCGCTGGAGGAGTGTGGTCTCCGACTTGGTTTATGTCTGGGAGCCGCCTCCAAGTTGTGTGTTCCAAGAGATGGGGGGTGGTACCTGCAAAGACACTCCGATGCCTAAGTCAGCATGGGGTAAAGCAGGTTTAGAATGTATTGGAACTTAGAGATACCTGAGGGGTGTCAGGGTATTTATAGTGGTGATCCAATAACCACCGTTGGAGTAGTGCCACCTTTTTAGGTGGATAACCGTCCCTTTATCTAGGGATTGTTGGGATATGGCTTCTAGAAGTGGTTAGAGAGATTTTTAGGGGCAGTTACTTATTTGAATAAGTGTTATCTGCCAGCTATCTCTTGAGCCCGACTTCTTTGGAAAGAAGTCTGTGTTGAGTCCGACCTCTTTTGAAGAGGTCGGTGAATAACGAAAGCCAATCTTTGGATTGGGCCTTTTGGCGTATTTGGACTTGGGCCATAGCGTTGGGTCAGGGTAGTAACAGTGCCCCTACTCGAGTCCAATCTCTTTTGCCTATGAGTTGGATTCGAGTATTGAACTTGGTCTGTAGCTGACGTGACTTTTAAAACTGACGTGATTTTAAATTTCTTAACCGCCAAGTCTAATCAAACGTCACGTCTGTTGGGGTTTTCGCATTTACACGTGGGAGCAGTTACATTGGTAACAGCGCGTTTCTTTAATGATCGCGTCAATTTACCCTTATGCCCCTGGCGTGCTATAAATACTTTTCCCTCTTTAAACGACTTGTTTTTGGCCAAGTCTTTTTTCTAAGACTGATTGGTACAACTCGTTCTTTCTGAGTTATTTAAGGCTTGTAGGCTTTGTATGACTGGTTTTAGCACATCGTGCTTAACCAGAAAACATTTCTTATCCTAATTTTGTACAACTCGTTCAGTTCGAGCTGTTTTGAGGATGCATGACTTGTTTTAATACAAATCACCTTTCTGAAACTTATTCTGATTTCTTACGACTTGTTTTGATACAAATCGTTTATTTCAAAACTCGTAATTATTTTTTAGTATAACCTCATCTAGCTCGTTCGATGCGAGTAGTTTTAAGGTCTTACGATTTGTTTTATTTCAAATCGTTTAATTAAAACGTGGCTATTTCTTGATCTAATTTCATACAACTCATTTAAATTCGAGCTGTTTTTTAGGACTTCACAACTTGTTTCAAGTACAAATTGTTTATCTTGAGTCCTTTTAAACTATCAGATCATCTTTATAACCATCGGACTTCGTTGCTTTATCCATTATGCCCCTGCTCGAGGTCGAGCTTTATGAAGTCGGACTCGAGCAATCAAGCAGAAAGGATTTTCGAATGAACCCTTTTTTTGTTGAACTCATTCATTCTGAGTTTTCTAGATGACTTGTTTTTTATACAAGTCACTTTTTTGAAGCACAACTCGTTATATATCAAGTTGTTTTGCACAATTTAAATTACTTGGATCATATGGTTATTTTTTACTCGATTTTGTTCAACTCATGGGCTTGAGTTGTTTTAAATCATCAAGCCGTATTATAACCATTGGACACCAATTTATACCTCGTCGCTTTATCCGAGCGACCATTGAAAAGGCCAGCTTGTGATTTTTGCGCTTTATCGGGCATAAATTGGCGCCTTAGGTGAAGGGATTATATGCTTATTCCCTCCCTTTTCTAGTTTTTACAAGGTTGTCGTCCTTGTGTATGATACAACTTGTTTTATCCAAGTTGTTTTGGAGGATAGTTTTTACGTTTCGATTTTGTTCAAAAACGTTTACAATCCTTCCTTTTTAACTCGTTTCTATACGAGTCGTTTGAAGTGATTCATTTTGATACAAATCACTTTTAAAGCTTTGCTTTTAGATAGACACGACTTGTGCTTGACACAACTTCGTTGAAAATATGGTTGACTGGCATAACTCGTTTTATCCAAGTTATCCTTATGTTGTTGTGAATGCTAGAACGAGTTTTCTTGGAACAACTTGTTTTTGTGAAAGTGTTCCATTTTATACGACTAGGTCGTTTATTTTTAGAACTTGTAGAGATGAGATTGTGGGCTTGAGATTTTGTACGATCCATTTGTTATCTATGTGGATCGAGTTGTTAGATCGTATTTATGCCTCAAGGGGCATATTTAGTTAAGTTACTTTTGCGACTTGTTCTAAACACAACTTTTTCAACCCGTTTGGCCCGAGCTGTTTCGAGGTGTTTTCTTTCCAATTCGCATATGTAACTTCTTTCCACCAATTGGTTCCTCGTCGCTTTATCCAGGCGATTTCTATATGATCGGCCCGTGATTTTTGCGGTTTATCGAGCTTCAATTGGTGTGTGTTAATTGTAGAAAATCAATTTTCATAAGGAATTGTTTTGTCTCCTTATGTTGGAGGTGTGTTGCGACCTGGGTAGTTTTTCACCCTCGAAGTTAGACACTTTGTAGTAGCCCTTTTCTAAGATTTCAGTAATCTTAGAAAAAACCTTTTTGATCTTTGTTTTTGGAAAACCTTTTACTTGGCTGACTGTCCCTTTCTTTAAGTTTTCTTTAACAACTCGGGACAGCCTTTTGCCTTAGTGCTTTCAATAGGTTTCCTAATCTCTTTTTGGTATTCCTTACACTCAATTTTTGATTTATTGAGCTCTTATGATTTAGGTTATTTTTGCGATGCGTTTCCTTTTTTCTCGGTTTTTCTGACTTGTAAGTCAGATAATTTCCGAGTTTATTACGATCGACTTTTATAACCTCTTTACACCGACTTGTACCTCGTCGTTTTATCCTGACGACCATCTAGGTCGGTTCATGGGATTTTCACGCTTTGTCGAGCTTAAGTCGGCGCGTTTCGTAGAAAGAAAGAAAAACGAGAAGGAATTTATAAGAGATAAAAGATCTTTATTTATTTGCGAAGGTACTTTTATTGCTACTAAGGGTTTCTCACTATCTATGATCCCTTAGTCTCTACTACGATGCCTCGTTAAAAACCCTTCTTCAGAAAAAATCCTTTAATTTTTGGGGAAAAAATCATGAAGTTGGAAAAAGAGTACATCAGGGAGTAGAGTTCGTTTTTAGTACCTTTTCATGCCACGACCTTGGTAGCTCGGTGCTGTTTAAGTCAGTCACCTTGTAATAACCTTTTCCTAAGATCTCAGTAATCTTGTAGGGTCCTATCCTTTTTGTTGTCAGCTTTCATTCGCCCGAACTCAGTAGCCTGATATTTTTTCTTATCAAGATGAGGTCTTTTGCAGCGAATCTCGTAGCCATCCTTTGTCTCAAGAGCTCTTTCCTTATCTGAGTTTGCTCTCAGGTTTCTGGAAGGGGGCCACGTTCTTCTTTCGTGCTCTAGCATCATTGTAGAATGTTGTCTTTAGTTTTTAATAATTTTGGACTTAGCTTTCATGATAAGCCAGTGCCCCTACTCGAGGTCGAGCTTCATAAAGTCGGACTCGAGTATTCAGTCATGCCATTCTTGAATCTTACTATTTGTTGCTATGACTTTTACAAGTTATTTTGGACTCTCTTTTTGGGAGGTCGGATAACTTGTTTTATACTTGTTGTGTCAACTTAGCAAGGTTGGATACTTATCTCTTGGCTTGAGGAGGCATCCTTATAAATCGCCATCCTTTCTCAATTTGTTTTAAACAAATTGTTGTGACGTCGGGTTTACATCCTCTTCGTGTTGATGTTTGATTATGATCACGTTGCCCTTAAGTTATTTGTGCAATTCGTTTTAGGCTTTGCCCCTTGCCAGTTTGATTTAGTACAAGTGGCTTAATGGGGTCGGACCACGATTTGCATTTAAACTTCTTATGCCACTTTGGATCTCATCACTTCAAGTCAGAAAAAGTGTGCATTAGAGTAAGGTGCACTTTCTAGCTGTAGTATCCCTTTTGTTGTAAACATGGCACAATCTAGGTAGATTGTTTTCGAATAAGTTGAGTATGTTGTAGTAGTTCTTTTTCAAGTCTTAAGTGACTTTGTTGGATCTTTTCCTTTTGGTGTTGGTTTTCTTCGTCCGCTCAAGAAAGAAGTTGGACTTTTCTTTGTAAGCTCTTAAGGAAGTCGGGTTTTTATTTGTAGACTTGAATCCTCAGAGAGGTCAAATTATCTTCATAAGCTTGGATATTTAGAAGAGGTCGGATTCTTCTTTCTAAGCTTGGAAAGAGGTCGGGCTTTCTTTCTAAGCTTGGGGTTTTTTGACCTCATTGTAGACTCTGATCTTTAAAAGAAGTCGGAACCTCTTTCTGATATTCTTCGAGGTTTTTGACCTCATTGTAGAGTTGATCGTAAAAGAGGTCGGATTTTTTACAGACTCCAAAATGAGGTCGGATTTTTTCTTTGTCGGATACTAAAGAGGTCGGACTTTTCTTCATGAGCTCTCTAAAAGAGGTCGGATTTTCTTTGGTGAGCTCCCAACTCATCCGACTTTATTGTAAAGTCTGACCTTTAAAAGAGGTCGGACTTTTATTTGTGAGCTCTCTAAAAGAGGTCGGATTTTCTTTGGTGAGCTCCCAACTCATCCGACTTTATTGTAAAGTCTGACCTTTAAAAGAGGTCGGACTTTTATTTGTGAGCTCTCTAAAAGAGGTCGGATTTTAAAGTCTGACCTTCAAAAAGGTCGGACTTTCTTCATGAGCTCTCTAAAAGAGGTCGGATTTTCTTTGGTGAGCTCCCAACTCATCCGACTTTGTTGTAAAGTCTGACCTTTAAAAGAGGTCGGACTTTTATTTGTGAGCTCTCTAAAAGAGGTCGATTTTCTTTGGTGAGCTCCCAACTCATCCGACCTTTAAAGAAAAGTCTGACCATTATTCCCTCCAATGAAGACTGGGCCTTTGTCGCTCCGACTTTCTTTTTTCTTTGGATCAGATTCCAGTTTCTTCCTGGAACATCCATCTTTATTGGTGTGCAAACAACATCAAATTCTACCGCAGGAATATTTCTTTCCATATTCATTGGCAGTGATGTAATTTGTGAGCAACCAACGAAAGATGTACCATGTGAATTTTTCGTGTTATTCACTACTCTGTTTAATTGATATGTGAATCCAACGAAGAAAAAACTGGATTCATCACTTCATTGTCGGATTGGGTTGCATTCAAATGGATTGATGCTGCACTTTTGGCATAAGTTGAAAAGAAAGGTTTCATTGTTTTTATCAACAACGTTTTCCTTCTTCTTCAATTACTGACTAATATGGGATATTTTATTTATTTATAAAACCTGTGAATTTGGAACATGCAACTGCTCCATTCCATGGGTATCATGGACTTTTCGAGATTGTAAGTCGGCACAGATTCATTGTCCATCCTATTCACGAAGAGGTTGGGATTAGTCACGTTCCCTTTTCCTTTTTTTTTTTTTTTTTTTTTCTTCACGTAACTTCTTTTGCCAGTTGAATTTTCTGAGTTGAAATTCTTTTATTCAATTGGCTTTCAAGTCGTCTTTGGTTGCCTTCTACAATGGCCTTGGGACGGTGTTTTCTTCTCTTTTAATCCAATTTAACTGTAGAAGTAGAATCGTCATCCCTATTTGATATCCTCTGCCCATTGGGAGAAGTTTTTACGGGATTTCTGGTATCCATAGAAGCTGTACTCCAGCTTCTTTTTAACATGCTTTCATCTTATTCATGTCGAGAGGTTGTCCGACCATCTTGTGATCATCCGCCATTATCAAGGATTGAGCTCCGGGTCCCCGGCAACGGCGCCAATGTTCCGGGGCTTACCTAGAACCGGACGGTGGTTGACTTGTTTGAGGCCCAAGCGCTGGGAGTGTGGTCTCCGACTTGGTTATGTCTGGGAGCCGCCTCCGAGTTGTGTGTTCCAAGAGATGGGGGTGGTACCTGCAAAGACACTCCGATGCCTAAGTCAGCATGGGGTAAAGCAGGTTTAGAATGTATTGGAACTTAGAGATACCTGAGGGGTGTCAGGGTATTTATAGTGGTGATCCAATAACCACCGTTGGAGTAGTGCCACCTTTTTAGGTGGATAACCGTCCCTTTATCTAAGGATTGTTGGGATATGGCTTCTAGAAGTGGTTAGAGAGATTTTAGGGGCAGTTACTTATTTGAATAAGTGTTATCTGCCAGCTATCTCTTGAGCCCGACTTCTTTGGAAAGAAGTCTGTGTTGAGTCCGACCTCTTTTGAAGAGGTCGGTGAATAACGAAAGCCAATCTTTGGATTGGGCCTTTTGGCGTATTTGGACTTGGGCCATAGCGTTGGGTCAGGGTAGTAACAAATGATATTCAATTAAACTTATTCATTAATAAATGATTACTGACTTATGAAACACGAAAAGATAACATTTAATGAGATATCCGTATAAAATTTGTATAAATTAAATTAAATAAAATTATTTATTTATTTATTGGATATAAACTTTGGATGTCTGATCTCTCAATCAATGAGGTCCCCCCCCCCCCATTTCCCCTGCCATGCTCTTTAATTAAAATGCATGATTGATCCATATGTCTAATTTAAAATTTGCAGGATACCTTATAATATAACCTAGAACTCCGTATATTATTTAAGATGTTAAGAAATATTTTGATGCTCATGCAATCCATGTTTTGCTTTAATGGAAGATTTTCTTGGAATATAATATAAGCATAGGAAGTCTCTATGTACTATTATACACATTATTATAGTATGATGATAATAACAATAATTAGGAGTATACGTATTGGAACAACTGGAATTGGGACCTTGGAAGCTACAAGGAAATGGTGATGACCCACATGTTGCAAAATTCAAACATTTTGTTTGCAATTTAGATATGAAAACCTTATTATAAAAATATTCGTAAGGTCCCACTCATTACTTGGAAATGTGGCACCATTAATGCAATTGGGCCTCCTTGTCTAACAAAACCAACATCCCCCAGTGCTCTTATAATCTATCTTGGATATCATTTTCTGATACACTTCATTCTTATCATATCAACCATCATTATTATTATTATTATTATTATTATTATTATTATGAGGTAAAAACTCAATTGCAGTCGATTTCACGTGAAATGATAACTGAGAGCCTTAGATAAAAATTTAATCAAATCAGTTAAATTATTTAACAGCTCTCAATTATCAACTTCACATAAAATCGTTGTACCTGAATTTCCACCTTATTATTAACTTAATCTCCCATCTTTTAATTTTTTTTGGTACGCTTTAAATTTCATTTCTTATGTGCGCTGTATTGATTTGGAGAGCGCAATATCCGCTTTGCATTATATTATTCTGTGTGGATCAATTATTATTATCTTTTCTATAAAGAAACTAAATTTATCATTATGTATTTGTCTTTATTTTAATTATACTATGTATATATAAAAAATTAGTTATTAAATCAGATATATATATAAAATATATATTAAAAATAAATTAAATAACATATAAATATATGTTTAATTTGAAATGTACCTTTACATCGTACAATAATTAATGATAATATTGTTATATTGTTCTCAATTTGGATTAAAATTGTTCTAACTTCTTATTGGTACTTGCTTGAAAGTTAAATCATATTTAAAAAAAATTAATATATATTTTTTGTTTAGACCTAGACTTCATTAGCATCAGGGGCGGAGCTAGAAGAAATATTAGAGGGGGGCCAAAAATATTTACACACTAAAAAAAGACTAAAATAAAATTTTAAGGGGGGCTAAACTGAAATTTACATATAATTTATATGTAAAAAATTAAAATTAGGGGGGGCGATTGCCCCCCCCTTTCTATGTATGTAGCTTCGCCCCTGATTAGCATTAAGAATTTTTGTGAATGTTTTTAAAATTCTTATGAGTAAATTAAAAAATTTTAGTTTATATATCATACATTCTGAAAATATATATAGAATAATTATCAAAATACATCTAATATATTTACTTATATATTTTTCATTATTATTTTGAACGAAATTAATAATTTTACCTATATATATATATATATATATATATATATATATATATAAGGTATTATTAATATAGAGGAATAAGCAAGGTATTATTAATATAGAGGAATAAGCTTAAAAAATTTAAAACTAACACCGGACTTGGGTGAGTTTGTTGCACCATAGAAAAATAGATTAGTCTAAATTATTACTTAAACCAAATTGACTTGAAGTCAATAGAATAAACCAATTTAAAAAAGAGTTTGTTGCACTCATTATATATTTATATTGAAAGAAATAGTGTCATCAACATAAATATATGGTGATGAATTGCTGTGTCAATGTAAGGCAGGATTATTATATTTCATCCCATAATATAAAAAAAAATGAGTTATTATATTTACATATGGCATTTTCGTATAAGAGAATTATGGTATATATGGAAGAATCTTGGTCTGCTTGAACATCACTATATATATTGATTAAGTTATTATTCTCCCTTGCTAGCACTGGTAGCTATTAGGACGATGGCAATACCATCTGAATTTGCAGGTATTCATTCTGTCTTTATTTATTTGGGATGGGTCTTTTGCAGAGTGAGTTTTTGGGAGAAACGAAGCGAGATTGGATTTAGGTAATATCCGTTTTTATTTGTTCCGTTATATATATAATATATATAATTTTAATATATAATATGTATAATATATATAAAATAATTAGTAAATAATTAATAATATTATATTATATTTAAATTTTTTTTAATTATATTATATATGTGATGATGGTTATATAAATTTTAAAATTTAATTTTATTTATTGAATTTTAATAATTATAAGGGCGAGTAGGGACAGGACGGGTATCTATAGGAGTGGATTAGGGTTCAACGTTTTACTATTCACGGGTAGAAGATTGACGGATTTTATGTGGGTTGTTGTACGGCAGGACGGGGTCGGATAGAGCAAAAACCTGCCTTTACCTGTCCCGTTGCCACCCCTAGTAGCTATATAGCTTATTATAGTTAGAGCAACTCCAATGAGTAAAAAGTTGAAGCCCTATTTCTGACACAAATAGCACCGTTGGAGAGATAAGAGAATGAGTTCCTGCACAGTTTTTGAGAAGGAAAAGTCCTTCTGAATGGGGATTCATATTCACCAATAATAACTTACTATTTGGCAAATTATTATAAAAATAAATAATTATATAAAATCTAAAATAATTAAATAATTATATTAAATAATTAAATAATAATTAAATCAATGATAATTATAATAAATAATTATATTAATTATTTAAATAATAATTATATTAATTATTTAAATAATAATTAATTAAATAAGTAAATCATAATTAATTTATTGATAATTATAATAATTAATTTAATTAAATATTTAAATTTTAATTTTGTTTAATTAATAATTTATATTAATTATTTATTTCATAATTAATATTGAATATTATTTATATTATTATATTAAATTATAATTAATTAAATTTATTTATATTAAAAAATTAAATTTAATATATTCTGTATTATTATTATATATAAATTTTTTAATATTAATATCTTTTAATAGTGAATTATTTTTAAATTTATAAATTTAAATAATATTATTAAAAAAATAATTATATTAGTTTTAAGTATTTTAATTAATTAATTAAGTGAGATTATAATAGGAACTAAAATTAGTTCTTCCTAATGAAAAAGAAAAAGATATTTTAAGTTTCTATTTACTATTTATGACATAAAAATTGATATGAAATTACTTTTTATGACAAGTGAATTATACATAAGAACTGGAATGAGTTCTCAATAAAGATGGTCTTATGAGCCTTGTTGCACTTCTTGTTTCTTCAGAGAAAGTCGTTACATGCATTAAGATTTTGAATTTTCTCGTTCAGTATCAAGAATCTTTATCATCAACCACCACGACAAAAAAGAAAAAAAAATACCTTTGTTAATTGTTATCATCATTTTTTGACACCTTCTATTCTTGTTCCAATTATATATATATTACACACACACACAAGCTTAACAAGTATTAATTAAATTCTTTTACCTTCTTTAGTAGTAAAAATGAAAAATAAAAAAAAGTGGGAGCCAATAAATAAAATAATTTGAAATCAAGAAATGCTATTCATCCTTTGAAAATAATTTTTAAATAACATTTGAATCTAATAATAATTTAATTATAATAATTTTAAAATTGATTTGTTTAATGTTAGAGAGAAAAAAAAACGTCAAATCAATATATATTTATTGTAATTATATATTTGAAATTATTCTAAAAATGGCTGAAAAATAGAAGAGTTTAATGAAAACTTAATCGTATTGTTTTGATTAATCAGTTACGTCTAGTATTCGAATCTTGACTCACGAAGCATCCACGTCCCTTCTTTTCACGTGCGTTTAGATTTTCTTCTCATGTATACTTCAATTTGGTCTGTTTAAAAATCATATCTACCAACAAAAAAAGAAAAGAAAAAAGAAAAAGAAAAAGAAAAGAAATCAAAGCGTCTAACTTATAAAATTTAATTTAGTTGGATAAATTTAAATGACAAATTGGTACTTACACTTAAATTAACAAAATCTCAACCATATGGATGATGTCATTTCCTTTAACGGTGAAATTCTTAATTATTATTCAAGAGTTTTTAAAAACATGGATGCTTTATGCTTAGTTTTGATTAGTTTATTAGTTCCGGTGCCTAACAAAACCAAACCATACTTAGCTTCCTCTTAATAAAGTCTTGATTATTATTATTCCATGCATGCATGTGCTCATCATACTCTTATCTCTTTTACTATTTTGTGGCTATTTTTCAACCTACTTGTTAAATAAAGCTGGACATTGATTAATATATGTATATATTCTTTTCTTTCATTTTTATATGATCGAATAAAAATAATAATATTTGAAAGACAATGAAAAAATTAACTTAAACAGTTCAAAATTATTTCATTTAACATTTATTAATTATCGTAAGAATAATTATATAAGTTTAGATGTAGTAAATACATAATTACACATATTATGTGTATAAAATTATAGATATGTTATATAAGATAATTTTAGATATTATTTTTTTAACATTATTGAATAAATGTGGCAAATAATGGAGAACACTATAATGTTATTAATTTTGCTAGATAATTAAGTAGGGTATTAGCCAACTACAACCAATTAATAGAAAGATTGTAAAAGAAATCTAACAAAGAGAAAAACAAACTAAATCCACACACCGCAATCCGAAATCGCGCGGCTGCGCCACGTCGCCCACCACCTTTCCTTGCTCAAAAGTTGTCCACGCCGCCCACCACCATCTGCGGCTCGGAATTATCTGCGCTGTCCATCACTGACCGTTAAGTCCTTTTTTTAATTTTCTCTTTGAAGGAAACGCGAATTCAAATTATCATGAGAAATATTCAAAACCAAATAAAAAGAAGCATCCAAAATCTAAAAATAATCAAAACTCAAACGAAAACAAACATCCAATGACTAAGAAAAAAAAATCTCAAACTATTAAAAAAAATCGCCCATAACCTAAAAAGAAGAAACATTTAAAACATAAGAAAACAAAATCCAAAACATATAAAAAAGACACAACCAAAATATAGGAGAAAGAAATATCCATAACTAGTAAAATGAATCATCCAAAACCTACAAGAAGAAGAAAGAGGAGAAAAAGAAGAAGAACGTTGTGTGTGGCAAAACCATCACTACAAGAAAAATGCTGAATACGTCAGATTTACTGTTAGAATTACCATCGAAAATAATCGGACGGTACAAACCCCGCCAGTAAATATTTACCATCAAATTTTTTTCATTCGGCGGAATGTCGTGAATACGAAAATGAATCATGTTGAGCGTTACTGTCAGAAATTTCTGACAGTAATATTTGGCGCCACATCATTCCTTCTCCTGCCACATTACCATCGGATTCATCCGATGGTAATGCCGGAGATATATTTTTAAAAATAATGTTACTGTCGGAATATTTTGACAGTAGATTTTTTTATTATCTTTTCCGTCAATCTATAGTGTACCATAATAATTAACAATTGAGATAATGCTTTAAACCTGATGTGAAGCACAAAAAATATAAATTACAAATACTGAATGATGGTAACTGAAATATCTGAAACAATGCTAACTATTTTAGAATCACAAAACTATGTTTACAGTCACTGAAATATTTAATACAAATACAATTAGGTTTTTTAAAGAAATACATATTACAGAACAATGTTTATATTAACCCTAATCAGATTCTCATCTTCTTCCTCTGGTTCATCATCCTCCTCTTCCAATGTAGTTTCTTTATTATCATCGAACTCGTCTTGCTCTTCTTCGTCGCCATTGACCCCGTCTTCTTCTTAAAGATCTTTGTCCTGTGGCGGAAGTGCGTGGACATCTAGTCCAAGGTCAATGATGTCATCATCCATAACAGTAGACCTAAGGGTGATGGGTTCACCAGTATTAACCACCGTTTTCGTAGGAGTAGGGTCATCAATCTGGTAAGGTTGTTGACCCTATGTCCTATCCTTAGACTCGATACGGCCTCTTGAGTTAGTCTTAATCACAATTAGCCAACTAGACTTGCATGAACCTGGATAAGACAAATAGTATACATGTCGTGCATTTTGAGGAGAATAAAAAGATCATAGTGCCTATATTTCCTGGTTATATTAACTTCAGGGATATCGTAGTCCTTGTGCTTTCGTGTCCTTGTCACGAACTGGGATCATACCATTCACATTTAAATACGCACACCTTGTATGTAGTGCAACAGAAATACTCTAACTCTATGTTGTGCAAGACACCAAACTAATCAGAGTGACCCCACCTGAATTTCTGCAAATCCAAACTCTGGTGTTAACTGTTTTCTTTCCGATCGACCACTGTAAGGTATGTAACTGATATCCATTAACAGTGTACATCAGGTAGCTAGTGTCCTTATTCATTGTGTCCTAACTAAGTACAACTAGTTCCGAATCTATTGTGTCAGTTAGCTGCACCTTGACGTATTCTCTGAACCAATGTAAAAAGTTATTTAATGAGGTATCAGGATTTGCATCTTGGAATAACCTGCATGATTCATTAGAGGATAAAGAAGTTTTAATTAGATTAAGAAGTTAGTATTTTACTGATCGCAGTATTTGCCAAAACTTAAAAAACTCACATGAGGTAGGATAAAATTTGGTCACAGTTACGCAACACATGCAGATGTGCAGCATCAATTTCCTTCTACTCTATCCAATAGTCACTACCCGCACTCGTTGCAGCTCCTTCCAGCAAAAAGATTGGGTATGTTGTTCCACTTGACGAGGAATCTTCCCTTTCATTATTTCTTGCAACCCTTGTTCTACATGGCTCTACATGAGACTGAAAATAGAATGAACAAAATGTAGATATTTTCTTAGTTAGGAATGCTTCTATATGCTGCCCTCAATCCAATCTTTGTACTTCACGGTGGGCTTGAAGGAACCAATCATCCTCTCAAATGGGTACATTCGCCTAAATTGGACTGACCCACATAGTATTGCCTCGTACGGTAGGTGGACTGCTAAGTGTTTCATAACGTCAAATAATCTATTTTGTGAAATAATCTACCTCTACAATGAGGAACTTAACCTGTCCTGACCCTTGGGGGAAGGGCCCGAGAAGGTCAAGTCCACACTTTGCGAATGGCCAAGGTGATGTTATGCTAATGAGCTCCTCTGGTGGGGCGATATGGAAGTTGGCATGTTTCTGACATGGTGAACACGTCTTAACATACTCGGTGGTTTCTTTTTGCAAAGTCGGCCAAAAGAATCCGGCTCGGAGTACTTTTTTTATAAGGGCTCGTGCTCCAAGATGGTTTCCACAGGTGCCATTGTGTATTTCTTCCAAGACCTCTTTTGTGTTAGAGGTCGGTACACATTTTAGCAGAGGTGTCGAAATTCCTCTCTTGTATAGAATGTCGTTTATGATGGTGTAATACTGTGCCTCCCGCTTTAACCTCTTTGCCTCCTTCTTATCTACAGGGAGTATCTCTAATTTGAGGTAGTTGATTATGGGAGTCATCCATCCTTGATCCTGGCCTGATATGGCTAGGATTTTTTCTTCTTCTGAGATTGACGGGTTCCGCAGTACTTCCTGGATGAGGCTCCTATTATTGCCCCCTAGTTTGGTGCTGGCTAATTTTGAGAGTGCGTTAGCTCGAGCATTCTGTTCCTGAGGTATATGTTGGATCTCATATTCCTGGAATTGCCCGAGTTGTTCCCTGGTTTTGTCCAGGTATTTTTTCATAGCAGGATCTTTGGCTTCGTAGGTCCCTGCTATTTATGAGGTGACAACCTGTGAATCGCTAAAGATGACAAGTTTTTGGGCTCCGACTTCTTTAGCCAGCTTCAAGCCAGCTAATAGCGCCTCATACGCAGCCTGGTTATTGGAAGCAGGGAACTCGAATTTTAGTGAGAGTTCGATTTGGGTTTCCTAATTACTTTCTATTATCACACCTGCTACACTCCCGGTTTTATTTGAGGAGCCATCCACGTAAAGATTCCAATTTGTAGGGGTTTCTGGGGTGTCAGTGTACTCTTCAATGAAGTCGGCCATATACTGTGATTTGATCGCCGTCTGAGCTTCATATTGGAGGTCGAATTCGGATAACTCGACTGCCCACTGTAGGATTCTCCCCGCTAAATCTGTTTTCTGTAGAATACCTTTTATAGGCTGGTTGGTCTAAATTTTGATGGTGTGAGCCTGGAAGTATGAGCGAAGTCGTCGAGAGGTTAATATGAGAGCGTAGGTGAACTTCTCTATCTTTTGATAGTTCAGTTCGGACCCTTGTAGCACTTTGCTGATGAAGTATATAGGTTGCTGTCCGCTTTCATCCTCTCTGACTCGTGCTGAAGCTACTGCCCGGCTTCCTACTGCGAGGTATAATATGAGTGTTTCTCATTCCCGAGGTAGGGTAAGAATGGGTGGTTGTCCTAGGAATCTTTTGAAATCCTAGAAAGCTAGCTCGCAGTCTGGTGTCCATTCAAACTTCTTTCCCTTTCTTAGCGTAGCGTAGAAGGGGAGAGATCTTATGGCTGATCTGGCTAGAAATCTGGACAAGGCTGCCAGTCGCCCATTGAGTTGTTGCACTTCTTTGACACAGGTCAGGCTTTTCATGTCGAGTATGGCCTGACACTTGTCCGGGTTTGCTTCGATTCCTCTTTGTGTGAGTATGAATCCCAAGAATTTGCCAGCTTCTACTACGAAGGTGCATTTCGCAGGGTTAAGTCGCATGCCATGCTTTCTTATGGTATTGAACACTTAGGCGAGGTCAGACAGTAATGATTCCTCGCTTTGTGTTTTTACTAACATATCGTCCACGTATACCTCCATTAGTTTTTCAATGTGATCTGCGAAGATTTTGTTCATTAACCTTTGGTAGGTAGCTCCTGCGTTTTTGAGCCCGAATGGCATGACGACGTAGCAGTAGTTTGCCTTGGGTGTTAAGAATGAGGCTTTTTCTTGATCAGGTGGGTACATCGGGATTTGATTGTATCCTGAATAAGCATCCATAAATGAGAGATACTTGTATCCGGATGAGGCGTCTACTAGAGTGTCGATACTTGGGAGTGGATAAGGATCTTTTGGGAAAGCTTTGTTGAGGTCGGTGTAATCAGTGCATATCCGCCACTTCCCATTTGACTTTTTCACCAAGACAACATTGGCTAGCCATAGTGGGTACTTGACTTCTCTGATGAATCCTGCCTCTAGTAGAGCTTGTACTTGTTTTTTCACAGCTTGGGATCTTTCTGGTCCGAGCTTTCTACGCCGCTGCTGTACTGACCGAGATCCTAGATATACTGCCAGCTTGTGGCACATTAGCTTGGGGTATATTCCCGGCATGTCTGCGGCCTTCCATGCAAAGAGGTCGGCATTATCTTTTAAGAACTGTATGAGGGAATTTTTTACTTCTCCCTTTAGGATTGAGCCAATATTGGTCGTTTCATCTGGGACATCTCCGATCTGGACTTTTTCTATCTCGCCTTTAGGTTGTGGACGGTGTTCTTCTCGACCTCGAATTCCCCCGAGTTCGATGGCGTGGGTTTCTTCTCCTTTGCCCTTAAGGTTTATACTTTCATTGTAACAACGACGTGCTGTTTTCTGGTCTCCTTTTATCGTAGCGATCCTTTCTGTAGTTGGGAACTTCATGCATAGATGTGGAGTCGAGAATACTGCCCCGAGCTGATTTAGCGTTGTCTGACCTATTAAGACGTTGTAGGCTGAGCTCACGTCGACCACAATGTAGTCTATGTTGAGTGTCCTTGACCGGTTTTCCTTTCCAAAGATTGTGTGTAGCGAGATGTATCCAAGTGGTTGGATTGGAGTGTCTCATAATCCAAATAAGTTGTTCGGATATGCTCTGAGCTCTTTTTTCTTCCAGGCCGAGTTTGTCGAAGGCAGTTTTGAACAAGATGTCAGCCGAACTTTCTTGGTCCACCAGTGTGCGATGGAGGTTAGCGTTGGCCAATATGATAGTGATGACCGTGGGATCGTCATGTCCCGAGATGACGCCGGCTGCGTCCTCTTTAGTGAAAGTAATAGTAGGGAGGTCGGGTGCTTCTTCTCCTCCCTCGATGTGATATACTTTTTTGAGGTGTCTTTTGCGAGATGATTTGGAGATTCTTCCTCCCGCAAATCCTCCATGTATCATGTGAACATTCCTCTCCGGGGTACGAGGTGGTCGTTCTGTTTGCCCGACCTCTTCATCTCTTCTTCTCTTTCTGGGCTCATCTGTTTTACTGGCTAGGTACCGATCTAGTCTCCCTTCTCATACCAATTTCTCTATGACATTCTTCAAGTTGAAGCACTCGTTGGTGGGATGTCCATAGATTCGATGGTATTCGCAGTATTCCGTCCGATTTCCTCCTCCCTTTTTGCTTTTAAGTGGGCGAGGTGGTGGGATCTTCTCAGTGTGACATACTTCTCGGTATAATTTCACGAGAGACACCCGGAGAGGGGGTGTAATTGTGGTATTTCTTAATCTTCTCTCCATGCTGATCTTCTTTTTTTTGGACTCTTTATCCTTATCTCGGGAGGAGTAAAAAGACCCGGATTTCGTGGTCTCTCCTAGTCGAGAATTTTCCTCCATGTTGATGTGCTTTTCTGCTCGTTCTTGTTCTTCATTCAGAGATGTGGGATGTTTCTTTAATATGGAATGACTAAAAGGTCCCTCTTGTAGGCCATTGATGAGACCCATAATGGCTGCTTCAGTTGGTAGACTTTGTTGAATCTTTCCATATAGTTGCGAAGACTTTCTTGATCTCCTTGCTTGATCCCTAACAAGCTTGGGGCGTGCTTGGCTTTGTCCTTCTGGATGGAGAATCTAGCGAGGAATTTCTTGGCTAGGTCGTCAAAACTTGCGATGGATCTGGGCGGCAAACTATCAAACCACTTGATTGCTGTTTTTGTTAAGGTAGTTAGGAAGGCTTTGCATCGAATTGCATCTGAAGCATCGGTGAGATACATTCTGCTTCTAAAATTACTGAGATGATGGCTTGGATCTGATGTGCCGTCGTATGGGGTCATGTCGGGAGCTTTGAAGTCTTTTGGGACTTTGGCTTTCATAATCTCTTTGGTGAATGGGTCTTGGTCTTTGCGGGAGTTATCTTCGTGGTTGGATTGAGTAGTCTTGGCTTTTAGATCTGCTTCAAGTTGTAATAGTTTTTCTTCCAACTCTTTATGTCGCCTAGTTTCCCTTCTGAGGTCCTTCTCGGCTTCTCGTTGATGCTCGGCCTCTTTTTCAAGTTGAGGTATTCTTGTTGAACCTGAAGTGCCACTAGAATTTCTATATTTGGTGGAATCTTATCTTTGTTTGGTTGAGGAGTATCCTTTGGTATGGCGTCCGCGTTCTTGTGCGTCGTTCTGTTCTCTAGATCAGAGTCGTGGTCATTGTCAAGATTGTCCGTCATGATGATGGGATGACTTCCAGGTCCCCGACAACAGCGCCAATGTTCCAAGGGTTACCTGAAACTGTAGGTCGATCTCGGACGAGATCTTCTGTACTGGTCGGAGCTGTTGTGTCCGACTTGATGATGGTGGCCGGAGCCGCCGTGTCCAACTTATTGGACTTGGTGGTGGTGCTGACCCTTTGTTACCAGAGGGTGGTAGTACTTGCAAGGGACTTCGATGCTTAAGTTAGCAAGGGTATTAAGCAAGTTTTTAGTAGAATCAGAGTATGAGTTATACCTGGGTGCTCCAGTGTATTTATAATGTTATAGAGTGACCTTTTCTGGAGATAAGATAGTTATCTTATCTTATCTTTAAGCAGGGTTATCTTATCTTTAAGGGAACCGCTCTTATCCTTTTAGGCTTGGGCTGCCTTTGGACTTGGGTCGTGTTTCTCTGTTAGGGCTCTTTTTGGGCTCTCCTAGTAATTTGGTCGTTCTCTTTGAGAAGAGATCGGGTAGTCCTGTCTTGAGAAGGTCGGCCAACTTAGCCCGGGTCGTACATCTCGACCTAGGGCATGAACAGTTACTGCATAGACAACAAAAGAAGAAAACTTCTATTGAGCTTAGAGGCAATTGCTCCATCCTAACAAAAAAGATTACTTATAAAATTCACAAGCTGAAACTAATTCGATAATTAATTTAAAAATACATAAAACTCATTCTTCTAATTAATTAAAATCTAATTCTTAACTTAACCAAACTAATAGGAGGCATGACAAATTTAATTTTCACTTACCTAAAATTAACACAACAATTCCTAATAATATACTTCATTAAGCAAATTTAACCACTGATTTAACAATAACTAACCCTAACAAAATGTTAAACTAACAAAATATTATAAAAAACTATAATAACCATACCAACAAACCATTCTGATGATAGTGGCTGCAGTCTCTCATTGATATCGTGGGGACAGAGGCGGTGGTAACGGCAACGTGAACTTCAACTGCGACGGAAGATTAGATCGGGACAGCAGCAGTAGCAGATTCGTCGAGCATGTGCAGTGGCAGGGACAATGGGTGCTTCCTCCTCGGTGGCAATGTCGGCGACAAGCTCTGGCGGTGGCCACGTTGATGGCTGCCCGCGGAGGTGTTGTGAGCAGATGAGAGAGAGAGAGAGAGAGAGAGAGAGAGAGAGAGAGAGAGAGAGAGAGAGAGAGAGAGAGAGAGAGAGAAAGAAAATAGCTTCGTAAAGTGAGGGAGAAGGGCTTCGTGTTTTGAATTTAGCCCAAATTTACCGTTAGATTTAATCCGACGGTAATTTGCATGCCCAAAATGCAACGTTTTACTAAACAACGTTACCGTCGAATCTAGCCTCCGGTAAATTTGACGGTAGTAAGTGCACCAAAACTTATTTTCTTCCTGCCAAATATTACCGTAGATGTTACTGTTAGAACATTAATTTCAGGTGACGAATTTATTATGAAATTCGACGAAAAACTTATTACTAACGTCCGACACTAAATCTGATGGTAAATCCAGCGGTACTCATCATTTTTCCTGTAGTACGTGGCAGTCGCTCTCTCGTGCATCGTCGACCGTGGAGGACGCGTTGCTTCTGCCGATGGATGACTGGTGCCCGACGAACGCTGATGGGCAGCATGGCACTGTCGCGCAAATTTAGTGTGGCACAGCGGATGCGCGGGGTGGAGGAGAGACACTAAATGGCGTAGTAGCGAGAGGATTTCTACACGATGGCATCACGACAGGGCAAGAGAGTTGGAGAAAGATGGGGCGGCATCGTGACGAGAAGGATTGGAAGAGAGGATGCGGCGTCACAGAGAGAATATTAAGAAAGGAGAGGCTCGGCGGCATAACAACAACAGGAGACAAACTAGGAGGGCACAGCAGCACGACGGCACGACTTGGAGAGGAAGGGCGTGGTGTCGTGACAACAGGAGTTAGAGAGGAAGATCCCAGCGTTACACCGCTATGGATTGGAGTAGTAGTGTGTGTGTTTTTTTTTAGCGCAAACTTAGTTTTTGAAAATTAGGTTTTTTAAAAAAGTCAGCTACTAAATTAACCACTTGACTACATATAGAGTTGGTTATCTATACTTTCTCTAATGTTATACAGGAAGCGAGAACGATAATAATTTTTGCTAATTGAAAACAAAAGGTGGACATAAATATATGAAAATAAATTACATCACATCAATATAGTCTTTTACATATCCAGCATTGATAAATCCTAGCCCCGCCGGCCAACCTGAGAATGATGCCGGCAAACCTTAGCTTATTGTTGGACTCGGTCGGCTCGGACGATGCTAGGCTATTGGCATGTAGTAGTTTGGTGCCGGCCAACAATATTATTCTGATATACAGTGGACAATGGTAAAGAATTGAGTAATATAATTATAATATAATAAATATTAAAAATATAAAATCCTAAACTTGAATCAATTCAATTTTCATTAATTTACAATTCAAACATAAAAAATAGTTTTTTAACTTAATTCAATTATCATTTTATATGATTTATTCCAAATATATTAAACTGATTCACAATCCACCAATTTATTTCAATTTAAATTAATTCAAGAAGAACAAATGTTTTTATAAGAATATATATAGAGATTTTTTTTAAATGCATTTTGATGGATGAATATAAAAAATCTTGCTATTATTTCTATATCAAAAACAAAATCGTGAAATTTAAAGTGCCAAAACAGATAATAATAATCACAAAAAAATGGATTTAGCCATTACAAATACAGAATTGATATGTCAACAAAGATATTAAATCCTATTATGGAGTAGAATGTGAAGTCTAAGATTGATTTTAAAAAAAAAATAAAATATGTCTTATAAAAATATAATTTTTTTTTTATAAATGTGTTTTGATGGATGAACTCTAAGACTTAAAATATCAAAATGAACATCATCTTTAGAATAGTTAGAACATTATATAGTAGTCAGTAAACTTACCGAATATATACATGTACTCAGCACTAAAGTTCATCAGTTTCATCATTCTTGTGACTCAAGTCATCCCGTGCACCTTCCAACAACTCTGATAATCACATTTCATCCTTCAAGAATTCTATTCAATTCTCTCAAAATCTCAACAGTAGTTATACTTAAGTAATTAAAATGGCAATAATATACAACAGTAGCAAACATTTTCTAACTACCTAATTAGAACGTACTTTTAATAGAGTAAAGTATCGTTTTTGTCCCTAACGTTTGTGGTAAGTTCTATTTATGTCCCTAACGTTTAAGTTGTCCTATTTGTATCCCTAACGTTTATAAAAGTCATTCAATGTTATCCTACTATCAATTATACTAACAAATCAGATTATGTTTTTCAATTATTCTCACTTGGATGTATTCATTCTCAATTAGATCTCACTTGGATGTTTTCTATTTTAATATTATACCCACTATTTGTGTTTAGATTTAATTATGTCCCTAGAAAAGTGAATTATGTAAATGTTGTAGGAATTAGTTTTAACTTTTGATGAGCTATTTTTCGGAATGGATCATTGATTCTATCTCATACATTTGTATTCTAACTTCAAGAAGAGATTTTTAAAACTCAAACTAAAGCGTTCATGATGCGTAATTGACGGTAGGATAACATTGAATCATTTTTACAAACGTTAGGGATACAAATAGGACGATTTAAACGTTAGAGACACAAATAAGATTTACCCAAAATGTTAGGGACAAAAACGATACTTTACTCTTCATTTTTCTTTATTCTTTTGATATACAAAAATCTAGATAAGTTGTACCTTGGTTATCCTACTAAATTGTGGTATGTTTCTATTTTTGCTATTCAAAAATATATATATATATATATATATATATATATATATTAGTCTTCAATAAATTAGTTATTAACTTATTTGAATAGAAATATCGTAAAAAAAAAACTCACCTTATTGGAGACAACATAAATTTTAGAACGTTCCACTCCAATTTATAGTTGTTACATACCATTATTATATATTTATAACATGAAATTCCCTATCGTAGAAGTGAAGTTCGTCATCACTTTTGAACTAATCCCTTTAAAAATATAGGGTTTTAGAATGTACGTATAAGGAAAAGTATAAAAAAACAATGTATACAGTGAATAATGTGAACAATGATTTTAAGAAAAAAAGTAAATTTAAAATTAAAATTTAGATTTTTAATTAATTAAATAATTATTATCAAATTTAAAAATTTTAAAAAAATTAGGATTAGCACTTAAACCACTACGTACGATTACACATTCATATACATATGGTACGTTTTGCACTCTATCAGCCCCTCAATAGCGTCGATCTCTCCTGCAATTGTCACTGTTGTTGCCGCAAAGCTCTTGACACTGCCGTCTCCCTCACCGTCACACCAGGTTCTCCACCAACCCTGTTACTGACGTTGTTTTGCACCTCTCATCGCCGTCAATCTCTTCCGTAACAGTCATCGTCGTCGCCGCAAAACTCTTGACGCCGTCGCCCTTCACCGCCACACCAGGTACTTTTCTAATCTTGTTAGTGGCGCCGTTTTTACAACCCCTGACTTCTTTATCCATGTCAATGTGGTTCCTGTTAATGGCGACCATTATGAACTTGTCGCACTCGCGCTCCATCAATGTCGTTACGAACGATGCCAGATTCAATCTGGGGTTTCTGTTTAACGTGAGCTCGTCGTTTATTATCCGGTAGGTTTTTTTTTTGGGTTATTTTAGTAAGTATGCGAATGATTATTTTAATTCTTTGTCAGATGGTCATTTTAGTACGTATGCGGATGGTTATTTTAATTCTTATGTAGATGGTTATTTGATTGGAATGGATTTAGCTAGATACAATTAAAATATATTAAATATTCAATTTACTAGATATATAAATAATTAAATTTTTAAATTACTGAATGGATTTTTGGTTAGGTAATTTGGAAGACATTTTTTTTTTAATTTTATTGAGTCAAATTTTCATTGTATACGTTATTCAAATTCTCAGTTGAGATACACTAATTAAGGGTTAGAATATGGAGTCTTTTCCACCCAATTAAATATCATTTTCATGTAAGAAGCAAAATATATATATATATATATATATATATATATATATATATATATATATATATATATATATATATATATATATATATATATATATATATATATATATTATCATTTTCATGTCTTCCTAATGGGTCTAAACGTCTTTCAAGTTGACCCTACCTTTCTCTCTCTTTGCTTGCACATCAAGGACCCGTTTTCACACTAATTAACTTTGGTTAATAAATTTTTGAAAAATTGAGATCTCCATCATATTGTAATAGAAACACAACTTTAAAGTACAGTTAAAACAAAATTAAAGTGTTTAGAACAAAACATCTAACTAGCTAGCTCATTATATCTATAAAGATAAGTGTATAGAAATTACTTTAAAAAAATATAAAAACTTGAGTGTATAATAAAAAATTAATTAAGTAAAAATACCAATGAAAAAAATACTTGAAATTTAAATTCATCACATTATTAAAAATAATTACATATAAATTTATTAAATATTTTGTATTTTATCAAGTACATATCTTATATATATACTTTTTAAAATTTTGGACGGTCAAGACCACTACTTGTCCCTTTGAATCCATTCCTGAATAGTGATGTAAATTCTTTCCTTATAAATTAGGTAGATTTATATCTGAAAGAAGTTTAATACAATAAATTTTTTTAAAATTAATTATTTGTGATATGAATAAAACTCTACAACTAAGTAAAAAATTTAACCAAATTCAACCAAGTTGTTATTAAGAGTTTTAAATTTATGCGCACACTCTTCTTCACCTGTGTTACTTTTTCTTCTTCTTCTTAATATTTTAGATTCATGCGTGCACGTTGTTCTTCACCCCTTCGTTCTTCTTCTTCTTCTCCACATTTTTCGTCATCTTTCTCTTTTATTATCATCATCGCCATCACCTACCATTACCACCTCCTCTTCCTCCTCTTCTCCCTTCTTCTTTTTTCATTTGAATTTCTTCTCCTCCTCCATTATCATCATCATCATGACAATCATCGTTATCATCATCATCGTTATCTTCTTATACATATCGTTATTATCATTATCGTTATTGTCGAATTTTGCCATATTGATGATGTTGTTTGATCCAAAATTGATTTGGATGTGTTTTTGTTCATGACTCATTCTTGTTTCTGTGCTTTTTTTCGAACTAATTTTATGCGTCGCAATCATTAAATAATTTCGATACATTTGTGAGTTAATTGAGGTGCATTTAGTCTTATCACTTGAATTTGGTGTAATTAGGTCATCAAATATAATTATAGCGGTTCTTGTATCATTTAAGCCATATTGATGACGTTGTTTAAGCCAAAATTGATTTTGAATATGTTTTTGTTCATGATTTATTCTTGTTTGTCTACTTGTTTTTAAATTAAGTTTGTGTATCATACTCATTAAGTAATTTTGTTGCATAAGCACCAACAACATCAACCACAAAATCATATATCAAAGTAACCACACAAAATATACAACAAACACCGAAAATAATTCTTGTATGAGAAGCAATACTCCTAAAAGAAGAAATAAGAGCAACAGAAAAAAAAAGAAAGAAGAATAAAAATAAGAAAAATAATGCAACATTAAAGAAGACATTTTTGTACTTTTGTAGCAAAATTTCAGTGTTAAAACTAAAAAATTTATCTATTATTGTTAAAATTTTTGATGTTATTTTTCTGATAAACTCTGCATAATTCAAAACTCTTTTCTCTCTTCCTCCTCATCTTCTACTACTTCTTCTTCTTCTTTTTCATCTTTTTCTTCTATCTTCTCCTTATTTCATTTTCTTATAATTCTTCGTGTTTCATTCTCTTAAGAAGAACAAAATAAAATAAGAGAAAAAAATCAAATAAAAAAGAATAAATAACTATAATAACACATGAGAAAGATAAGGAGAAGAAGAAGAAGAAACAAAAATTTCGGTTTTATTTTTCGATAAATTCTTCACACTTTAAAACTCTCCTTCCTCCTCATCCTCTTCTTCTTTATCATCATCATCTTCTCCTTCTTCTTGTTTCATATTCTCATTATTCTTGTTTTACCTTCTTAATAGGAACTTGTGTCACGGTTAAAAAATTTCGGTGTCAAAATTGAGAAACTTTTGTCTCAATGTTTAAAAAATTTTGGTGTTATTTTTTTATAAATTCTACATAACTCAAAATTCATCATCATCATGATCTTCTTTTTCTTTTCTTATTTATCTTCTCCTTCTTGTTTTACATTTTCATAATTCTTCTTATTTTATCCTCTTAATAAGAACTAAAAAAAATTGAATAAAGAAGAAGAAGTACATAATGCTGCAAAATCACCAGGAAGAAAAGAAAAAAAAAACGCAATAATAACAGTAGTAATAAGAATGACGATGAGGAGAAAACACATGAAAAAGAAGAACAAACGCAAAGAAGAAGAAGAAACTGAAAAGTTGGAACGTGTAGACACATTCTCTCTAATGAAATTGATTTTTATTAGATTTGGATCAACTTGATTAAATTTAGTTGCCAAAAAGACTTGGATGTGTAGTATGATATATCTCGAAAAAGATCTTTTTTAATTGATGTTTTTTTAGAAGATCTTTTACAAAAATAAAAGTGATTTTATGTTTGGATATTTCATGTAAAATTTTTTTTTTTATCTATCAATTATGTTTGGATAAAATAAGATAAAATACTTTTTTTGTTCATTTATTATGTGAAAAACATCTTTTTTTTTGAAAAAATCTTTTAAAAAAAGATATAAATTATAAGTTCTCAAAAAAGATATTTTTTATTTTTATAGTGTTTTTATTTTTACTATTAGAAATTTACCAAATATACTAAAAAATAAAAAAACATTATATATACCTAATAATTTTATGTTTGGATATCTCATGTAAAACGATTTTTTTATTTATCAATTATGTTTGAATAAAATAAGATAAAAATCGTTTTAGTTCATTTATTATGTAAAAAAATATTTTTTTAAAATTCTTTTAAAAAAGATATAAATTATAACTTTTTAAAAAAATATATTTTTTAATTTTTTTAGTGCTTATATTTTTATTTTTTATTTTTTTTTACTAATTTTTTATCGATTTAATGACATGAAACAAACACTATTATATATGTCTCACAATTTGAAACTGTCGGTGTATTCGTGTTTATTTTATTATCCAAACTAAGCTATTCGGTTTTAGCAAAAATATTTTTTATTTTCAAAACTTGAAAACAGAATCTTTTAGTAAAGAAATGAAGACACTTAACCATATCAATTTTATAGTATATATGCCTGTTACGGTGGGTAACCGGAGATTAGTCCAATGGATGGCGTTCGGCGGCCTAAGTGAGTGATGGAGGAGGACTCCAGGTAGGTCCGCAACTCGGGAGGCTCCGTCCGACTTGTGCTCGCGTGTGAATGGGGGGTGGTACCTGCAAAGACACTCCGATGCCTAAGTTAGCAAGGGTGTAAGCAGGTCTTAGAGAGTATTGGACTTAGGAATACCTGAGGTGTGTCAGTGTACTTATAGTGGTGAGCCAATAACCACCGTTGGAGTAGTGCCGTATCTTTAGGATAATAACCGTCCCATTATCTTAGGGAGGTTAAGATATGGCTTTATGAAGTGGTTAGAGAGATTTCAGGGGCGGTTACCCATTTGAATGAGTATTTATCTGCCAGCTAATCTCACAACCGACTTCTTCGTACCAAGTCGGGGTTGACACCGACCTCTAGAATGGAGGTGGGTGCTTTGCTAGGCTTAATCTATTGGATCAGGCCTTTCGATTGGACCTGGGCCCTTAACATTGGGCCGGGGTATGAACAGTGCCCCTACTTGAGCCCAAATTTTCTTTAAAGTTTGGGTTCAAGTATTCAACTCGGGTTCGTAGTCGACTTGTTTGAAAGAATACGGATGGTGAGAACCGACGTGATTTTCGTGACTTTTGGTTTCTGACAGTTACGTCAATTCAAGCGTCGTGTCCGTTGAGGGATCATTTAGGGATTGAGGGCTTTGGTAACGGTGCAGTCGCATTAATGACTGCCTCGTTTTTACCATTATGCCCCTTAGCCTATTTATAAATACTTTCCCTCTCTTTCTATTTTCCGTTTCTGCAATCTTTCAAACTTCTCCTTATCCTGTTTGTGTTGCATTCTTGTGTTTGAAGACTTCAGCTCTCCCCAACCTTCATTTTCGGCTAAAGGTTAGTTCTGTTTTTCCCATGTCATTTTTGTTTGCATGTTTTGTTTGGCGAGTAGATAGGTTGACCCGTAGATTCTAGTTTCGAATCTTTCTTCTTTAGTGGCCTTGTTTTTTGATTTTCTTTTTTCCTTTTTCCCTTTTGTAGGTTTTCTGCCACTTTTCTTTACATAAAAAATGGCTTATGTAGACATTCTTTCTCAGTGGGTTGACGATACGGTCCTTGGGGAGGAACCGTTGGTCGACGCTGAGTTCGTCACCCACCTTCGTACTCACCATAGGCTCTGTACTTCGGACGAGGACGAGCCCAAATATGAATTGATAATCCCGGGTCCTGAAGACCGGGTCTGCTTTGGGAGAGTTGATGAGGCGACCCCTCACTTTTTCTTTATGTATGAATGCATGATCACCCGTTTGGGTGTTTTTCTTCCTTTCTCGGATTTTGAGATATCCGTTCTGCACCACTGTAAGGTTGCCCCTACTCAACTCCATCCCAATTCCTGGGGTTTCTTGAAGATCTACCAGTTTATGAGCCACGCTCTGGACTTCCCGACTTCCTTGAGAATCTTCTTTTATCTTTTCCATATGACTAAGCCCTTTAGTGGGCTAAACAATAAACAACAATGGGTATCCTTCCGAGCCATTCAAGGTCGGAGGATTTTCACCCTTTTTGACGAATCTTTCCACGACTTCAAAAATTTCTTCTTCAAGGTTCAAGCCGTAGAGGGTCACCACCCCTTTTTCTGGACGAGCATTCCTCCCCTCGCTTTCCCCTTTATTGGCTGCCGGCCACCCCTTGTGAAAAGATTGGTCTAGATGACCTAGACGAGGTGGAGGCGGCCATTGTGGGGTTTTTCCGAGAAGCGTGGGGGAGGTCCCCATATTTGGATACCAGAAAAATTCTTCAGGGAACACCGACTTTCGTTCAATCTCAAATAGGTAGTGCATGCATTCTTTATTTCCGAGTTGTTTTCGCCGACTTATATTATACCGACTTGTAACTTGGTTGTTTCTTTTGTAGATATGGCAAAAAGAACGCTCAGGAGGCCTACCAAAGGGTCCGAGAGGCCAAGGCGAAGTCCCGGGCTAGGTCCGGGGCGATCACCTCTCCTCCTCCTCCACCTCCTCCTCCTAAAAACACTGGCACTCCTTCTCAACCCATTGTAATTTCTTCCTCGAGTTTGCCCCGACCACCCCCTTCAGCCCAAATTCTCTCCGAGCCCGAGAAGAAGAAGCGTAAGACCTTAGAGTCTGGCTCTTCTTCCTTCGATGGTGGGGTTAAGGCGGATGCTATGGCATTCGTCCGAAAGAACATCTATCCTTTTATCAGTATGGATGATGTTTCTGTTCGAAACCACCTCACCACCATGGCTGAGGAGAGTTTTAGGGCGGCGGGTGTTTGCGGGAAACTTTTGGATATTTTTTAGAAAGCTCCCCTCAGCTCTTTGGGGGCATCCTCGAGGGTTGAGGAGTTAGAGGGGAGGATTCTTATTTATGAAAAGCATGAGAAGGAGTTGAAGGAGGAGAGGGATAAATTGAGGAAGGAGAGGGATCACCTGAAGGAGGAGGAGGGTAAGCTGCGGGCCCAATGCACTTTGGAGGCGAATCTGAGGAAAACGGCGCAAGAAAACTACCACAGCTTATTTCAAGATATTGTGGCCGTGAGGAAGGATTTGCTGAATTCTCGGAACGCCTACGCCGAGTTGGAGGACTCTGTCGCCGATGGTGCCGAGGAGTCTTGGAGAATTTTCTTGGAACAAGTCAGAGTTATTGCTCCCGACTTGGACCTTTCTCCACTACATCCTGACAAAGTAGTTATTGATGGCGCCATTGTTGATCCTCCTGTTCCCGAGGTCGTTTCCGAATCAGACCTGAAGACTCGGGGACAGAGGATTATTGAGTCTCCTCCTCGTCCCCAAGATGCTCCGAGTTCTTCAATCCTCACTCCGACTTCCTCTTTAGCTCCTCCTCCCGGTCCTGGTGGTGTTCCTCCTGGTGATTCCTCTACTCCGTCCAAGAAATGACTTTTTATTTTTGTGGCTATATGGGGGCCCGGCCTGTGGGTCCCCCTTTTTTAAATTTCTATTTATTTGCTGGTGGTTGTGAACAATTTGCTTCTGGCCTTTCAAGGCCGTAAACAAAATATTCTGTTTGTTGCCCTTTTTTGGATAAGGGTTTTAAACAAAATAAATGCCTTTTTTGGATAAGGGTTTTCTAATCGAAGTAGGTGCCCTTTTTGGATAAGGGTTTAAGTTACTTTGCGCGTGCACATGCTTTTCTATTTTGAAATATGTTTGATCTTTTTCGAAAAACCTTCTGCTAGCCTGCATTATTTTCTCGAGCCTTTTTCGTGGAAAGGCTTGTATGCAAGCTTTAAAATTTTCAGGTTGTCATATCTCTTTTGTTATCCTTTATACTCGACTTTGCTTTAGTGAGTTTTTATGATTTAGGTTATTTTTGCGATGCGTTTTTCTTCTACTCGGTGTTATACTCCGATCTGTGGATCAAAGTTTTCCAAGTTTTCCTACTCGGGATCTCTTTCCGACTTATGAGTCGGGTTGGTTCCCGAGTTTTTACGACCGACTTGTATAACCTCTTTACACCGACTTGTACCTCGTCGTTTTATCCTGACGACCATCTAGGTCGGTTCATGGGATTTTCACGCTTTGTCGAGCTTAAGTCGGCGCGTTTCGTAGAAAGACTTAGAAAAATAAAGGAGGATATTGAGAGATATTATGAATGAAAAAAGATCTTTATTAATCGTGAAGGTACCTTTTTGCTACTAAGGGTCTTGACAGTATATTTTCCCTTAGCCTCTACTATGATGCCTCGTTAAAAACCCCTCTCCAGAAAAAAAACCCTTTTGGGAAAAAATCATGAAGTTGGGAAAAGAGTACACCAGGGAGTAAAGTTCGCTTTTAACTATAGTACCTTTTCATATTACAAGCATGCCACGACCTTGGTAACTCAGTGCCATCCAGGTCGGTTACTTTATAATAACCTTTCCCTAACACTTCCTTGATTTTGTATGGCCCTTTCCAATTTGCGGCGAGCTTTCCATCTCCTGATTTGTTGACCCCAATGTCGTTTCTAATTAGGACCAGGTCATCTACGGCGAATGTTCTTCGAATGACTTTCTTGTTGTATCTGGTAGTCATCCTTTGCTTTAATGCCGCTTCTCTTATCTGGGCGTTCTCTCGGACTTCGGGAAGCAAGTCGAGCTCCTCTTTGTGCCCCTGTACATTTCCGACCTCATCATGGAGAATTACCCTTGGGCTTTGCTCACTGATTTCTATAGGAATCATGGCTTCTACGCCGTAGACTAGTCGGAAGGGTGTTTCTCCTGTGGCGGATTGGGGGGTCGTCCTATAAGCCCATAGCACTTGGGGGAGCTCGTCAGCCCAAGCTCCCTTTGCTTCCTGTAATCTCTTCTTCAGTCCTGCCAGTATGACTTTGTTAGCTGCCTCGGCTTGCCCATTAGCTTGTGGGTGTTCTACCGAGGTGAACTGGTGTTTGATTTTCATACTGGCTACCAAACTTCTGAAGGAGGCGTCGGTGAACTGGGTCCCATTATCTGTGGTGATGGAATAAGGTATTCCATACCTTGTGATAATGTTTTTGTAGAGGAACCTGCGACTTCTTTGAGCGGTGATAGTAGCTAGTGGTTCTGCTTCTATCCACTTTGTGAAGTAATCTATTCCCACGATCAGGTATTTGACTTGCCCTGGTGCTTGGGGAAAAGGACCTAACAGATCCATTCCCTATTTTGCAAAAGGCCAGGGGGAAGTTATACTGATGAGCTCTTCTGGTGGAGCCACGTGGAAATTTGCATGCATCTGACATGGCTGGCATTTTTTCACAAAGTCTGTTGCATCTTTCTGCAAGGTCGGCCAATAGAATCCTGCTCGGATCACTTTTCTGGCCAATGACCTCGCTCCGAGATGGTTTCCGCAGATCCCACTATGTACTTCCTCCAACACCTCGGTGGTTCTTGAGGTCGGTACGCACTTTAGTAATGGCGTTGATATCCCTCTTCTGTAAAGGACATTTCTCACCAAAGTATAATGTTGTGCTTCCCTTCGGATCTTTTTAGCCTCTTTCTCCTCTTTGGGGAGGATGTCGAACTTCAGGTATTCGACGAGGGGGTTCATCCATCCGAGGTTTAGGCCGACTACCTCAAGTACCTTTTGTTGATCCTCTGTTTTTGATACCGAGGGCTCTTGTAGGGTCTCTTGAATCAGGCTTCTGTTGTTCCCTCCGGGTTTGGTACTTGCTAACTTGGAGAGGGCGTCAGCTCTGCTATTTAGATCCCGAGTTATGTGTTTGATCTCGGTTTCCGCAAAGTGCCCAAGGTGTTCCAAGGTTTTTTTCAAGTATTTCTTCATATTGGGGTCCTTTGCTTGATATTCCCCACTTATTTGGGAAGTCACCACTTGTGAGTCGCTATAGATTGTCACCTTTGTGGCGCCAACTTCTTCTGCTAGCTTTAATCCTGCAATCAAGGCTTCATATTCTGCCTGATTGTTTGAAGCTGGAAATTCAAATTTTAAGGAGACCTCTAACTGGGTTCCTTTTCCATCTACCAATATTATGCCTGCGCCGCTCCCTGTTTTGTTGGAGGACCCGTCTACATAGAGTTCCCATGTAGTTGGTTTTCCTCTTGTTCACCTGCGTATTCTGCGATGAAGTCGGCGAGGCACTGGGCTTTAATTGCAGTCCGAGCTTCGTATCTCAAATCGAACTCGGAGAGCTCTATCGCCCATTGAACCATTCTCCCTGCAACATCCGTCTTTTGAAGGATTTGCTTCATGGGCTGGTTCGTACGGACTCTTATCGTGTGAGCCTGGAAGTAAGGTCTTAGCCTTCTTGAGGCTATTACTAAGGAGTAAGCAAACTTCTCTAGTTTGTGGTACCTTAGTTCAGGACCTTGTAGAACCTTGCTGGTAAAATAGACCGGGTGTTGCCCGACCTCGTCTTCTCTGATCAGGGCTGATGAGACAGCCCTGTTTGCGACGGATAAGTATAGGACGAGGTCTTTTTCCGGTATTGGTCGGGTCAAGATAGGAGGTTGGCTTAAGAAATTTTTGAACTCTTGGAACGCCTCCTCACATTCCGGAGTCCATTCAAACTGGCATCCCTTCCTTAACAGGGAGAATAGTGGAAGGGATTTTAGTGCCGATCCTGCCATAAATCTGGAGAGGGCTGCAAGTCGGCCATTGAGCTGTTGGACCTCTCTTAAACAAGTCGGGCTCTTCATTTCTAGGATGGCTCTGCACTTGTCGGGATTGGCCTCAATCCCTCTTTGTGTTAGCATGAAGCCTAGAAATTTCCCTGCTTCTACTGCGAAGGCGCATTTTGCGGGATTTAATCTCATCCCATGCAACCTTATAGTGTCGAAGACTTGTGAGAGGTCGGTTAAGGGGTCGACTTCTTGCTTGGTTTTTACTAACATGTCGTCGACGTATACCTCCATTAGGCTCCCTAAATGGGAGGAAAACATTTTGTTCATCAGCCTTGGTACGTGGCTCCTGCATTCTTTAGTCCGAATGGCATGACCACGTAGCAATAGTTGGCTTTTGGTGTGATGAACGATGTTTTCTCTTGGTCGGGTTCATGCATCGGGATTTGGTTATATCCCGAGTAGGCGTCCATGAATGATAGGTATTGGTACCCTGAGCTGGAGTCCACCAGGGTATCAATACTTGGTAAGGGATAAGGGTCCTTAGGACAGGCCTTATTCAGGTCGGTATAGTCGACGCACATCCTCCATTTACCATTTTGTTTTTTGACTAGCACTACATTGGCTAGCCATGTTGGGTATTTGACCTCTCTGATAAAGCCGGCTTCCAGGAGCGCCTGTACTTGCTCTTCTACTATGGAGGCCTCTCTGGGCCGAGCTTGCGTCTTCTTTGCTGTACAGGTCGGGACCCTGGGTAAACCGAGAGCCTATGAGACATGAGCTCGGGATCAATCCCGGGCATGTCGGAAGCCTTCCAGGCGAAGAGGTCGGAATTAGCTTTTAGGAGTTCACCCAACCTTTGTTTCAGGGTTTCCCCTAGGTTGGCTCCTATGTAAGTCGTTTTGCCTTCCTCTTTACCGATTTGTATCTCCTCGGTTTTTCCACCCGGCTGGGGTCGTAGCTCTTCTCTTGTCCTTGTCCCACCTAACTCTATGGTGTGGACTTCTTTGCCCTTTCCTCTCAGATTCAGGCTTTCGTTGTAGCACTTCCTTGCCAATTTTTGGTCTCCCCTCACCGTTGCTATTCCTCCTGGAGTCGGGAATTTCATGCAGAGGTGAGGGGTTGACACTACTGCTCCAAGTCGATTAAGGGTAGTTCTGCCAATTAAGGCATTGTAGGCTGACCCTTCATCGATGACTATAAAGTCTATACTCAGAGTCCTTGATTTTTCCCCTTTTCCGAAGGTGGTGTGAAGGGGTAAAAATCTCAGTGGCTTTATTGGCGTATCCCCTAACCCATATAGAGTGTCGGGGTAAGCTCTCAATTCTTTTTCATCTAACCCTAGCTTGTCGAAGGCGGGCTTGAAAAGGATGTCCGCCGAGCTCCCTTGGTCTACTAGGGTTCTGTGGAGATGGGCGTTGGCTAGGATCATAGTTATCACCACGGGGTCATCATGCCCGGGGATTATTCCTTGCCCATCCTCTTTTGTGAATGATATAGTGGGGAGGTCGGGTGTCTCATCCCCGACCTGATAGACTCTCTTCAGATGTCTTTTGCGAGAAGATTTGGTGACTCCACCTCCCGCAAATCCTCCTGAGATCATGTGGATGTGTCTCTCAGGGGTTTGTGGTGGAGGATCTCTCCTATCCATATCCTCTCGCTTTCTCTTTCCATGGGTGTCCGACCTCTCCAAGAGATATCTGCCAAGCCGACCTTCTCTAGCCAGCTTTTCTATCACATTTTTGAGGTCGTAACAGTCGTTGGTGGAGTGACCATATATTTTATGGTACTCGCAATACTCGCTGCGACTTCCCCCTTTTTTGTTTTTAATAGGTCTTGGGGTTGGCAGCCTTTCAGTGTTGCAGATCTCTCTGTATACATCCACTATAGAAGTCTTTAGAGGAGTATAAGAGTGATACTTTCTGGGCCTTTCGAGACCGGGTTCTTCCTTCTTCCTGACTTCCCTTTCCCTTTCCCTAGAGGAGGAAGTAGGTCGTGAACTCAGGTCTCTTAATTTGGCATTCTCTTCCATGTTGATGTACTTTTCGGCCCTTTCTTGTACATCACTTAGAGAAACGGGGTGCCTTTTAGATATGGACTGTGAGAAGGGGCCTTCTCTAAGTCCGTTGACTAACCCCATTATTACTGCCTCTGTGGGCAGGTCTTGGATCTCTAAACATGCCTTATTGAACCTTTCCATGTAGGCTCGTAGAGACTCTCCGACCTCCTGTTTTACTCCCAGGAGGCTCGGTGCATGTTTTACTTTATCCTTCTGAATTGAGAACCTCATCAAGAATTTCCTGGAGAGGTCTTCAAAACTAGTAATGGATCTCGGGGGGAGGCTATCGAACCACTTCATCGCTGCTTTCGATAAAGTGGTCGGGAAAGCCTTGCATCTCGTAGCGTCGGAGGCATCAGCTAGATACATCCGGCTTTTGAAGTTGCTAAGATGATGCTTTGGATCCGTAGTTCCATCATAGAGGTCCATATCAGGGCTTTTGAAGTTCGTTGGAACTTTTGCCCTCATTATGTCCTCGCTGAAAGGATCTTCTCCGCCTGGGAGTTGATCTTCTCCTTCGTCGCGGGAGTTCTTGAGAGAGGATTCTAGCTGCAAGAGTTTTCTTTCTAACTCTTTTCGCCGTTCCATCTCTTCCTTAAGGTACCTTTCGGTTTCCTTTTGCCTCTCCCGCTCTTGTTCCAATTGCTCCAGGCGGCTATGGACTAGTCCCATCAATTCAGTTACGTGGGATGGTCCACCCTTTTCTGATTCACGACCATCTGAGGAGTTTACCTTTGGATTCTTCATTCCAGAGGTACCCTCTCTGTGTTGGTCGTTATCTTGATGTTGGGCTGTGTCTTCATTGTCATTGCCCATGCCTAGATTCTCTTGCTCAGAATCTGTTTCGACATGGCCTTCTTCATGGGATCTTTCTGCCATCGAGGGATGATCTCTCGGGTCCCCGGCAACGGCGCCAATGTTACGGTGGGTAACCGGAGATTAGTCCAATGGATGGCGTTCGGCGGCCCAAGTGAGTGATGGAGGAGGACTCCAGGTAGGTCCGCAACTCGGGAGGCACCGTCCGACTTGTGCTCGCGTGTGAATGGGGGGTGGTACCTGCAAAGACACTCCGATGCCTAAGTTAGCAAGGGTGTAAGCAGGTCTTAGAGAGTATTGGACTTAGGAATACCTGAGGTGTGTCAGTGTACTTATAGTGGTGAGCCAATAACCACCGTTGGAGTAGTGCCGTATCTTTAGGATAATAACCGTCCCATTATCTTAGGGAGGTTAAGATATGGCTTTATGAAGTGGTTAGAGAGATTTCAGGGGCGGTTACCCATTTGAATGAGTATTTATCTGCCAGCTAATCTCACAACCGACTTCTTCGTACCAAGTCGGGGTTGACACCGACCTCTAGAATGGAGGTGGGTGCTTTGCTAGGCTTAATCTATTGGATCAGGCCTTTCGATTGGACCTGGGCCCTTAACATTGGGCCGGGGTATGAACAATGCCTATCAAAATCTAGCTAGACCATTAATTTTTTGATAAATGTTCTCACCCTACTTCAAAAGAGCCTTTATTAAATTTTAGATAATACTAAAATCATTTCACTATATGTAGCCGAAGCAATTAGTTAACTAAAGTTTGATATAATGCTTCTATCATTCTATGACATGATGTATCATACGCTCTCACGTTTTTAATATGTGCATTGATCATAGACATATACAGATTGGGAAAATTCTTCGTTCTGAAATCTAAAACCTAGTTGAATAATCCTAACTATACAAATTCAATAACTTGATGTTGGAGCTATTCTTCTATGAGATCAATTTTATATAATATCATGTTCGATAAGTTTATGCGATGTCCAAATCATGAGATATTATACATGTGATAACATGACAAAACATCAATAATAATAATAATAATAATAATAATAATAATAATAATAATAAATCCTTTAATATAACTCTAAAACGTCATCAATAATAATAAATAAAAAATATTATATAATCAACAAAATTTATATTTTTTGTCAATAGATGGCTAATTCTAAATTGTAATATATCTAAAATATTGGCTAAATATTAATTTAAAAATATTGGTTCTCAACATTTTTCATAATAAATTGTAGCTAGCTATTAGGTTCAAGTCATGATTTAATTAATTAATGTATACATCCATAAAATGTAGGTATTATTTCAACATCTTAACTAACTCGTTTGCGGATGGCACATTGAACAATGAATATCGTATATATCCGTGTTTGGTAGATTATTATATGCATTATTTTGTGCACATGTTGATAACTTCCGACTATTTTATATATGAATAATGCTAAGTGTACACTAAAATTAGTCATTAGTATAAAATATATATTAAAATATAAATATATATTAAAAATAAATTAAACCATACATGTATTTATACACAAATATATTAGTGATTGATTTTAGTATAGAAATAACATTTTTATTTATATATTTGCTATATCACTATATACTCCACGGAAAACAATTGATTGACCAGGAAATTCTAGTGTCATGGCAACGCAAATGATGGGATTATGAAACTGCCGTTTTTGTTCAAACTGAAACCTTTGCAATCCTTTTTCATTAGCAGCAACTCCGAACCTAAAAATTGTAGCATTTTATAGTTTATATCATGAAAATTATGGCGTTTCGTAATCCGTGCAATTGTTGATATATTAATAGATGAGAAAACGCATTTGTGTATATATTGAAAAATTTTTAAAAAGTGAAAAAAAATATTTGTTGCGCACAATAATTAAGTTTTTTTTTCTAAAAATAGAGAGGCTCGAATTCGCAACCTCTTAAGTGAGTATAAAAAGATTATGTTATTTGAGTTATAACTCGTTCATACAATAATTAAGTTACTACAACAATTCTTAGTTATCGTTATCATATTTAAAATAAAGAAAGCTGATATTTGACATAAAATTAGAAAAATAAATTTAGCACGTAAAACATGAAATGATAACAATATATAAATCATAAAATTATTTGACCTAATATAAATTTTAAAATTAATTACCAACTTGGTGAGATAATGTGTTAATGACCAATTTGATTAAATTTTTTAAATAAGTTCTTTTAAAAAATGAGTTTAAAATATAAGGATTTTTATTAATAACAACTTTTAAATAAATTATTTTGTGTTTGAAAAATTATTATAGAAATTTTTATTTTAAAGTTGTGCATTAAATAGAAATGATAAAATAACTTTTGAAAATAGAAAAAGTCACATTTTTTAATTTTTTTAAAAACTCTTAAATAACTTTTTAAAAAATAAAAAATTTATTTAAAAAATTATACCAAATACTATTAATATAATTTTTTATAAATTAAAAATTGAAAAAAGTAATTTTTTGATGTTTTTCAAACGAACCCCTAGTCTTTTAAGTAGGGTTCAAATTTTGGATTGTGCACGGAGCAGCAAATTTGGAAGGGTTGCCCCCTTATATTATACACACGGCCTCTACGGTAACCAAATCTGGATTAGTCAGTCCAAAAGCATGGATAAATAACGGATGAAAAACCAAAAAAATTCAGAATCTATTAATGTATTCATATAGTAATATAGAAAAATTTTGAGATTAAATAAAAATTTTAATTATTGTTTATATTACTCATTGCTAAGGTTTGAAGCCACCATTGTTTGACGCAGGGGCAATTTAATATTGTCAATAAAATTGTGTTTATTTATAGGCACAAAAAATATAAATAAAGAGACACAAAATTGACATAAATATAAATATTGTGTTTAAATATATAAAATTAGTATATTTGTATTCTTAACTTATTTTTTTATTTTTTCTTTCATTATTTTTATTAATGTTTCATAGTTATATTTTCTTATCAATATATTTCTTCTTAAATTTTTGTAAAAAAAAAAAAAAGAGTAAATTGAATCTTTATAATTTTTTCTTTTTTTATTTAATTTATAACTAAATAAAATACAAAATGATTAATTTTTATGTTTTTATCTTTTATATTTTATTTTTAATATTCTATTTTATTCTATTTTCAGAACTAATTGCAGCTTAATAGATTCACATTATGACCGTTAAAAACTGCTATTCTCCATTCAAACCAAATCCAGCAGCATATTATGGAAGTTCCTAACCACCGTTATCAGCTTACAGTTGAGTCCCACCTTAACAACCATTATTGGATGGAATTCCAAACCATTATTTTTTCATCCAACAAAAATAATCATAACATACCGTTCTTCCATAGACATAATAGGGTTTAGTCTTAAATTCTTAGTAAGACTAAACAAATGAATGCAACTTGTTGAAAATTCTAACTAATTGGTGTATAATAAATGCCCTTTTATTAATTTGATGTCAATATAAAAATTTTACATGGTCCTTAAATCATATCCATGAGTTTAGATAATTTTTTAAATAATAAATTTAAAAATTAATTATTTTTATTAATATGATAATATATAATTGATATAATGCAAAAAATAATATTTTATTAATCAATCTAATTTTTTGAAAAAAAAATCCCTAAAACTTAAGTATAGGAAAGGAAGAACCAGATGCTCAATTTTTTGGTTTGTCGCTAGCTTACTTGTATGCACAGAGTGAGATTTAAACGTCCGATATTTGTTTAACCGGACGAGCGAATTGACTAGTCGACCGACTTAAGTTGATTTTTTTTTGTCGGTTAACCCAAGTTGGTTGATGCCCAATGTTATTTGCTGTTTAACTTTGTGCTACGATATTAACAAAAAGAGATTGTACTACGATAAAGGCCCAAAATACCAACTCAATGGGCCATATATACATGGGCCTGTCTCTAAGCTGAAGAAGCCCATTGAGCAGAACAAAAGGAAGAAGAAGACAAAACAGAGGAAGAAGAACATCGTTTCAGCACGAAGATAAGGATTTAAAGCCTCGCCATTCATTTCCCTCCTTCCACTTCCCCACTTTATCGTCAACACCCATTCCCAGTTGCACCATAAAGACTCCGTTTTTGCAATTTCTTGTGTTTCTGAACTTCAGGGACCCAACTTTCTGTGAAAATTTTTATTGGCCCTTTGAAGCTTCCTAGGTACTGTTTCTGCTTCACACACTGATGCTTGTTAATATTTCCGTTTGGCCTGTGAAGTTTCTTATCACTGTGGTTTTTTTGGTGATGTGTTTTCATTGCTTAATTGAACTTCGGTTACTGTTGCAAGCTCTATCTATAGCAAATTGGAAAAAAGGATGGTGCTTTTTCTAGCTTAATTCACTATTCTAGCTTCTAATTTTGCTGAAGCACTCTGAGGTTTCATGGTCTCATCAATTATCTGCATGATTTGCTGCTCTATGAAATTGATAAAAAAAAATAATAAATAAAGCTTTGTTTATTGATTTATTTGGTTTAGTTGTAAGCATTATTTGCAGTCTACACTTTCCTATCTTTCTTTTTCTTTTTCATAAAATTTAAAAGAATATAATTTGTGAGGTGGAAATTCAGATTGTACTTAACTCATGGTAATTTTGATATGTGGTGTCATTTAGCATCATGTTGTTGTGCTACATTGTGACTTGTGATGGAATTTCAAATACCCAGGTTGATAATTGTGCTTTTCTTATTTCGAAAATGACTTTGATGGAGAAAATAATTGGACTTGGAGTTTGAACATTTCTAAGCATCATGCTTGAATGAAGTGATAAGATGTATATAAATCATGTGTAAGCTTAATATAAAATATTGTAAAGAAAATTATATCACCATTAACCACATTCATCGGGTTAGCGTAGACGAAATTGAAGTCTTTGTATGTAGAATTTGTCTTGTAGGTTGAAGAGTTAATTGACTATCTTTCTAATATCAACTCTTACGCTGCAATGTTAAGTTTTCCATGGGGTTATGCCAACTTTGATGTAGCCAGTGTTAGTATCTACTCATGATTGTTATGTCCTGTGGATTATGCATTTGTAAGATTTTGGTTGCTGAACCAATTAAATGATTTCTATCCGAAAGCGTCATTATTTTATTTTCATATATAGTGGATACTTGTTATATAGCTTCTGATGTAAGGCATACTGACAATTCACATCTTTAATATGTTTTCTGAAGGTAACACAATATGAACAGATTTTGATATATATATACTAAGTTCTACAATTTAAGCCAACATGAATTCTGTAATCCCATGCTCCGTCGGCAATGTTTCGCTAGTTCCTGGAATTGCCTTTTCGACAAGGAAGAGTAATTCTTCAACCAGGCTCAGTTTGCCGAGGAGTTCCGTAAAACAAGGATCATCAACTTGGAGATATCGCTTACCCTCATTTGTTGCCAGTGGAGTATTTTCACATAACACAAGGAGATGCAGTTTTCATAAAAAATCAAGAACTTCCATATCAGCCACGGAAACAGATGTAGTAGTAGAGGAACCAGGTTCAACTGTGACGGATGAAGTTTCTGATGGAACTCCTCCTGATGAAGTTGGAACAACTGAAGATTCATCTTCTAAGACTGATGCTAATCCTGCTTCAGCTAAATCCAGACGTTCAAGACCCCCAAGGAAAAGTGAGATGCCTCCGGTAAAGAATGAGGATTTAATTCCCGGGGCAACTTTTACCGGGAAAGTAAAATCTATCCAGCCATTTGGTGCCTTTGTTGATTTTGGGGCTTTCACAGATGGGCTTGTTCATGTTTCTATGTTAAGTGATAGCTTCGTTAAGGATGTTAATAGTGTTGTTTCTTTAGGACAAGAAGTGAAGGTGAAGCTTGTTGAAGTGAACTCCGAAACTCAGCGTATTTCTCTCTCTATGCGTGAAAATGTTGCCCCTAGTAAGCAACGTAAAGATACACCAACTAATACTACCAATAAACCTGAACCTGGGAAGAGGAGCACTCCAAAACCAAGTCAGAAGAGAGATGCTGCGAGGAAAAGCACAAAATTCGTCAAAGGGCAGGATTTGCAAGGTACAGTGAAGAATTTGACAAGGAGTGGTGCTTTTATATCTCTTCCTGAAGGGGAGGAAGGATTTCTACCCATATCGGAGGAATTGGATGAAATTGGGAGTGCTATGGGAACCACATCACTGGAGGTTGGTCAAGAAGTCGACGTACGTGTTTTGCGTACAAATAGAGGACAAGTAACATTGACTATGAAGAAAGAGGAAGATGTTATAGAGTCAGACTCACTTATTGGCCAAGGGGTTACACACACTGCAACAAATCCTTTTGCTTTGGCCTTTCGTAAGAATAAGGATATTGCTGCATTTTTGGATGAGAGGGACAAAAGTCAAAATGAAGTTGAGGAACCAGAAACTAAAAGCATTCCACAAGAAATCGAGGGAGCTGTCGAGCAGGGGGAAACTGTGTCAGATGTTTCTGATGTGCAGGTTGAACCAGAAAGTGCAGGTAAGTTGACAGAAGATGTTCCTGCTGCAGAAAAGCTTGCTGAAGATGATGTTTCTGAAAGTGAGAAAGACGTAGAAGCCAGTGCACAGGCTGGTTCCTCAACAGCTGTTGTGGATGACGAAAGCAATGTCTCAATCCCAACTTCAGGTATAGATGTTACCACTGAGACGGAAACAGAGGTGGCTTCCGAAAGTTTGGCTAATGCTGCAGAAAAGCTTGCTGAAGATGATGTTTCTGAAAGTGAGAAAGACGTAGAAGCCAGTGCACAGGCTGTTGTGGATGACGAAAGCAATGTCTCAATCCCAACTTCAGGTATAGATGTTACCACTGAGACGGAAACAGAGGTGGCTTCCGAAAGTTTGGCTACTGCTGAGAATCTATCTAACACAAATACAGTTATCGATGAAGCTATCCAGGCAGATGACACAGAAAGCAATGTAAAAGATGACTCGTCCGTTGACATTGTTAATGAGAACATTGTAGAAAGTGGAGTTGATCTTGCAGAAGAGGAAAAAGAATCACAAAGTTCTAATGAAAAGGAAGAAGTTGCTGCTTCAGCATCAACCGTCAGTGATGTATCAAGTGCACCAGTTTTCCAAGAAAGTTCAGGTTCTGTGTATTCTGTGCACTTTCTCTGCTGAACAAATCCATGTCTAGTTCTATGCCTTACTTATATTTATATGTGGTAATACTGATTGTAAGCCCACTCACAAAATGGTAACTGAAATCAAACATATTTTGTGCTATAGCACATGCATGTACAAGAGCATTCTGTTTATTTTATTAATTATTGAATAATATTTTCATTGCATCATAAATAGATGACGATGTTGAACAAATGTTATGCATCAATTTCTTTTCTATTAAAATTGTTATATTTATCTTTATATATTACATGATATTAGACCACCACTGTTGTTTCAGTGTGATCACAATGAAATACTTTTATGTTACTGGAACAATTGATCTCATCATTATTAGCATAGTTAACAAGTGGAGGATTTTCTTTTTCCCCATTTAATTAAAAACAGATGGAACAGAAGAAAGTGATCAAATTCCTTCTCCTGAAAGTCCTGCCACTGAGGTTGTGGAAAACCTCATTGATGAACCTAAAGAAGATGTGCAAGAGCAAATCTCTGCCACAGAGAATGGAACTGTTCCCGAGAACAAAGACGTTGATACTGTTTTGATTGGACAAAATGGCGAGTTGTCTCCTGAGGACAGCTCGAATACAGGTTATGATTCAATTTCTTTTCAATTCCTGCTTGTCTAATTTGCTTTCGTCTAATGAATTAATAAAATTGGTTGTAAGTTCTCTGGAATTAGTGTTTATTTTCTCTCCATACATTATATATTAACTAACCTCTTCATAGAGATTATATGATATATTGATTTTACCTGAGTCCCTGCCATTTGTAAAAGTATGCACTAATCTCCCTCGAGATTTAGACTGTTTGAGGTTTGGTTATGTGACACTTATCTCCTCTATAAACGTGATTTTGATCTTTCATGGGGAGGTAACTGTAAGCATAACAAATCAAGGAAGGGTGCTGTGTACACTATCGCATAATGTCAAGGGAGGTCAACGTAATTTATGCTCTCTATTAATCACAGTACATGTGATTCATTCTTTTCATTTTGAATGTGATCCCAATGAGTTATTTTGATCTAACTGAAGCTATTTTATATTGGCATATTTATCAAGCAGAATTCCCCCCCCTATCTGTATCTTTGTTAAAGACAATAAAAGGGAGTGTGTCTTGAAATGTTAATCCTCTTTCAACAGATGGAACTGAAGAAAAAGATCAAGTTCCCTCTCCTGAAAGTCCTGTCACTGAAGTTGTGAAGGCTTCCATCGATGCAGAAGTTGAAGATAAAGAAGTTGCAATCGCATCTGAGCAAAGCAGCACCTTTTCTAATTCTAATGGACAAGATGGCACTAATGCTTCAGATCAAACCTCAACTAAAGGTTAAAACTTCATCTTATTCGCATCCTGTGGCATTCGACATGTTTTTGTGTGTCAAATTGGCATAAACATCACAAAAATACTTGAGCTTGTACATGCATTTTAGCTTTTACTGTCAAAATTTCAAATTTGAAATTCTAAAGCATTTCGGATATAGTAAAGTATATAATAGGTGAAGAGTTGCATGGTTGCTATAAATTTGACATATCATGGCTGTGCGTTACATGTATACTTAGACTTCTCATTTTTCCATCTTTTACATTGTTTCACTATTTGTGATTGGATATAATGTAACATGGTCCTATTGTAGTTTAGGTCAATCAATGCACATGCTTCGCAATTCAATGTTGATCAATGGGCTAACTTTGATATATTAAATAGATCAGAACTTTGACCAACAATCCTACACTGATATTTCATGGTTTTCCAGCCTTTGTATGTTCTGCTTCGCATTCTCACATAGGATGTCTAATAGCAAAATTCCTGTCCCTTTCTTATGGAGTGCAGCAACTATATCTCCGGCACTTGTAAAGCAACTTCGAGAAGAAACAGGAGCTGGAATGATGGACTGCAAAAAGGCTCTTTCCGAGACTGGAGGGGACATTATTAAAGCACAAGAGTATCTTCGAAAGAAGGGGTTATCAAGCGCAGAAAAGAAAGCAAGCAGAGTAACCGCCGAAGGAAGAATAGGCTCTTACATTCATGACAGCCGAATTGGTATCTTGGTAGAGGTAAACTGTGAGACCGATTTTGTCTCCCGAGGCGAAATTTTCAAAGAGCTGGTTGATGACATAGCCATGCAAGTAGCCGCGTGTCCTCAAGTTGAGTATCTTGTCACCGAAGATGTTCCTGAGGAAATTGTGAACAAAGAAAAAGAGATAGAAATGCAGAAAGATGATCTCTTGTCAAGACCAGAGCAGATAAGATTGAAGATTGTTGAAGGGCGTATAAGAAAAAGACTTGAGGAGCTGTCATTGCTTGAGCAGCCCTACATTAAAAATGATAAACTTGTAGTAAAGGACTGGATCAAGCAGACTATTGCAACTATTGGTGAAAATATCAAAGTTAAGAGGTTTGTGAGGTTCAACCTCGGAGAGGGTTTGAAGAAGAAAAGCCAGGATTTTGCTGCCGAAGTAGCTGCACAAACTGCGGCAAAAGAAGCTCCTACACCAGCCAAAGAGCAACCAGCTGCCGTGGAAGCCAAGGAGACTGAACAAAAGTAAGCAGTTTATTACTTTTCACAAATTAAATTCAGGAAAGAATCTACTTGAGTTGAACTTAATGGTGCTAAAAATTGCATAATTATGTTAATGGCTTCTCATTTTGCTACAAATCTTTGAAGTACTAAAATGTAGGTTTACATTAGAAAAAGATCCTCTAAAGTGAGAAGTAGTAAAGTGATAAAGTGATTCGCACTATCTTAATTAAGAGTGATTAAATACTTACTTTCTCACTTTACTAACCTCCTCACTTTAGAGGAACTTGATCCAGCTCAATAATAACGGGGTGGAAGCAACAGTATAACACACTTGTTTTTCTTCGCTTCTGTAGTCACATATGATATAAGTTACTCTCTTTATGAAAACTAGTGTATTAATGTGCACTAGTGTCCCTCTTAATGCACCTTTTTATAAATTAAATGTGTAACAAGTGTAAAATTAGTTAAGTAAATGTTTTATACTCTAAGAGGTCTCCGATTCAAGTTTTAGAATTAGCCAAAAAAAATGTGTATTATGGATTATATGTATTGAAGGTTATTTTGTTTAATATTAGGTTTTTCAAGAATGTATTTTTCTCCCTACATTTTAATGTTATCTTTGATTAAACGAAGATGGTATATGTGCATGTCTGTTTAATGTTTATACATATTTACTCTAGAGTTTACATGGCCAAATCCCAAGTAAGAAGAAAACTGATGCCTTACAAGTCCTAAATTGTTTCACATTCTGCTGCAGGCAATCAACAGTTGCAGTCTCTGCTGCATTGGTCAAGCAACTAAGGGAGGAAACTGGAGCAGGAATGATGGACTGCAAGAAAGCTCTTGCCGAAACCGGAGGGGACCTTGAAAAGGCCCAAGAATACCTCAGGAAGAAGGGTCTCTCAACAGCCGACAAGAAATCCAGCAGGCTAGCAGCCGAAGGCAGAATCAGTTCGTACATTCACGACTCGCGCATTGGGGTACTAGTTGAAGTGAACTGTGAAACTGACTTTGTTGGTAGAAGTGAGAAATTCAAGGAGTTGGTTGATGATCTTGCGATGCAAATCGTGGCCTGCCCACAGGTGCAGTATGTATCCATTGAAGATATTCCGGAGGAAATTGTGAAAAAGGAAAAGGAGATTGAGATGCAGAGAGAGGACCTAGCTTCAAAACCAGAGAACATCAGAGAGAAAATCGTCGAGGGAAGGGTTACGAAGAGGCTTGGGGAGCTCGCGCTTCTGGAGCAGCCTTTTATTAAGGATGACAGTGTCTTGGTGAAGGACTTGGTGAAGCAAAGTGTAGCTTCCATTGGAGAGAACATTAAAGTAAGACGTTTTGTTAAGTTCACTCTTGGGGAGAGTGCTGAAAATGAAACAAAACCAGAACCAGAGGCATAGAATGAAGAGAAGTGCCATAAAGCAATGTAGCAATTTACAATAGCATGTGAAGCTTGGTTTGCATCAGGGTGAAACAAATTTTGAAGAGAGCAAATTTGTTTATTCATAATAACCAAATGTGCAATCGGCATGGACACAATTTTCTTTTTACTGATCTGTATCTACATTGAGATACACGAGGACCATATATTTTGTTAATTATGAGTTTGTAAGCTGAAAATATGAACTAGTTGATGCATTTCTCAATTTTGAATCATCAGTTTCAATACTGTCTGATATTCAATAGTTCATAATCCATACTTGTAATGTTAATGACCATTTTATCAAGGTTTTGAAAATTGAATGGGTAGAACTATAGGTTCAATGGATATAATAAAATAATCTATATGTATGAAATATATACAATTATTTTATAAAATAATTTCGTGTTTTATTATTTCAGTCTGACTCAGTTAACCCAATCAAATCAGCTAGTTCGGTCTGGTTTTCAACCATGCATTTTGTCAAAAACTTTGAAAAGGATAGCTACCTTGTTTAGATTTGGCTTTTCTAAAATGAGGTATGTAAGGCCAAGAGTGAAATTAATCACATTTGGATTATTTACTGGAATCTACACAATGAAAGTAAAACAAGTTCAACCAGAGTTACTTTTCTTGTCATGGATAACATAGCACTGATAATTAAGCACACAAAATTAGAATATTGCCCTAAATCAAGTATTTTCAATAAGAAATCCCCACACTTTATAGATTCATAAAGTCATTTGATTTCATGACAAGAGGATCCTTCCTCAACTATTGAATTCACATATACGCACAAGTATAAAGGAATCATTACTTAATGTGCAAGAGCATTTTAAACTAGGAAATAAAATAAAAAAAACAACAACAACAAACTTTCTCCTTTAATCATACTTGTCTGTGCCAAATGCCTTTTAGCTTTGATGCTTTCCTGGGACAAAACGCCAGAGGTCAACGGCAATGTCTACCTCTTTCTTCTTATGAAATTTGTATAGCTTCGGCAGATCATATCGAAGCTGTCAAAGCAAAGGGGGGAAAATCAGTTACAGCTTACAAGATGCAGGTCCATAATTATGGCTACTCCATGAATCACTGGAACAAGAAAATATATGAAAGAATCAGGTTGTTTAGGTGACCTAAGTCTTGATATTGGTCCCCATATTTTCTAAGAGACAACAATTTACACAAACAATTTCGATAAAAAACAAGGTCAATTTGGAGATAAAAAATCAAATATTATTATATGACTTAAACATCTAATACACAGTAACCTCCCTCACCTCACATAGAACTTCGGCATTGCTAGCGTTGAAATCTCTTAAAGCTGTTCGTTTCACATGCTGCGGTTAGATAAAAATTGAACCCATGGTATCAATAGAAGGTCGGAAAAAGGATAAAATGTGTTAATGCAAAGGATCAGGAAAAAAAATGCTAATGACATCTTTTTGGAATGGGAAGATCAGAGACTTCTTCAATATCGATCTGACAAGGCTCGCAGAACTCAATTACTAATAACAAGACTAGTATTTAAGATTCAGAAAACATACCTCTCTTGTGGAACTCTTATGCAATGAATAAACAGCTTGAGAAGCAACCTGACAAAGTAGTAATATTTGCAACATGGTAAATTAAAATACCCATCAATTATATATTTATGTTTATAGAGTAAAATACCTTCAAAGCAACATTGAGAAAGTCCAAATCTGCGCCCTTTTTCCGAGTTCCAAAAGGAGGATTCATGATAACTGTATCAACAATTTGGCCTAGAGTATGGACCAAGAAAATCGTATAAACCTGTTAGTTACACTAAATGAAATACTTCAAATAGCATATAATGCCTACAAGTTATACCATGAATACCCTTAAAAACTTTGATGTTACCATATAAATAAGAAGCTAAGAACTCATTCAGCAATGTTGTTTGAACTATTACACTCTCAACTGGAGATCATGGAGACATAACAAGAATCAATTTTCCATATCCATCTAAGAACAAAAATCCAGAAAAGAAAGGAGAGAAGTGCAGCAAATTGCACCAGGCAACAAGGCTTCGATTCAGACTGTTGTTGCTCCAAAATGCCAATGAAGTGTCAAGATTGACGATGAAAATCATTTTTAGTACACATAATTAAAAGTGATAAGGCAGTGCTGCAAAACCACAAGAGTTCAAACATAGACTAACTTCCCTACAAAGAAAACAACTTGGCCCCAAATATCGCCATTCAACAAATGCAAGATTCCATATTTTACTTCTAAACTCGTGCTTCCTGAAATCAACTGGTGGCTTACGACATAGAACTCAATCTTATAAATCCATTAAGATACGAATCCAATTTTTAAACATTTTCTATAACAAAGGTTATTGTTCAATACATGAACTCATAAAATGGGATGGAATGAACGGAAAGTTACCTCTCCACCTCAAGTCCATGACATTAGACTGAATAAAATCCATATCCACCTGAAGTTTTAATTAAATAAAAAAGAATGGTGTATGAATTATTAATAACCAACCTTTAAATAATTATTGAAAAATTCCATTTATTGCATCTACAGCATATAATTGACCAACTTTTATTTCATCTTTTTCTATTATAACAGTATCCCAAGCTTTATTCATTCAAGACACTTTGCCTTGATGTACAATATTCAAAATACACCAAATCTTATTGTTTAATTCAAACAAGAGACTCAGATAATGTGAAACCTTTGTAATCATTTAGAATAATATTCAACAGAGATATAAAATACCTCAAGTTCCTCAGCATTAAGAGATGCTATTTCAAGAGATTCTGGATCAATGTCAATGCTGAGAACATGTCTGATCAATGCTAACACAAATCAAGAGAATATTAGATATGTAATACAGGATTGATCTTAGAAAACGAAAATATGTATTTTGTAAGCCATTGCCGTTTGTCAAACATGATTTTGAATTTCAGAATTTATTATTTGATTACCTACAAACAATTGCTAAGTGACCATGTGCATGAAACACTGAACAGTTCCAAACTTGGAAACTATAGATTCGTTCTATACAATACTAGTAGTACACAAGTTTAGAGTTAACTATAACAAATTTGATTCTAATGTCACTCAAGTTTAGACAGCATAATACCAGGAAGCAAATGACAAACTAAAATAAGACGATCCGGTAAACGATCCTGCAAAAGTAGCAGGGAAAGGATTGAACTCACTCTGCACTCAAAAGAGCAGCTGCAACACCTAACGTACCGCAACCACATCCGAAGTCAGCCACTATTTTGTTACTTATGTCCTCAAAAGAATTTTCTGCCTGATTCATATGGATTATAAAGCAAACAAGATTTCAGCCACTGAAAAAACAGAACATTTTACTAATTTACCTTTAGAAACCTTATTCAAGTTCACAAACTACACGTCTACACATACACACCATTACACTGATTAATTTACTACAATACCCTCCCTATCAATTCCTACTGCAAGTAATAGAACTTATCCCCGGAGCATCAATAATGCACAAAGAAAATCACTCAAATAATTCAAGATGCTACTACAAACCTTAATCATATATTAATAGCCACACCAAATGTAATTCGAGTATTTGAAATGTAGCATAAAAATGGGGTGTGGTCAACTTCCACCACAAAACAAGCAAATTACATATATAAAAGACATCTTTAATGAGTAAAGTACGAACCTTTAACGTACACAAACAGATAAGGGAGAAGGAAGAACCAAAGTTCAGTACCAAACATGGCAGAAGAAAATGAATAAATAATATTACTAATAATAAAAAAAAACGAGATTGGAAGGAGGGGAATACCGTGAAGAGCATTCGAGAAGCTATATGGGGTCCCGTTGGGTACTGTTCAAGCTCCACCTTTCATCACACACACACAGAGAAAAGTGTGATCAGAAAAAGAAGTTAGTGACTATGAAAGTGAGAAAGAAAGAAACCTTGGGGTTTGGGAACTGGTCAAGACCACCGAGGAGGCCTTCCAACTGCTTCAGCTTCATAATTTCCGACGAATTTTGCCGGCGACGGCGATGAAAGGCAAGGAGTTTTTTTTTTGGGACAGGGAAAGGCGAGGAGTTAGATTTTTCTTTTTGTTGCAGCTCGCTGATGGTCGCAAACTTTGTTTCCTCACTCTTTTTTGGTTACATGATTCCTCTCGTTGCAAAAAAGGTTTTTTTGTGACCCAATAGAGCCCATTTAATTGGCCCAAATATCCGGGCTGATAAGAGTTGAACCCGAAAAATGTTGATATTTTTGGTATTCATGACCCAAAGAAAATAATATTTTTTGTCTCCACAGTTTCATAAAAATATTATTTATACACTAAAATTTGTATATAAATACAAGTATAATTTAATTTATTTTTAATGTATATTTATATTTTAACATATATTTTATACTGATAATTAATTTTGGTGTACACGTAACAAAATCGTAAACTAACTAATCAACTAACTGTAGACCAATCCAAATTTGGTTTAAAAAATTGGTTTTGACAAGAGAAAAGATACATATAACTAAAATAAAGGAGTGAGAATTTTGTACTATATAGAGGATGAAAGAATCTCTCTTCCTTGACTGACTATGAAATATGGATACACATTTTAGAATAAGATACGGATCGGATAAGAATATAAGATAATGCTAGCATATATTAGTGATGATGAATCGAATAAAGGAAATAAAGCAAGGCAAATAATGAGAAATAAGATAGAGGAGGAATTAGATGCCAGCAAAATAATATTGCGTTAGAATACCGCTATTTGCTTCCCCGTAAGTTCTAAACCCGATATATGTAACCTATTTAATTTGCATTGCACCTGTAATTGAATTTGGCATGCAATGAAAGCAAAGCGTGCATATAGATCATTAGAAGAAAAATGAGTTAGTTATTAATTATGGGCAACAGTCCCATCAGCAGTCTCCGTCCCAACAACTACAATGGAAAGGAACCTTACAGTGTGGTACTAGCAGACTCCGCTACCATTCAGTTCGCAGGAAAAAAGACGCCATGGAATATGTCATATAAGGTACAAAAAACAACCTGTTACTTTACTCTAGAGGTGTTCATAAAAAGGACAAATAGTAAAAGTAATGATTCTGTAAATTTCGATGATTTGCGTATCTCAACCGACAATTTTCCCTTTTCTGATGACAAAAATCTGTCAGAATTGCATTTCAAAATTACTGTGAAATTGAATAGAGACGATGAAGGTCTTCTTAGGGTATCATACGACATTTGTCGTAGGCTGCTGCCACTCGGGCTCAGTTTCCTTGATTACCACGAGTATGAGATCTGAAATGTTGTAAATAATGCATGGGGTGGTGGAGATACCACAACATACATTTTTTTACATTCTCTTTATGCTTGTTACGGAGGGGAGGAGAAGGAGCAAGGGTGAAAAGACTAAGCCTTACATGTTTACTGTGACACATTATTATGCTAATTTGGAGAATGGAAAAGACGTAGGACTCTCTATGCAAGTCAAAAGGATCAAAGCCAAATCGTGCGACGATGGTGATGGGCCTCACCTGCACCCTGCTCATGCATTGTTTTATATGTATGATGAAATCGTTAGAACAAGGAATCCTACTTGTTGCCCTCATTGTGCTAATAATATCCTTCAGACTCTTCGTATGTCATGTCCATCTGAAAGTGAAGATAGCGACATTGACACTTTTGTTACTCCTTTTCGCCAGAGCCACAATGTCCGAGCAAGAGGACCAAGTATTCTTGAAAATGCTGGTAGAGTTAGAGGCAATTATAATGGTAGTCTCAATATCAGAAATTTTATTCTTAGATCAAAATAATAGTGGCTACTTGCACAAAGAAATCTTCATGTCATCTGCTGGGTAGTTCAATTAAATATATCTATTTAGTCAAATATATTTTAATATTATCTTTGTAAGTAAAAATAATAGATTGAGAGAAAATGACGATTTTTTTTTCTTTTTTACTTATAAGATGTATATTTTAGGGTGAAGATTCATATCCATATATAATTGTCTTTGAACGAATTTTAGTTTGAGCAAAGAATTAGAGAACTAGAAAGAGAAAAACTGAAAAGAGAATTTGAGATTATAAAATTGTATAGATGAATTATAGATAGGCTGAGTCTTATATAGTCTTAAAAATAAGAGAATAGAGGACTCATCATTCACAATAACTCAGCCGAACATATCTCAATCCACTCTATTAATAATAACAAACTCTAACAAACTTTTTCTTTCACAAATAATAACAAACTCTAACAAACTTTTTCTTTCACAAATTGACTAACTCGTATCCTTTTCACCGCTTTTAAACTCAAGATTGGTTTTGAAATCACTTGTTGGGCCAACCGTGGAGAGTTCTCGACCATCGGAGAGACTTCGGAGAGGAATCAAGCGAGAGAACATAAGATGACACTACAAGAAAAATCACTTTTAGCGGCCATTTATTTTGCTTTTAACGGCAATAAAAATAGCCGTTAATACATTTACCGGCAATTAGACATTAGCCGTCTTATACTTCGTCGCTAAAAGACTTTAGCGGCAATTATAACTTTTGCCAATAAAGACCTTTTTAATGGCCGCAAAAAATATATAACTTATAGCGGCCATTTTCTTGGCAATTTATATAGCCACCAAAAGTAATTCTAAGATTGCAATATTATTCACTTTTAGTGGCTATTACTATTGCCGCTAAAATCTTAAAACTTTTTTAATTATATCCACTCTTTTAAAAATAAAAACCTATCTTTTTTTAATTTTAAATTATTTTTATTAACAATTATTATTATTGTACATAATATAAATATGCTAAAATTAATCATTATAAAATAAAATAAATTTAAAATATTTATACACAAATTTCTCTTAAAAAATAATAAAATATAATACAAATTTAACCAACATAAATATTATATGTCTATGTTACACCAATTATTAGTACATAGCTAATGATAAAAAATAATTGAGTATTTTATATCATGATCATGATAAATACTAGAAATGCAGATCCTAGTGGCATTACAAATACCAACAACAACAATGTCTCTCAATCTTCTTTAAAGCTTCCCTCAGCAACTTTGACCGCAAAATTGCACAGATGCTACATGGCTTCTTTGCAATTAACTCGGCAACCTTCTTCACAACAAGATCCTCAAAGGGTAGTAGTGCCCAATAATAATGATAATCATAATAATAGCATTAATAGTAACTACTCCAAAGTGCAAATTAGTGATAAGGGTGATTTAATTGTCATAATAAAAGAGAACACATGATGAGAAAGAGGTGAAACAAGATTCGGAGCCAAATTGGATTGTCAAAAAAGTTAAGGTTATGGATAAAATTGGTCTGCAGTTCAAGCCACTTGAAGAAGATCATATTGACCAAATGATTGAGGAGCTTCTTCATTATGGCTCTATTGAACTTTGTTCTGTTTTTTCACACCAAGATATTTAATTTAGTAAACACTAATCAAGCTATGTTATTTCTATTTATTTTATCTTGTATATTAAATTGATATATTTTTATATCACTGAGTGATATATGAGATTTATATAGTGTAGTAAATGAGTTTTTAGAAAACTTGCTCTGCCCTTTCTAGTAAATGAGTATTTTTACCCAATGCATGAAACTAGTACATATTGGAGACAGAAACAAAAACACAATTTCTATGTAACACTTGACAAGAACACACTAACACAACCAAAACAAAACAACAAAAATGTTAGTATGTTAGCATGTTACCCTGCATATGGTTTGAAATCCCGGAAGGATTTAAAAGTGACTTGACTTGAAAGAAGTTGGCACCATTGAACAATCCTCCTAAGCCTTTCATGCAGCATTCTCTTGCCATTGCCATCCTCAGCCTCTGATGGCAAAAAGCTTGATCTGAAATAAAACATTTTCTTAATTAGTTTTGTTGCATTGCATATTGAGAAAAATTCAACATTTCCTTTTTTTTTCAGCTCCATTGAACTCAAAGGCAATTAATAGTGCCTAGAGAACTCACTGTCCACACAAAACAAACATAAACTAAATTTTCATTTCACATTTAAGTAGTGAATTACAATAAATATAGTTCTCAAATTAACACAGTTGACAGAGTGAGGGAAAAGGACGCAAAATCTGGCGATGAGACCATACATGATAGTGCTTGGCGTCAATAGAAAGTACCTTCTTGGTGAATTGAAGTTCAATGTTTCTAGCATCAGGCCCTAGTTTCTCAGCAACCCATCATCTATAATGCCTACAAACATCTGCCATCAACATCAATTCTTGTAAATTCTTGGAGCAATGTGAGATCCAAAAACTAGTCAAAATAAAATAAGTAATAATTTGGAGATCACAGAAACAGTTTAGCCTACATACGAAGTTCTATGATTAGAAAATCACATAATTGAAAAAGTCTAAGCAAAAATGGAATGCATTTGTAGGTGCAATAAGGTGAGACTAGTCTCATGCTTTTGGAGTTGTTCCGTACCCATTCAACCAAACTCCACTCATTTCGCGGTCTGTGGATATTGAGAGGCTCCCGGCCACTCACAATTTCAAGAAGAACCACACTAAAGCTGAAGACATCACTCTTTGCAAATAATTGCTGGGTTGTGTAGTACCTGCATAGATCTTCTAATGTAACTGCCCAAGTGCATGCCCATACATGAAAAGCTAGAACATATATATAGATATTGTGAAATCATTGCCATCTTTTTTTCTTTTTAATTTTTAGGATATGTTATGTGAGATTGTGTGGCTCGCAGAATATTTTCATATCCTAAGAATTTTACTCTAGGAATTTTGCATAAAAAAATATACAAATATTCTGCCAATCATATGTCTCCTAAATGCTATATATTGTGCATTTGTGTCTAAGTTTTTAGAATAGTTTGATAATTTTTCCACGTTTTCAACTTCAAGAGGCATGCTTGTTAAAGAAGACAGATATGTAATCTATAAACTATAATCATTTTGAACAAACGCGTAATGTTAAAAGAAAATTATTCTATATACGTGATTTACTCTTTCATGTTATAATAATTAAAGAGTTTATAGGTCAGATGGTGCAATGGAAGGCTGTTTCTACTTTTATTATCGGACATTTTATCATTGAATTATTGAGATTTATACTTGTGTTAAAATTTGGAAAAGAAAGCTCTAGTCATTCTGAAATCTATACTTATTTGAACATGATAATCTATTAAAAAAATAAAGAAATAAAATATTTGCTACAGACTCTTGCTTGTATGTAGTGCAAAAATTGTGCATCACATATTCTTACCACATTTTGGGTGAACCACTAGATTAAGTTTAATAACTAGTTCTCCATATTTAAAGAAAAACTCCTAACAACTAGATTACAACAATTTTCACGCCTGATATGACCCGTGATAACACAGAATGCAGCAGAAATAAATATTTTGCTCCCAAAGTTACTAAGAGATCAGTATAATAAATTAAGGCAAAATCCTAGAAGTGCACTTACTCAGGGTCAAGATATCCTGCAGTTCCTTTTACTTCAAGCGAAACAGCACTGTCTCCTTCCTGTGGAGCATATTTTGAAAAACCAAAATCTGCAACCTTAGCACACATGCTGTGATCCAAAAGTATATTACTTGATTTCATATCCCTGTGAATTACAGATCGCTCAAGGAACGAGTGCAAATATGCCAAATCTGTTCAACCAGAAATCTAGTAAATATTCCTGTGGTCCCAACATCTTGTATAGTAAAGCAAGAACACTCCACATTCTTCAGCTCCCATTACTTTATAAGTTTATGACATATGAAAGCAGAAAAAAGAAAAGGATAGGAACTTACTACACTTGGAGAAGACTTCCAATTGCAATTACATTTATTATGTTAATAATATTTAAGAACTATTTTACCTATCTGCATCCGAAGAACGTTGCTGAAAACAAGCCCAACAACCCCCTGTAGCAATTCAAATTAATCGAATTAAACAACTAATTAATTTCTAACCAAGAACAAATTCACCATAAATTCAGAGCTAACCGACTATAAAAAAAAAAAAAGCAAAGATATAACTTCTCAAAAACTATATATTTTTTCTTCTTTTTTTTTTTTTGTTATAAATACAAACACAAAATTGAAATTGAACTGAAGTATTACCTTGTAACCGGATCTTAAATCCATCTTCATGGATCACAGAGTTTACCAGAAACTAATTCAATACACAATGATGATTGAAGATTGAGGATTTATTAGAACCCTAGAAGAATTCGATTTTGTTCATGCTCATGGAGCACACACACATTTATGCAAGCATCTCGAGTGCAAATGGAAAATTGGAGAGTAGAAGCTGAAACTCACCATATCTGATAGTTTTTGGAGTTATTGGCGGCTATACACTCAACAAATTCCAATTCGTCATGCAATTCAACTTTCAGCGACTCCAGCAACAACCGTCGAAAATGCCACACCTGCAAAAATATGAACAAAAATTAAGTTACTCCGTTCCGTAGTAAACAAAATTAGAGATCTCATAATCGGAGAAATTGAAGATAAAAACCTTAATAAAAAACAATCAGAGCGGTTAAAGTGACATTGAGACCGAAATCGAGATCTGAAGATTGTATGAGCGCGCAAGACCGTGAGATTAGCGACAGTGCATGTGGCGGAAGTGAGAATCTGATCAATAACCTCTCCAACCTCCGCGTCGGACTCCCCTGCCACCATTAACGATGGTTTAGAAGATGAAAGTGCTGTAGGGGGGAAGATGAAAATATGAAGAATGATCAATTTGAATGAGTGTGAATGATTGAAGGATGATGGACGGTCGTCGGCTATGGTAAGGCCTACGGCGGTGGTGGGCGATGGAGGGAAGAGGTTGAGGAGTTTCTCTCGTTTGGTTACGTGGGACAATTTCTGAGTCAACTGAATTAGGAAGATGAGACAAAAAATATAATAAAAAATTAATGGCAATATTGATAATGGCCACTATTGATTTAGAGAGAATATGATTAAAAGTATGAAAAATAATAATTTAATGGCAATAGTGGTAATTGTCACTATAATATATATAATAACGGTAATTATATAATTGCCACAATAACATAGCTTAAACAAGAGAAATATTGGTTATTATATTATTGGGTCTAATTCAAAATTTTAAGGTGTCAAGTAAATGGGTCTCTCATCTTATAAACTCCTCACTCTTCCATACTTTTTTTGATATGGGACTAATTTCAACACTCCTCACACTTGCAACATTAACACTACTCTGAGTTTGCTCTTCAACCACTTGAAGGTGACAGCAGTGAGGGATTTGGTCAAAATATCTGTGATTTGCTCACTTCTTGGAATGTGGATCACATACAATAACTTTTTGGTAAGCTTATGCCAAATTACTTGAATATCTAGCTGAAAATGTTTTGTCTTGTCATGTAACACTGGATTATAAACTAAAAGAAATGTGCTCATATTATCACACAAAATTGAAGGGGGTTTGAAACTTTATTCCAAGTTCTATCAACAGATTTGTGAGCTAGCAAATGTTCCTTTTAGTAGAAGATTTAGAGATTGTGTTTCGTTTCTTGTATGACTAGGTAATTAAGTTAGTTTTTAAATATATAAAATACCCAAAAATTTATTTCCGTTCTTCGAGGTCAGCTGCCCAATCAAAATATGAAAACCTATATAATATATAGTCATTGCATACATGAAAAATTAACCCATGAGTCTTTGTCCCTTGCAAGTAGCGTAAAATTCGTTTAACAGTCTTCCGATGAGATACTAGTGGCTTGTGCATAACAGTAGTTGAAAGGAGGAGACCGTTGGAGTGAGCATGGGAGCAGCTCCTTGCCTGCCAACTTTAAATAACAAATTGATAATGTATCTTTTTTGAGATAAATGTAGTTGTCCTGGAGTGTAAGACTTCAATATCTAAAAAATAACTTAAATACCCAAGATCTTTAGGAGAAAAAATATTATGCAGCTTTTGTATCACGTTAGATATAGCATGAGAATCACTACTTATAAGTATAATATCATCAACATAACAAAATAAATTCATAACATATTGTCATCATTTCTAACAAAAAGAGAAGTATCTGATTTTGTAAAGTAAAAGCTTAATTTTTGTAGAGTATGACTAAGTTTCAAAAACTACTCTCGTGTGTGCTTGTTTGAGGCCATAAAGGCTCTTATTTAGTTCACAAACAATGGCTGATGTACCTTAAACAAGTCTTAAAGTAGGGGTGTTCATGAATCGGATTCGATCCGCATATCTGCGGTATTTATTCGAATCCGATCCAAAAATTGCAGATATGGATCCGATCCGCACACTAATAGGAGCGGATTACGAATTTTGTGTAGGTATATGCATATCCGATCCGCATATCCGTGTATCTGTAAAAATAAAAAAATAAATAAGTAAATATTATTTTTATATTTTTTTCAACTAATGATTATCATATATGTTGTATTATTTTAATTTATTATTTAAAAAAATATGTTTAATATTATTTTAAGAGCAACATATTTAAAAGAATATAAAAATAAATTTTATTGATATTTTTTAATTAAAATAACCTTTTAATTCAATTTTTTGTAATATAATCTAATTTCTTTAACTTAAAAATCTAACAATATAATTTATATTATTCCATACTTTTAAAAATTGATAATTAATTGATAACAAAAAAATTAAATTTTGATAATCTTCTAACATTATTCCTCTCTAATATTATCCAACTATTTATACAAAAATGAACTGATTTTTTTAAAACAATTAGTGTTTCGGTCTTATAGTATTTGTTTAACTTTGTTTTCCTTTTTGAAAAATTATATTTTCATTACACTTTAATCTACTAAGTGTTGGGCCAACCGTGGGGAGCTCTCGACTACTGGAGAGATTTCGGAGAGGAATCAAGTGAGATAACATAAGATGAGAAGACACCACATCTAACTCAAAACCTTAAGGTGTCAAGTAAATGGGTCTCTCATCTTATAAACTCCTCACTCTTCCTTGCTTTCTTTGATGTGGGACTAACTTCAACACTCCTCACACTTGCAACACTAACAATCTCTCCCTCAAGTGTGAGCCCCCACATCAAGCATAAACTCCCCTAACTCCTCCTCCACATATGAGTATTCGTCCATCACACCGCTGCAAAACACCGCGGGACACGCCGCCCGGACCACCTTTTCCAGGAAGACTTTTGATGCTTCACCTTGAATACTCCTTAAACCAGACCGATTAAACCATCGACTTTGATACCACTTTGTTGGGAAAACTCAACAAAGGTTCAAAACAAGAACCTGTCTAACAGCGGAAGCACCAAAAATAATTTTCACACAACTTGTGCGATTAAATGGACAATACCAAAGATACTCCAAGCAGCAAATATAATGGCAGAAATTAAATAATCAGACACCAGAATTTTAACGTGGGAAAACTCCCAAAAGAGGGACAAAAAACCCACGGGACATAGTCCAGAAAAAAATCTTCCACTATCAGAATAATGGGTACACAAACAGTCTTTCTAGTGACACTAGGACATCTCAACAATTAACAAAATACATCATCAAAACTGATGGAATCAACATAAACTCTCCACTAAGTGGGTATCTCAAATCAGGCAAAAGAGAAGGCAATACAACAAGTAAGTTATTTCCTAATGTTCATCTCTACACCAGAAATAACATACTAAAATTTTATAAGAAATGGAGCAAGTTTACCGATTTGATAGGATCAAAGTTGGCTTGCCCTTTTCCCCCAAATTCTTCTCCTCTTCGACGACGGATCCACTCCTCACCCTCTGTTTCATTTTGCTTTGAAAATGAGGGTTTAAAAAATCTCACACTCTCTCTCCTTACTGTAGCTTATTAGCCAATCTTCTTTCTTTATTTTTTTTTTGTTTTATAATATGTGGGCCTGATGCGGTATTTTATAACCCACATTTACTAACCGGCAAGTGCATCGGATCGTACCAAGTAATACTTTACGTGAGTAAGGGTCGATTCCACGAGGATTGATGGATCAAGCAACAATGATTGATTGATTGGCTTAGTTGGGCAAGCAGAAATTGGTTTTGAGATGTTCAAAAGGTTTAAGTTTGAATTCAAAATATCAAAAGTATAGACAATTAAATAAATTGGGAATAAAATATGGATAAACAGTTAAGGCTTTAGAGTTATCTATTTTTCCGGATTAACTTTTCTTATTAACTATTTTAATTATGTAGGATTTAATTTATGGAAAACTATATGTGACTAGACCCTAATTTCTTAGACATTTCTAGTCTCCTCTAAAATTCATCAACTGCCAATTCCTTGGTCAATTAATTCCAATTAGAGGGTAAAAATAAATTTTCAATTTATATGCCACAAAAATTCTAATTACCCAAAAATAAGGGGATTATATGTCACGTATCCCATTAAATCTAAATAATTAAAATTTAGGAGAATATGTTTTCAAGCTGTTGTTCAAGTAAAGAGCTTTTCCAAGTTTTACAAGAACTCAAATAGAAAGAGGGTTATACTTCCGTTCCACCCAAGTTCATAAGATAAAGAACAAAAACAATTCTTAAATATAAATCCAAAACATAAATTAAAATAAAAAAAAGTAATAAAATCAATCCATACAAATAGACAGAGCTCCTAACCTTAACAGTGGAGGTTTAGTTGCTCATGGAATGTAGAATATAAATTTGTATAGAATTCCCTAATGGAATCCCTCTAATCTAATGTAATGTCATGTACCTAATAGAAGAGAAGTCTTCCCTTTTTATAACTAATCCTAATTAATTTAAAATCTAATTATCTAAAAATAAAAATAATATCTTTTCCTAAAAAATAATATTTGAATTTAAATTCGAATTAATTAACAGATTTTCAGTTGATGGGTAGGGACCACTTGCTTTGTCCATTCTGCAGCTTCTAATTTGTGTTTTCTGGGCTGAAAAGTGGGTCAAAACAGCCCAGAAATCACCCCAGCGTCATTTGTATTTTTGCAGATCGCGCATGTGACGCGTCCGCGTCGTCCACGCGCTCGCGTCATTTGTGCAGATTCCAGTTCACGCGTTCGCGTCAGGTACGCAATTGCGTCATTACGATTTCTCCATTCCGCGCGGTCGCGTGAGCCATGTGTCCGCGTCGGTCTTCGCTGGTCATCTCTTTGGTTTCTTCTTTTTCTCTGCAGAAACTTCATCAAATCCCTCCGAATGCTACCTAAAATAAATAAAATTGCACAAAACTCAAAATAGCATCCATAGTGGCTAAAATATAATTAATTCTTAATTAAACTCAACAAATTAGATGCAAATTCACTAGGAAAAGTTAGACAAGATGCTCACGCATCACAACACCAAACTTAAACGGTTGTTTGTCCTCAAGCAACCAAAACTAATATAAGCTTATGATGTGAATTTGCATGAGAATGAGAGTTCGATTAAGCTCATGTCTCTTTTTATAGTGGGGTTTATAACTGTAATCCTGAATAGGTTTGGCATCTCACTCTCCTTTGAATCAGAAGGATGTCACTGTCATCTGGAATCAGAATCCGAATAATATTATGAATTCTCTGATCTTTTATATTTCAGTTTAATCCTTGAATACAGCAAAATTTACTTTATTTTAATTTTCTTTGGTGCTTTGCACCTTGAGCCCAGCCGTGACTTTAAATGTTTTGTCTCAAGAGTTACTTGACACAAAAACACCACAAGCACTTAACTGGGGAACTCCCTTTGAGTTCTGATTTTTCTTTCAGTTACTCCCAGATAGTGGTACTCAAAGCCTTTGGCATACTCTTGTTAAATGCACTTGGTCTCGACTCTAAGTGTTCTGTCTCAAGGATTACTTGACACAATCACACCACAAGCATATGACTAAGGAAACAACTCTTTGAGCTTTTAATCATGTCTGACCTCCCTAGTCATTGATGCTCAGAGCCTTGGACCTTGCTTTTTATTTTATTTTATATATATATTTTTATTTTTTTCGCTGTTTCTTTTGCTTCAAGGATTAAATTTTTATTTATTTCAGAGAAGTCATAATAATTCTCTAAATTCCTGTTCCTTATACATCAACATCACTTGATTCAAATTCAAATATCCATTGTTCATATCATGCATTCAAAAATCACAGAAAATACTACCACATTTAAGTAAATAAGACTATTCTTAGAATTAAACTCAATTTCTCATGCAATACATCACTTCTTTTTCTTTTCTTTTTAGATTCAAGTTCAGTGAGTGGTACATGAAACATCTTTTCAAAATTAAAGCAATTACAAGAAAACTAATCCTAGGATTTTAACTAATAAAAGATCATGCAACAGACAAAGTAAAATAGCAGAAAACTGGAACATAACATAGAAAAAGAAAGGAGGAATAAAAATGAAAGGAACTCAACCACCTTAGTTATCCTAGCGGTCGCTTTATTTTTCAGGTTGTGCTCCTCCGTGAAGATGATTCGCCTCCCTTTTGGTGCCATAGGAATAAACAGAAAAGCTTTAGGCGAAGCGTCAACACCAAACTTAAAGGTTTGCTTGTCCTCAAGCAAATAAGAACTGAAAATAGAAAAAACATTTATTAAGAGGAGAGAAAAATAAGAGGAGAAAAGAATAAGAGAGAATTAGGATTGGGAGTGAAAGAGGAAGAAAACTGGGCGGCGCAAGCGACACAGCCGCGTGGGGCATGCGATCGCGTGAGTGGCTTCAGAAGAGAATGACGCGGACGCGTCGGCGACGCGGTCGCGTAATAGGGATTATGCGTCTAGCACCAAGCCAGCATCACTCCAGCACAATATTTGGTTGTGCACCCTTTTTACGTCGAAAATCAGGGCACGCGGCTGCGTGGGTCACGCGGTCGCATGGGAGGCTAATATTCCCACAGGATGCGGATGCGTCAGCGATGCGGTCGCGTGGGGCAATTTATGTCACTGGCACGCCTCCAGCCACGCTCCAGCGTGACTCTCTGTTCATTTTTATTTTCTCCCCTCTCCTTGCGACGCGGACGCGTCGCTTATGCGGTTATGTCGCGTGGCATTTTTTTATATATATATAGCTTGAGGTGTTCGGTTCCTGGGAGAACATAGCTGCATGATCAGAAAATTAGTAAGAACTCAATAAAAATAAAATAAATGCAAAAAGTACTACTACGAAAAACAACTAAGAATGAAAAGAAACGATCATACCACGGTGGGTTGTCTCCCACCAAGCACTTTTAGTTAAAGTCCTTAAGTTGGACATGTGGTGAGCTCATTGTCATGGTGGCTTATGCTTGTACTGATCCAGGAATCTCCACCAATGTTTGTAATTCCAATGGCTACCGGGATCCCAAACTAGGCGTATAATGCCTTTGAGCAGATTGAAGCAAGTGACAAGGCCCCAAGAGAGTTGATTGTGGGAATGAATTCCAAGGTCCCAAATCTTGCTTTTACGTCCGTCTTCTTGTGGATCACCATTATTTCCACCTGGTGGCAAGCAATCTGAATTCTCACAGAGACATCCAAACAACCTTCTAGACCTATTTAAGTGAGCTCTACACCAATCCTTGCACTTTGATTTGGAGCATGCAACCATATTGGACCTTGCTTGACAACTCTTGCCACTAACCATCTTCCTCTTGCTCTCAATGCCATAAAGAGCTCTAAGTTGACCATCCGTCTCTAGTAGCCCATATTCAAGTGGGAAAGTACAGGTTAAGGATAGGAATTTTACCCACTTGAATGTTGTATTGGATGGTGATGGTGGTTTTGCAAGCTCCACTCCCTTGTGTTCTTCTTTGAATTCTTCTACCTCTTTGCAAGCTTTCTCAATTTCAACCTCTTCCTCTTGGTAGTTGTCTTCTAATTCAATCTCTTCTTCATTGCTTACCAAAGGCATGGGAGGTTGTGCATCTTTCTCATTTACTTTTGCATCTTCCTTTTCTTCCATGTGTGAGGATGAAAAGTTCTTTAGTTTACTAGAGTATAAACTCTTTTGATTGATTTCCTCACTTTCTTCCATAGGATCTTGCATTATATCTCTTGGGAAGGAATTTGTTTGCTCCTCTTCTTGTGACTTGATTATTGCCTGCACATAGTTCTCTATATTTTTAACACTTGTCTTTATATCATGTAGGCATTCTTTCATGAGGAGCTCAAGATCTGATGGTATTTGAGATGAATAGGAAGATGATTGCTCTTGATATGGGTAGAAAGGTGGTGGTTCTTAGTACGAATATGGATATGGTGGTTCATGGTATGAATATGGAGGTGGTGGCTCTTGATAGTTGGAACATGGAGCATTGAAGTTTCTTTGGTTTTTACTTTGCCAACCAAAATTTGGATAGTTCCTCCATCCACCATAATATGAATCACTACTCGGGTGTGAGTAGTAACTCATGTGATCTCTCTCCATTATTTTTTCTCAGCACAAAACACCAAAAAGAATTAAACGCACCATGTGGTAAACAGGAAAGCAAAGAAGAAAGAACAAAATTTTAAAAATTAAAATAAGAAAATTAAAATAAACTAATAAAGAAACACCAAACTTAATTTCAGAAATTAGTTAAAAAATATTAGTGTTATTAAAAAAAATTTTAATAGAATATAAAAATTAAAAAAATAACACAAAAAGAACAAGGTAAAACGAAGGAAAAAAAATAAAATAAAAAGAAAAAAATCGACAAGGTTTTTTTTTTAATTTTAAACGGAAGTAAAAAAAATAATAAAGAAAACGGGGACAGGGGCGCTAACGAAAAAACAAGGAAATTTTAAATTTTTTTTTTGAAAATTAATAAAATAATATTTAAATAAAATTAAAATTAAAACGCCTAATCTAAACAATCAAATAATTAATAGTTGTTAATCACAGTCAATCTCCGGCAACGGCGCCAAAAACTTGATGCGATATTTTATAACCCACATTTACTAACCGGCAAGTGCACCGGGTCGTACCAAGTAATACCTTACGTGAGTAAGGATCGATCCTACGAGGATTGATGGATCAAGCAACAATGATTGATTGATTGGCTTAGTTGGGCAAGCAGAAATTGGTTTTGAGATGTTCAAAAGGTTTAAGTTTGAATTTAAAATATCAAAAGTATAGACAATTAAATAAATTGGGAATAAAATATGGATAAACAGTTAAGGCTTTAGAGTTATCTATTTTTCCGGATTAACTTTTCTTACTAACTATTTTAATTATGTAGGATTTAATTTATGGCAAACTATATGTGACTAGACCCTAATTCCTTAGACTTTTCTAGTCTCCTCTAAAATTCATCAACTGCCAATTCCTTGGTCAATTAATTCCAATTAGAGGGTAAAAATCAATTTTCAGTTTATATGCCACAAAAATTCTAATTACCAAAAAATAAGGGGATTATATGTCACGTATCCCATTAAATCTAAATAATTAAGATTTAGGAGAATATGTTTTCAAGCTGTTGTTCAAGTAAAGAGCTTTTCCAAGTTTTATAAGAACTCAAATAGAAAGAGGGTCATACTTCCGTTCCACCCAAATTCATAAGATAAAGAACGAAAACAATTCTTAAATATAAATCCAAAACATAAATTAAAATAGAAAAAAAGTAATAAAATCAATCCATACAAATAGACAGAGCTCCTAACCTTAATAGTGGAGGTTTAGTTGCTCATGAAATATAGAATATAAATTTGTATAGAATTCCCTAATGGAATCCCTCTAATCTAATGTAATGTCATGTACCTAATAGAAGAGAAGTCTTCCCTTTTTATAACTAATCCTAATTAATTTAAAATCTAATTATTTAAAAATAAAAATAATATCTTTTCTTAAAAGATAAGATTTGAATTTAAATTCGAATTAATTAATAGATTTTCAGTTGATGGGTGGGGACCACTTGCTTTGTCCATTCTGCAGCTTCTAATATGTGTTTTCTGGGCTGGAAAGTGGGTCAAAACAGCCCAAAAATCACCCCAGCGTCATTTGTATTTTTGCAGATCGTGCATGTGACGCGTCCGCGTCGTCCACGCGCTCGCGTCATTTGTGCATATTCGAGTTCACGCGTTCGCGTCAGGCACGCGATTGCGTCATTACGATTTCTCCATTCCGCGCGGTTGCGTGAGCCATGCGTCCGCGTCGGTCTTCGCTGGTCATCTCTTTGATTTCTTCTTTTTCTCTACAGAAACTTCATTAAATCCCTCCGAATGCTACCTAAAATAAATAAAATTGCACAAAACTCAAAATAGCATCCATAGTGGCTAAAATATAATTAATTCTTAATTAAACTCAACAAATTAGATGCAAATTCACTAGGAAAAAATAGACAAGATGCTCACGCATCAGGCCCCACTTAGTTGGGGACCCACCAACAAATCTCTCCCTCACCAACTCAAGTGGGGATAGGCTACTCCACCAAGCCCGCCTTCTCTTTGCAGGAATCAAATTTCACTGTAGGTAAACTCTTAGGCATCATATCTGAACCATTATCATCTGTATGGATCTTCTCAAGTGCATATGACTTCAACTCAAGCGCCTGACGTATCCAATGATACCTCACCTCTATGTGCTTCGATTTGGAATGAAACGTTGGATTCTTGCTGAGATGGATAGCACTTTGACTATCACAGAATAACACAAACTTCTCTTGATTGATGCCTAACTCTTGTAGAAATTTCTTCATCCACAAGAGTTCCTTAGAAATTTCAACAACAGCAATGTATTCTGCCTCTGTAGTAGACAAAGCAACACATTTCTGAAGTCGGGATTGCCACGACACAGCTCCCCCTGCAAAAGTCATCATATAACCAGAGGTATACTTTCTTGAATCAAGATCCCCAGCCATATCCGCATCTGTGTAACCATCCAACACAGGTTGGCCACTCTCAAAGCATAAACAAACCCTGGAAGTACCATTAAGGTATCTGAGAATCCACTTCACTGCTTGCCAGTGTTCCTTGCCAGGATTAGAGAGAAACCGACTAACAACTCCAACGGCATAAGCAATATCCGGCCTGGTGCAAACCATAGCATACATCAAACAGCCAACTGCAGATGCATATAGAATCTTTTTTATTTCTGCTTTCTCTTTCTCACTTGTAGGACATTGCTGCAAACTCAGCTTAAAATGACTAGCAAGTGGAGTACTAACAGGTTTGGAATTACTCATGCTAAACCTCTCTAAAACCTTCTCAATATACTTCTACTGTGACAACCACAGTTTCCCATTCTTCCTGTCACGAGTGATACTTATGCTAAGAATTTTCTTTGCAGGACCCAAATCCTTCATAGCAAAGGATTTGTTCAAGTCTTTCTTAAGACTTTCAATCTTCTTAGTGTCATGACCAACAATCAACATGTCATCAACATAAAGCAAGAGAATTATAAAATCACCATCAGAGAATTTTTTAACATATACACAATGATAAGAAGAAGTCTTACTGTACCCATGACCTTCTGGTGCGGTATTTATAACCCACACTTACTAACCGGCAAGTGCACTGGGTCGTACCAAGTAATACCTTACGTGAGTAAGGGTCGATCCCACGAGAACTGATGGATCAAGCAACAATGATTGATTGATTGGCTTAGTTAGGCAAGCAGAAATTGGTTTTGAGATGTTCAAAAGGTTTAAGTTCGAATTCAAAATATCAAAAGTATAGACAATTAAATAAATTGGGAATAAAATATGAATAAATAGTTAAGGCTTCAGAGTTATCTATTTTTCCGAATTAACTTTTCTTACTAACTATTTTAATTATGTAGGATTTAATTTATGGCAAACTATATGTGACTAGACCCTAATTCCTTAGACCTTCCTAGTCTCCTCTAAAATTTATTAACTGCCAATTCCTTGGTCAATTAATTCTAATTAAAGGGTACATGATCAAATTCCAGTTTGCATGCCACAAAAACTCTAATTACCCAAAGAATAAAAGGATTATATGTCACGTATCCCGTTAAATCCAGATAATTAGAATTTAGGAGAATATGTTTTCAAGCTGTTGTTCAAGTATAGAGCTTTTTCAAGTTATACAAGAACCCAAATAGAAAGAAGGTCATACTTCCGTTCCACCCAAATTCATAAAATAAAGAGCGAAAACAATTCTTAAATTATAAATTCATAACATAAATTAAAATAGAAAAAGTAATATAATCAATCCATACAAATAGACAGAGCTCCTAACCTTAACAGTGGAGGTTTAGTCGCTCATGGAATGTAGAATGTAAATTTGTATAGAATTCCCTAATGGAATCCCTCTAATGTCATCTAATGTCATGTTGAATAGAAGAGAAGTCTCCCCTATTTATAACTAATCCTAATTAATTTAAAATCTAATTATCTAAAAAATAAAAATAATATCTTTTCCTAAAAGATAAGATTTGAATTTAAATTTGAATTAATTAACAGATTTTCAGTTGATGGGTGGGGACCACTTGCTTTGTCCATTCTGCAGCTTCTAATCTGTATTTTCTGGGCTGGAAAGTGGGTCAAAACAGCCCAGAAATCACCCCCAGTGTTATTGGTATTTTTGCATATCGTGCATGTGATGCGTCCGCGTCGTCCACGCGTTCGCGTCATTTGTGCATTTTCTAGTCCACGCGTTCGCGTCAGGCACGCGATCGTGTCATTGCGATTTCTCCATTCCGCGCGGTCGCGTGAGCCATGCGTCCGCGTCGGTCTTCGCTGGTCATCCCTTTGGTTTCTTCTTTTTCTCTGCAGAAACTTCATCAAATCTATCCGAATGCTTCCTAAAATGAATAAAATTGCAGAAAACTCAAAATAGCATCCATAGTGGCTAAAATATAATTAATTATAAATTAACTCAACAATTTAGATGCAAATTCACTAGGAAAAGATAGACAAGATGCTCACGCATCACCTTTCATGAAGGAATCAAACTTCGTGTACTACTGCCTTGGCGCTTGCTTTAGCTCATATAAGCTCTTCTTCAACTTGCATACAAGGTGCTCCTTTCCTTTAACCTCGAAACCCTCTGGTTGCTCCATATAGATTTCTTTATCTATGTCACTGTGAAGGAATGCAGTCTTCACATCAAACTGCTCAACCTCTAAATTCAAGCTAGCTACCAATCCAAGCACAACTCGAATGGAGGACATCTTCACAACTAGAGAGAAAATCTCCTCAAAATCAATACCTTTCTTTTGCTCAAAACCTTTCCCAACCAATCGAGCTTTGTACCTTGGCCGTGAGACATTTTCATCCGTTTTCAATTTGAACACCCATTTATTTTTGAATGCTCTCTTACCCTTCGGCAACTTCACCAATTCAAATGTATGATTCTCATGCAAGGATTTCATTTCTTCTTGCATGGCCTTCAAACAATCTTCCTTATGCTCATCAGACATAGCTTCCTGGTAGCTTTCTAGCTCCCCAGTCTCAGTGTTCATCACATACTCATGAGGAGAGTATTTCTGAGAAGGATGACGTCCTCTAGTAGATCTTCTCAATTCAGACTCAACTGGTGGTTCAGGTGGAACTTCAACATCTGGCACCTCAGGTGGAGGTGTAGGTTGATCATGCAAATCATCACCATTATTATCAACTTGTACATCTTCCCCATCAACAGGAGGTCTAGTGGAAGGATCAGGTTCATCATCAACAGAACGTCTAACAGTTACAGTTGGCTTATCTGTCTTCTCAAGATCTTCAATAGTTTGGTTTTTAAGAAAAATCACATCTCGGCTTCTAATTATCTTCTTGCTCACCGGATCCCATAACCTATAACCAAAGTCTTCATAACCAAAATCCATGAAGATACACTACTTTGACTTTCCATCCAATTTGGACCATTCATCTCTTGGAATGTGAACAAAAGCCCTGCAGTCGAAAACTCGCAAGTGACTATAGGAGACATCTTTCCCTCTCCAAACTTTCTCTGGAACATCACCATTTAGTGGAACTAAAGGAGAAAGGTTGATCAAATCTACTGCAGTCCTCATTGCTTCACCCCAAAAGGATTTAGGCAACTTTGCATGAGAGAGCATACACCTGACTCTATCATTGATAGTGCGATTAATTCTCTCTGTAACTCCATTATGTTGAGGAGTCTTAGGAACCGTCTTCTCAAGCTTGATCTCATGTCCTTTACAATACTCTTCAAATGGACCCCTGTATTCACTACCATTATCTGCTCAAACAAATTTTAATTTCCTTCCTGTTTCTCTTTCAACACTTGCATGAAAGTGTTTGAAGATTTCGAGCACCTGGTCTTTAGATTTCAAAACAAAAGCCTACACTTTTCGAGAATAATCATCAATAAAAGTAACAAAATATTATGCACCACCTAGTGTCATAGCATCCATAGTGCAAACATCAGTGTGAACTAAATCTAGAACATGTGATCTCCTATGATGTCCAGAACTATGAAATGATACTCTAGCATGCTTTCCAACAAAACAATGAGTGCAAGTATTTAAAGTTGTACCTTTCATGGGAAGTGAGTGCTTCTTGGCTAAGATGATTAGTCCTTTCTCGCTCAAGTGACCAAGACGTATGTGCCACAAATCAGAAGAGGAATCATCAGTAACATTCACATCTTCTTTGCACAACTTTGCTTGCAACTGATAGAGAGTAGTGAAACTGTTGTCTTCTCTAGCAACAATGAGAGTCTCTTTGGTAATCTTGCATTTTCCACTACCAAAGGAAGTGCAATACCCCTCTTGATCTAATGCCTTCACTGAAATGAGATTGAACCGCATATATGGCGCATGCCTAATATTCTTCAACGGCAACTTGCATTCCATGTTGGTTTCAATCCACATATCACCCATACCAATGATGTCACACACTCCTTTATCTCCCAATTTGATCTTGCCAAAGTTTTCAGCAGTATAGGAAGTGAAAAATTCACGCTTCGGAGTGACATGACATGAGGCACCAGAGTCCATAATTCAAGTGGAATCATCACAGGCAAGATTCACATAATTTTCATCATATGTGATAAGAACATCTTCATAAACAATAGCAGCAGTTTCTTTATCACTATCTTTACCTTTGTCTTCGCTTTTTTTCCTTGATTGTTCTCTTTTCAAGAACCTACAATACCTCTTGATATGCCCTGGCTTGCCACAATGGTGACAAATGAACTCTTTTCTTGGCTTGTACTTTCCTCTTGACTTGCTTCGACTCTCTAACCTGTTAGAACTGTGAGGTTTTCTACTTTGACTTCTCCCCCGTTTCTCTGAAACAAGTGCTTTTGACTAGGAGGAGGCATTAGTCAAAAACCTCGCTCTCTTCTTCTGGCTTCTTCATTCAACATGCTCTCTTTAACCATTGCTAACGTCAACTTTTCTTTTGGAGCTGAGTTAGTCAGTGTCACAATCAGAACTTCCCAACCATCAGGCAAAGAGCTCAACAACAACAAGGCTTGCAACTCATCATTCAAAGTGATTTCATTATTTGTCAGTTGGTTCACTGTCTCGTATCGGATTTAGTACCTTTAAGATTTTCCTCCATTTAATAGACAAACAACCAAAGCTCTATATACCACTTTGTTGGGCCAACTGTAGGGAGCTCTCGACCATCGGAGAGATTTCAGGGAGGAATCAAGTGAGATAACATAAGATGAGAAAACACCACATCTAACTCAAAATCTTAAGGTATCAAGTAAACGAGTCTCTCATCTTATAAATTCTTCACTCTTCCTTACTTTCTTTGATGTGAGACTAATTTCAACACTCCTCACACTTGCAACACTAACACTAAGTATATACGATATTTTTATGATACAAAATACATTTTAATTTTCTTTTACCTTTTATCAACACTTTTGATAAAAAATAAAATAAAATAAAATGTACACAAAAATATTATATATAATGTTTTTCGTTGGATTTTTTTTCTTGTAAAAATAAAAATGCTCATATACATTAGAAAGAGAGGGTAGGCAACAAACTTAAGGAAATAAATATTATGAATAAAATGTCTACAATAAATAACACAAGTTGCTACTAATATAAAACTCTTAGAAAACTTGCATGTCCATAATATAAGAAAGGAAGAGAATTCCATAGGTGAGCTTGTGCTATATTTTATATATATTGTGCTAGCTAGTTGCGACTTTTGCACTTTTCCATGGCTCTTGGTGCTGCATGAATTAGATTTAGAAAAGCATATCAACAAAGATGAGTACAATAACTTATTCATAAGCATAAAAAAGATGCTAGATATCCAAATTATAAGCCGGAATCATAGAATAGGCAATGGAGTTCAACAAATTGTGACCATGTTCAAAGAAATGAGAAATAATAATAATTTTATTTACTCTTTAATTCTTATAATTCTATTAAATTTATAATTAAGTTTTTATATATTTTTTTAAATTGAATCTTTATGTTGTTTTTTAAATTTATAATTAAGTCATTTCATACTAAAAACGTTAAAATTAAAAGAAAATTTTGCTTCTCTCTCATGAGAGATGCTAAAATACCACTTTCTTCTCTTCTATTTATAAAATATACACTTTCATTCCTTATTATTTTTAAAAAACTTCATCTTTAATTCATTTTAAATCTTTTGTGTTAACTAACGTTAATTTTATCTATTTCTCAAAAAAAAAAATATTTTTTATAAAAATATTCTTTAACAAAAATTTTATTTTTTTTATTAAATTGTCTGTTGAAATACCTTTTAACAATTATTTTTCTATTGATTAAATTTTATTTTTATCAAAATATTTTTTAAAAATTTTAGAAAATCTAAAAAGAAAGTCATATAGAGAAGGAAAAGCATGATCCTCCAAGGACAACCTTCAAAAATAAGGATGACTCACTTGTGTTTTTAGAAAAAATAATTTGATTAATAAAAAAATAATTTATGTTAGAAAAATAATTTAATTATTAATTTAAAAACAAAAGATTTTAGTAAAACTATAATTTAATTAGTAAAAAATAATTTGTTAAAAAGTATTTTGGTAAACAAAATTTAATCAAAAAAATAAAATTTTTGTTAAAGGATATTTTTATAAAAAATTTTTTTTTGAAAAATAAGTAAAATTTACGTTAGTCAACACAAAAAATTTAAAATAAATCAAAGATGAGATTTTTTAAAAGTTATAAAGAGGAGAGTGTATATTTTACAAATAGAGAGAAGGAAAATGTCATTTTAACATCTCTCTTTCTGAGAAGTAGAATTTTTTCTAAAATTAATGGAATATTTTCCAAAAAATATGTGAACAAACATTTAATTAGGTTCTTAATTATGGATACCTTCAATTTGTAAAGAAATATTTAGTTAATTCTAACATCAATTATATTAAGAAAGATCTAATTACAAAACTAAAAATAGTGTAAAGACCCAATTAAAATATATATATATATATATATATATATATATAAACTTAATTGCAAGTCAGGTAAAATTACAGAAATCAAAAAAATAATTAAACCATAATAATATTACAAGTCCTACATACCCAGTCCAATAGCTTCCGAACTCTTCATTATCCTCAGTCTCTTGCAAGAATTAGTGAACATCCTAAAACAACAACAATTACATAATTTCAAAATTGAAAATAATCCCTTTCTTTGAAAACTTCTGACTATAAATTAACAATAACTAGCAGAACTATGCTTGTTAATAATCAAATTAAAAAAAAATAAAAGAAAATTATATGAGCTTACTCCCATGGAACATCACCAACTAGCATCCAATCACCATCCTTGTCTTCATAGGTGAGAACATTTTCTGAACCATGAAGCAGATCCATCAACTTACTTTCACTCAACTTGTCTCTACTAGAAACTCCATGAGTACCACATTGACCTACACTTGTGGATGATATAATAATCTTAGCAAATATGTAACATGATGAATATTCAAAGACTAAGAATCCTTCACTTTCTCACTAGCTATATCAACTTCTACAGTTTAGAGAAGACGAATACCTAAACTTTGATCGAATGAGAGAAATGGTTTTATGGGAGTCAAATAAGTAAATTTAAACAATTGGATTGTACATGAATGGTAAAGATTAAAATATAAAGTCGCGTGATTCTTTGAAGTTATTACGTGACAATATAACAATTTTTAATCTCGACCATTCGTTTATAGCTATGCAATCCATATTCACGCGAGTTTTGCTAAGTAGACAATCGTTTTTTTAAATAATGTGAATAATTGATTCTAAAATTGTTTCAATAAAATAAAAAAATACTTCACCTTTAAATTATTTCCTAAATCTTGAAATTAGGATAATCATATGCACACCTAATGAATTGAATATTCAATGTTGTTAATTATGTATGAATAAATCGAATAAAAAGAAATAACAATCTAATTAAAAATAATGATCATAATCATCTGTATACCTATTGAATTAAATATCTGATATATCCATTATTCACATTGTTTAATGTTTTTATTATTTACCTATATTTTTTAAATTTAATATGTTTGACTAAATTATAATATTTTTTAATTATTAATTTTTTATGAAGACAAAACAGATGTAAGTTTTCACTTATATATATAAAACCACTAATGTCATGTCACCACTAGATACGTCCCCTCATGCTGAAATCCTTATTATGTTTCTCTCCACAAAATCAAATCAAATGAAGAGAATAAATTTGGCATCACAGAAGAATATTCTTTTTAGCCTAATGAAACCAAAAGAAACAAAAGAAGACAATTGAAATTTGAGAGTTAAAGAAAAGAGAAACCAAACTCACTGATTGTAAAGCAAGTAAACATGTTGTTGAGGGCTGAAGAGAGATCCCTATAAGAATCAAAGTTTTTGAGATCAACTTTCCTCAAGAATGGAGCACCATCCTTGCTGACTTTGACATAAAGGCAATTACCAGAGTTGGCTTCTGATGCATCAACTTCATCATTCATCAAAGAAGTTGCCATTGAGTTCTTCCTGAATGAACGGATTGGTGGCCATCCCACTACCTGTTCTCTGTATACACACAAAAACATTAAATTGCTACAAAAGCATTCTCTCAATATGTTAGCCTTCATTTGTTTACAGCAGAGGACACTAAACATGAATAAAGAAAATTAAATAAATGTATTTTATATTTTTTTTGACAGAAAAAACATAAAGACAAGACATAATTTATTTTTTATTTTTTATTATTTTTATTTATTTTTTATAATTATATTTTTTATTATTTTTTTTATCCTAAATTTTTCTAATAAAAAATAAAATAAATTAAATTTTTATAATTTATTCAACATTATATGTCTTCTCTTATTCTATTTTTAAAACTTATAATGCAACCTTAGGAATCACTGCTTAGTGTTTATATTATAACTTCAAAAACAAAACAAACTTAAATGATATACAGTGGGGTAAAAAATGAGAAGGAGTAAATATCCAAATTGGTTTTTAATAGATTTTAAATCAAAAGTTCAAAACACTTTGTTCTCAACAAATTTTATTGCTTTGGAAATCTGACAATTATCACTGTGAGACAAATTAATCCCTTAGGTTCTAAAAACTACAAATTAGTCCATCTCGGAACAAAGTCTTTGATCTAAAATTCTTGGGATCAATTTGTGTATTTATTAGTCAAACAAAAATTCACCATAGAAATTGGAGATCAGTTCCAAATCATATATAAAAGTAAATTTTAAGGAGCAACCAAAGAAGAATGATTACGATGATCATGATGAGATGAATGGAATAATCCTGAAAAATCAAGTTACATAGAATAGAGTTAACAAAGAGGTCATTGAGTCACTCACTATAGGAGCAAACATGATTTGATAAAACAAGAAGATTCTCTTTCCTATTAACTTTTTAGGTTTATTTTAATTTTTATCTTAAAAAATTACTTTTCCCTTTCTCTGAATTACCTACCTCATCTTAAAAATTACTCACTAACGTAAGCTTTTTCTATCCATCCAACCATTCAAAAAAAGTTACAGAACAGTAATAAGAATATGCACATGTAAAAAATCAAAAACCATAACCACTTTTTGCTTACAAGCAACAAAGGCATGGGGAAAAAAAGAAAAGAAAAATATTAAACGGATAAAGATAGTAGCATACTTTGCAGCAGTAGCAGAAGATATCTGAGGCTTGTGGTTCTGACTGAGTGGCTTTGTTGACTCTTTCATAACAGATGCTTGTTCTCTTTCTCTTGGAGGAGTGAACAAGTTCCCATCTTTACCAATACCCATTTCTGATCCACCATTTCCAGAGAGATTCCACTTCCCAGAACACACACCACCATCTTCATCTTTTTCTGGTGACTCTGAACCTGGCAAGCCAAGTCTAAGTTCAGTGGCCTTAAGGTTCAAGAAGCTACCACTGGTTTTTGTTGTTTTTTGAGGGGTTTTTTCAGTGGTTTCCATTGAAGGAAGCTCAGGTAAGGCTACTACATAGTCTTGCTCTAATGGCACAGACATCAAACCTTTTTTTTTTTTCAGATTAATTGTTACACTCTGTATTACACTGCAGTTAGTTTTTTGCACTCTCAGTTCTTGTTTCACAAAAATGGAAACAAGGGAAGGGAACAAGAAAGGGAGAGGAACAGAAGCTATAAACTTGAAGAATCAGAATTCGATAGTAGTGAGAAGAAAATGAGAAGGGTTAAGTTGATGAAGAGAAGGTTCTCTTTGAGTTGTGTGTGTTTTTCTGTTTCTTATAGTACGTTTTTTTAGTTAAAACAAGACATAAATAAATAAATGAGAGTAAAAACTAAAAATGTAATTAAGGTTGGAGCCTGGATCTGCATATTCTTAAATCCTCCTCTTATTAAATAAAAATATTATATTCTTTATTAATTAAATAAATTTTAATTTTTATTTATTATATTTTATATTAATAATTTAAATTTAAAATTTAAGAATTATAATATTTTTTATTTATTTAATCTTTAATATTAAGTTAATTATTAAAAAATACTACATTTTTTATCCTTTTCAGAACACATTAATTTTCGTGGTGCAAGATAGTGACTTTTGAAATGCAAAATTAGGTGTTTTCTATTCCTTTACAAAAATAAAAATAGAAGCATAAAATATTTTATTTTTTGTGTCTTTTTTATTTATGTTTTTCTACTATAATTATTAAACACAAGCTTAATTAATATACTGTTATAGTGTCATAGCATTGTTAGTGTTAACTGTTAGTGGTGTGACAAGAAAGAAAAATAATAAAAGGATAATAGAAAGAAGAAAAAATTTGAGAATATTAGAACTTATTTATACTTATATATAAAGAAGATTTGTTAATATTGATTTTTTTTGGTTAAAATTATTGATATTAAAAAATTTATTATTTTAATTAACTAATTTCATATTATTAATTAATATTTATAAATACATTATTCTTAATCTATACACACAATTTTTTTAAGAAATTAATAAATATATTAATATCTATAAATTCACTCTAGTAATAATAAAGGATAAGTAGTAATGTTTTGGTCTCTAACATTTAGGATCAAAATCAAATTCGTCCCTAACTTTATTTTATTATTTGGTATTAATATTATCTTTTTGACCATTTTACTCTTGACCTAATCTTTTATTCTTCATCTCCACTATCATATTTTTCTTCTCATTCTTGCTCACACACTTTCTTCTTCTCTGATCAATGGAGTTTCTTCGACAGTGGCCGCATCGCTTTACGTCTTTGACCTCCACCCCAATATCTCTGACGCAGCAAACAAAGAGAGGGAATAAAAGTAACAATGGTGATGGTTCCAGATCTCTTTTTCCTCCCTTTTCATGTGGCAATTTCTAAGAGCAGCAATGCCGGCGGTTTCGGTGGCCGTGGTTGCGGTTTTGAGCTCTCTCTCTCTTCTCAAACTCTTTTTTTTTTGTGACTCAATCAATGGTAGTGGCGACAGATTTTCTCACCGTCACGGCCAACTCTTCCTTCTTTTTCTCCTCTCTCACTGAGTTCATTGTATCTTTCTTATATTTTTGTTTTAATTTTTTTTTCAAAAAAGATATGAATCACTATAATGTTATTGAATTTTAAAAATTAGATTACAATGAATGATGTTGTTTGTACTATTCTAGAATTTAAATGTATGTTATTGATGATGAATTTTTTTAATATGAATGTTATGTTATATTGTGTTGTTGTTGATAGAGTTATTGCATTTCTCTTGTCTCTTTGTTTCAATTTTTTTTTTTTACTTTCAAAAAAATATGAATCACTATAATGGTGATGAGTTTGAAAATTAGATTGCAATGAGTGATGTTGATACTATTTTTAAATTTAAATATTATGTTGTTGATGATAAATTTTTTAAATTTAAATGTTATGTTATGGTGTGTTGTTGTTGATGAATTAAAATGGATAGATATAAAAAGAAAATTAATTGGTAGTTGATGAGAATAAGAGTAGTGGCAATAGTAGTGATAAATAATAAGGATTAGAATAAAAAATATATATAAGGTTATTTTTATCTGAAAAATATAAAAAAAATAATAATTTTAATATCAAATAAAATATTAAGAATAATTTTAAATTTAAAATAAAATTAAAAATAATTTTAATTTTAATTATTAGAGACTAAATCAGTATTTATCCTTAATAATAACTACAAGTACATGGACAAAAACTAGAAAATGGACCTGCTTTTTGTGCTTTATTCTTTTCTGGGGAGAAAAAAAAGGATTGCATGTATTTTTTCAGTTGTGTATAATAATTGTGTGAATCTATGTGTGGGCAGGCACTCCGACAAACTATAGAAAGTCCCTGGCATTCTTTACTCAGATTATTCTTTCTGGCAATGAATAGTATTTTTATTTTATTTATTTTCCATTTATGAGTATAATTCATCATACATCACTACAGGATAGGCAGATGATAGCAGCTGAAAAATTCCGGCCATTTATCTAACCGCCGCAAATATCAGAAATCTCAACAGTTGACACCATGTGCCACATAATTTAATTGATTAGCAGCTATTTTTTTAACAACTGCCACTAATCAGGACCTTGATCCTATTATTATTATTATTAAAACACTAACAGCATCATATTCTACTCCCCCTTTGTAAAACACTCACCGCGCTTTTCTCTTTTGCTATACACTCCCCACCAGCCCTAACCCTCAGCCCTGACTCCCTATGCCCTCCAGTCGTCGAAGCACTTGCCTCTGGATGCTCTCACCTCACACAGCCCTTGCCTGTAACAGCTCTCGCCGTTGAAGATCTGCTTATCTCCTCGCGTCGCCAGAAGATCGTTTCAGAGTTGCTGGTCGCGATGCCATCTCTGCCCTCTTCGTGAAGCCCGGACCTGTCCTCGTCGTCATCATCGGTTCGGATCTGCTGCTGGCTTGTCTTCTCGTCTCCGGTAAGCACTCATCCTTAATTATTCAGTTGCGTTTTTTGTTCCTTGTTAATTTTCATAATTGTTGTTGGGTTTAATTCTGACTTCTAACATAATTGCATGGATTCTGAGGTAATTCTAGTGGATATTTGATTCTGAATTAATTTTATGGCTATTGGATTGAAATTTGGGATTTTCTTCTGGTTGCTATTTTTATTCTGATTTTACGTTGATATATTTGAAATTGTTAATTTTCATCATTGTTGTTGTCTCGTATTCTATTTTTATTATGTTTTTATATATTCAAAATTGATTAGCTACAAAAGCGAATTCTATATATTCTGTAGTGTATAATACAGATAGACATTCTACTTTCCCAGTTTCAATTTTTTAGTCATTTGTGAATCTACAAAAGGTGTGCATTTGAGTTCAATTTTTGTGATTATGTATTAAACTCTTTCAAATTCATATCTCCTTGTTCTCTTGAATATGGTATAGCCGTGAAAAATTCGGGAAGATGCATGCTCAATTTTAATATCTGCACAACATCTCTCTTTAACAAGGAAAAAGTGATACTTGTGCTTTGTTGGGATCAAATTCATCATGTGATTACTTTTAGATTATTCTAAATGCTCTGTGAAAGCTTGTTATTGTTAGTCTTATAATAACTTGCTACATGTCTCCTTACTTTTGTTTTGAACTATCTGTAGAGGATTACTTAACTTTTAGTAGATTCTAGTTGTTATTTCAGGGCAAGATATAATTCTAATTGAAATTTTAGTTTATTCTCACACACCTCACAAATCCATGAAAGCCATTGGTTTGGACTCTGGAGTTTGGTTTAAGCTTTATGCGTGTCAATAATTTCTTGTTTGTTGGTGTACCAAGTACTAACAATACTTGTAAGCAGCACATATCTTTAATTAATTTAACTGTTTCATTTGGTGCTTGAGATTTATTGTATCAAGTTTTCTATCTCTGTTTGAGATTTTTGTGGGGAGTGTTTTAAGATCTGTATTGGCTGGTGACTTTTCTTGTGCCCTCTCTTGTGACAATACCTTGATTTTTGCTGAGAAGAATTTTTATCCATTTGATGCTAGTATTCAAGTCGCATATATGATAATACAGAATTCTCAAGAAGATTTTAGTTGAGAAATAAAAGAAATAAATGTAACAATTTTCTTAAGTATATTCCTATGAGTACATTCACGTACTTCTTGAAAGAGGAGCAAAACTGCAGTGTTCTATAATTTATTTGAATTTTTTTTCTTTTCTCTTTTTTAGAAATTATATCTTTGGAGGTTTTCATTGATTGTGTAGTTTGAATACTAAATATGCCTTTTTGTGGTAAAAAATACTAAGTAACTAAGTGAAATATGTAATGACAATTGTGCACACAATTGTTCAAGTATTGATTGTGTCATCATGACCCACTAAGCCAATCAACTTATTCTTATTTTGTTGAAGACTTTTTTTAAAAATAATCCAAATTCTAATGTGTTATAAAACTAGCCAGCTAATACATTAAAAGAGTATGATTACATTAAAATATATAATTGCTTTAAGTGATTATTTAACGGTTTAATAAGTTTTATGCTTTCCCAAGTCAATAATTCTCACTTTGTTAGCTGTTTATGTCCATTTTTAACATGCCCATTAACCATACTCAATTATATTTTGGTGCTTTAATTTGTTTTGTACAATAAGAAAAAGAAGAAGAAACAAGTGTTATGAGATGTTGAGAACTATATCTTTTTTTAAGATGAAAATGTTCCATCTGTTGTTGTCTTTGGGAATTTTTTGTGCTAAGATTAATGCCATGTCTTCATGTATATTAATTCTCAAGATGGTAATGTGCTACAAGATTCTCTATCTTATTTATTATTGTGGATCATTTTCTTTATGGTATAGCTAATCTTAATTTGGCGTATTAATTTGGTTCTGTTAATGTTTATTGATCTTAGTCGAGACTTGATCTATAGCATATATGATCCTTTTCTGCTTAATTGAAAATATGATGTGGGTTTTTTGGATTTTTGGGCAACTAAACACAATTATATACTTTTCAGGTAGTGAGGGTATTGAGATTTATTCAAAAGGGCAGTGAAATATATGTTGATAAATGGAAGGCAGTTTCTATACCGGTGCTACACTTCAGGTTTGTCATTTGTATCACTTTTTTACCTTATGATAATAGAATTTAGTTGAGACCTTCACAAATTTTACCAATCTTATTTACAAGTTTTGTTCCTTGACTTTTGAATCAGCTTGTCTGCTCATAAAATCTTTTACATATAGGAGTGTGTGATGATTGTAGACACTTTATCCATTATAATTTAGGAATGTCAAATCATTCTTTTCATTGTATATTTTATATGCTGCTCATTACAAATGAATATAACTGGAGAGTTTCTCACTCGTCATGTTTTTTTGACATATTTTAATTTGCTTTGTCTTCTATTTGCTTACTACTTGTTTGCTCTTATTTTTCTCTTTTAACATTGGGAGAAATAATTTAAAAATTCTTTCTCTTGTTTCTCAAATTGGTGTTTCTTTTGGAATTGAGCAATCTCCTTTTTATTTTTAATTTGTGTAAAATATGATAAAGGCAACCTCTCTTGGCAGCAGTTTCATTTAAATATGCCTTGAATAAGTACCCTGTTTATAAATAATGTAGATGGTACGTCATTCTTCTCCATTTAGTGAAACTGGAATGCTAGTTGTGGACTCTGCGATAAGCATATTGCCCAACCCTCTATTTTATTTCCTTATGCGTAACGTACTATTTTTTCAATTGTGCTTAGGAGTTCCTTCAGCTAGGCTCTGTCCTTTGGAGATGATGTACAAAATGGTAGAAATCCAAGTCTCACAAGTGCAATGCACTTAATCGAACGTGTTCCTACTTCCTTGCTCTATTGGCTACTAATTCAATTGGATAGAGCAGCTACAGATGACATTGCATTGGGTGTTGCTGTTGGAAGTAAAGGAAGGGGAAATATACATCACACAACATTTGATATTCAAGCCACACTTCTACTACTATTTATTGGTAAATAATTTGTGTTGAAATCATGAAATGGTTGCAAGTTGCTTTTATTTTTATTGTTATGTTGATTTAAAAGAATGCTTTTGCTCAACCGATGTTTCATAAAATACTTCATTGTTGTTATATTTCATAATTTTGTGTGTCTAAGTTTACTTCCTTTCATTTTTCTACTTACAGTCTTAAGATTATAACGCTTGTAATTTATTAGGTTTAAAGCAGCAGCAGAGAAGAAAAAGAGTGTTTTGAGATATCTATTTCAATAGCAGGGTGAGTAGCTGCCAGCAGACGTCGCTGCAGGGATGAATTCTGTGAAAGAATAGAATCCTAGGATTGGATTTATTTTGGTTTGAAGCAAACATATTTTTAAATTTTACTATGCAATTCTTAGCAAGAAATTTGCTATGTTCATTCTTTTATAAATATATTATTTTGTTTTTCAGTTAATTTTGTTGTTTTTGCCACTAGTTTAGATTCACTGGCTTTAAAATATTAAGATTTATAGTATTAAAAAATTCAAAAACGACAAAAAATTATATCTAAAAAATTAAACAAAAAAAGCATTTTTTAAAAGGAAAATCTATTTTTTTTCTGTTTGATTTGACATTAGCGGCGGTTTTATAACCGCCGCAAAATAGGTGCAAATTTAAGACTATTAAAGTAAATAGCGGCGGTTTTAAAACCGCCGGTAAACACGCTGAAAATAGTGCCCTCATGATGCTCGAATTTTGTGGCGGTTTTCTAGTTGATTGCCACAAAATATTGATTTAGCGGCGGTTATACCAGCGGTTGCTGAAAACCGCCGCCAAATCTAATGCCCGCGCCTATAACTAGGGCGTTTCAGGAAATCGCCGGTCTTTGATTTTGCGGCGGTTTAAAACCGCCGCGAATCACGAAAAAAACCGCCGCTAAAATGCGCCTATCTTGTAGTGCATGATAAAATCATTTTGACATCACATGACATATTATTACATATTTTAATAATAATAAAATATTTTTTTGTTATTGATATAAATTTCAATTTTGGGAGAATGTTATTGTTACATATATAATTATTTATGTTATTTTTTTATCAATTCAAGTAAAAAAAAGTGATTTTTTGACATAATATTAAAATTTTATATCTGAAAATTATAAAATCCGATCTTTAATAAATCTTAAAAAATAGCATAAAATTAATACAAAGAGAAAAAGACATATATAAAAATTAAATAAATTAAAAATTTTTAAATATATTAAAAATATAATCATTCATATTTTTTAATTTAAATTTTTGGATGAAATAATTTTACGTCAAATATAAACTTGTTTATAATATATTAAGTTAGATTTAGTATATGAGTTGTAATATTCAATTATTTTCTTGTTTAGTATTTATTTTTGAAAGTGGTTAACTAATATATTTTGGAAGTGATTAATTTGTTTTTGTATGAGTCTGAAATCAGTTGGTTATTTTTTAGGGTAATTTACACAAATAAAATAATTGAAGAAAAACGTTACGCAAATGCAACAAAAGCAATTGTATGTAATCCGCGACACCTTGTAGTGGAACCCAAATGCATGTAATCCACTATACCCTCTTGCGGATTACGTTGAAAGCATACATAACATAAACTGCTATATCCTGTAGCAGTTTATGACCAAATTTTTTAAAAGCATAATCCACTACACCTTGTAGCGGATTATGAGGAGAGTGACTCATTATATAAACTGCGTGAGGCTGTAGCGGAATTCATTTGAGAAAATTTGAAAAGAAAGTTAGAGAGAAAAAGTAGAGAGAAGGGAGAGAAAATTCTTGAGCATTGGAAGAATGGAGGATGAACGGCGGTTGTACTGGCTCGATGGCGTTGCTCACGTAGCCGAAACCATCAATGAAGAGGTAAATGTCGTTATTTTCTTTCAATATTTTAATAACTGTATATGTTATTCAATATTAAGGAAGTAATTTATTAATTAGAAAGATAGGGACTTAGTTTAGCTTTTGGTTTGAAAATCAAAATTTGAAATTTAAGTTGTGGATGGCAAATTAGTAATTTTAAAATCCAAGTAGCTTAAGAATAGAAATATAAGCTATAGTTTGGTGATGTCATTGTTAGAAATTAAGTTGGTGTTCTTTATTTTGAATTTGCAGCCAACCCAATGTATGTATAATGTCCGTAGGTAACAGAATATGCGATTACATGATAGGATCATACCTTATTTGGAGAGGGCTGGGTTGTACCACCTGACTAGGCTGAACGCGCATTGGTTCTAGTTGGAAGAACCTCTGGTCAGCGCATTTATCGAGAGGTGGCGGTCTGAGACCCATACTTTTTATATGCCATTCGAAGAGTGTACAATTACGCTCCAAGATATAGCATACCAGTTGAAACTGCTCGTGGATGACCAGACTGTTTTTGGGTGCATGACTGACTTTCACCTGCACATCAAGAGAGCCAGACCTGCATAAAAATGGTTCGAAGACTTATTTAATGAGCTTCTACCACTGAATAAGAGAAAGTTATACACAATCCACTTTACATAATTTCATGAACGATTCAGAATATTACCGACTGATGCTTCGAAGGAGACCGTGTGCATATTTGTTTATCTTAGATGGCATTAATATAAGATGTAGATGCGACAGAGGCGCACTGAGGCAGCGTTTGGACAAAAGATACACCAAGGCCGAAGAAAATGATAGCATCAGCACTCTCTCAAAAAGCCAAATTCTCATGCTCACAAAATCACTTACGTACCATACAGAAAATAAAGCATAACTTGACCAAAACTAAGAAATTGTTGCAGATATGAGATATTTCTTGGATTGACTGACATACACCACCAGAATCTAAAGGTAATTTACCGAAATACAACACAAATATTATTAATATTGTAAGTATAAGAAATATATAAAATTAGTCTTATATAAAAAAAAATCTCAAATTTATAAAATAAAAAATTTATTAATTTGACATCTTAAAATTTTAAATATGATGTAGTATTTTTTTATTTTATATTTTTTTACGTAATCTTTTTTAAAGTCTGTCCAATAATTAAAAACTCTCTATATAGCACCAAACAAATGCTTTAGTAAAACTTTCATGATGATAAACATAAGAATTAAAGTAGGAGATATACATAGTTAAATTGAGTGTACCTTATTGAAGGTGACATGAAACAGTAGTTTGGTCAACTAAACTTGCATTGTACACTAAAGAGGTAACTATTTGGTTGTATTTATAGTCAAAATTTTAGATTAGATAAAGAAAAATATAGCTATTGAACAAATGAGTGAGTAATACATTTTTTTAATAAAATATTGTAATTAATTATCATCAAAACTCTGAACAAGATAATCCCAAAAAAGAATTATCCCTAATTTTTATTCTACTCTTCAAAGAAAAATAATTATGATGGCCGAGTACCAAATCAGTTTTCAATTTTTATTTTATTAGACAAATTAATTTTTATGTTAAATTTTAATAAAAGAATTAGATAAATTAATTTTGGTCGTTATTAAATAAAGATTTCACAGTTTTTAAAAAAATTTAAAATTTAAAATCTATTTTTTTATATGATATAATTTGTTAGGAATAATTTTATAATTAAAATTTGTTAAGAATTAAAATATTTAACTAATTTTTCTAAAAATTAATTTAGAATATATATTATTCTATTAAGGCCACTTAACTATAATTTAATTCAAAAATATTATCTTGGATATATTTATGTGTTGCGTGGCCATTCGTGGGTTCAATGTGCTGGATAATAAGAATATAAGATAAGTCTCAACTTTTAAATCTCCCACTTACGAGAATTATAATATTTTTTCCTCATGATGATTATTGATAGGGACTATCAGCAAAGTCGATTATTTCATGAACCAATTTGATTTGGATTTGGATTTTTTAAAGTTTGAATTTTATTTTAAATAATAAAATGTGATTTTTTATCATTAATTTTATAGATGGGACTATAAATAAATATAAAAAAATTATTCAAAAATAAAAAATTATATTTTATTTTCTAAAATAAAATTCAAACTTTAAAAAATCTAAATCCATTTGGTTCTATATACAGAAGCCTTTTACATATTTTTGTGGTGCCAAAGGTTTTTTTTATGTTCATTTTCTTTATTAATAAAAAATATGTATTTTCTACGTAGTATCTATATGTTCGTGCAAAAATTGATCGTCAATATAGATAAATAATAAAATATTATAGCTTGTGATAGCATTATGAATTGATGCAGTTCCATACACATTATTGATTTTTATTTGTTATTTTTTTTTTCAATGGATCGGATATTCTAGAATATTGTGCGAATAAAATATTATTATCAGCGTTTACATGAATAGAATAAAGTTTACACTCAGAGATGACTAGACACACTATTATTTAATCAGCATACAAAAAACATATATTTTTTAGACACATTATATTATAATATTATTATTTTTTTGTTGACGGAATATAACACAAAAAAAAAAACTAAAAAAAAAACATTTTTTTAATAATAATATCTAAATTATTATGAGATAATAACCATTTTATATATACTTATTTATTTAAAGCAGCAGTTTTAGTCATTAAATCAGCCACTTTGTTTGCTGTGCGCTAGATGAGCACTAAAGTAGCTGTTTAATTACTCCGGAGTATCTCTTTGATTTTGTCAAGAAGATCATAGTCATTCCTAATCATGCTGATTGTGTCTCGCGAAACAAGAAGAAACGCATCAAGATTATCAGTTTCACATATGACCTCTTTCACTCGCAATTTCAAGCCATAACAAGCCCTCTCCAAATAGCACGAAGCTCAAAATAGAGAACACTAGAAAGAGATATACTGGCAAAACAATATTTTATCCAACTTCCCATACTGTCTCTAATAATACACCTAAAGCCAGCTAATTGCTCATTTTCAAAAACGCTTGCATCGCAGTTCACTTTACAGACATTCATGGAGGTGGTTCCCAATTATATTGCAAGGAGGAAGGAATAATATATTTTTGGATGGTAACAACATTGGAGAAATCTCGAGTAGCATGTTTAACCAAGTGAACAATTTTCTCTTTACTCCATAGATCATCTTGATGGAAGATGTCATTATTCATATCCCTCCAAATCCACCAAAAAGCCGCTGCAAAGAGGAACTCATTTTTTATTGAGGTTATAACGAATTCAAGACACAAAATTCAAACTAGAATCCACAGCTGTCATTTCCAAGTTTAAACTAATCCAAATTTGATAAGCTTTTTGGCAAATCCTAAACCAGTGGTTAATATCCTCTAGAGCAAGATAACATCTCTGACAAAAATTAGACGTAGAAAGACCTTTTTGAAATCGATAACTAGCTGTGAAAATTCTGTTGTTGAGGCAAAACTAAAGCAGACACTTTATCTTCTTTGGTATTCTCAAATGCCAAAGCCAAAGCCAATTTTCATTATCACTCCAGCCAAATTTCTTCTTCAATAGCCATTCATACCCGCTTTTAGTCGAATAGGTGAGAGTATTTGAGTTTGTCCAAAACCAACTTGTTTTATCTCCTGTCTACTTGATAGGATCAAAGAGCATCAAATCAAGTTTAACTTCTTCCGAATTCATCGTACAAAGAATATCCCACCACCAATGTCCATGGTGCCAGACATTTTCTAGCTTCAAGCGAGAATCATAAATGTGCACAAAAGGAACCAAAAGAGCTAGTGTTCCACATGGTCGCCAAGCATGATACCAAAAGGGTTGAGACATCCTTCTTGTACACCAATCAAAACCATCACGAAGCTTTTCTATTGTCTTATAAATTGCTCGCCAAGTGCTCGAAACATTATTAGAAAAATTGGGTGAAAAGCAAGAACTCCCAAATAAATATTTTGCAAATATAATTCTTACCTAAAACTTATCTTTATTATGCAGTAATTGCCAAACAAACTTTCCTAATAAAACAAAATTTACACATTGAGTATCTCTAATTCCCAAGCCTCCATATTTTTTTGAGTGACAACTTTGCTTCACTTGACCAAATTTAAACAACGCTCCCCCACCTTTTCCTTCCACAAGAATTGTCTAAGCACAGAATCAATCTTTTGACAAATCGAAGTAGGAAAAAGAGTCACTTGCATCTGATAAATAAGAAGAGAAGAAGCAACAGATTTAATTAAGCAAAGTCTGCCTACTCTGTTAAGGAGCCGACCTTTCCAACTAACCAGCCTATTCTTGATCTTCTCTAAAGAGTCCGAAAAAATAGACCTAATAGCTCGAGGATGATTAAGGTTCACCCCCAAGTATTTGTCTAAGTCACTAGTAAAAGGAATATGAGAAACATCATACAACATTTCCTTCCTTCTATTAGAGATATTTCTAGAACAAATAGCTTTAGATTTTTCAATGTTAACCTTCATACCTGAAACTTTGTAGAACAACTCCAACGTGTGTACAACATTCTGAACTTGATTTTTCTTCGCTTTATAAAAAAGGAGGAGGTCATTTGCAAACATCAAGTGAGAAACTCTAGATCTCCCTTTAGAAATAGCCACACCATCCCAAATACCCTCGTCAACTTGTTTGGAAATGAAGCACGTCAATCTCTCCATGCACAAAATAAATAAATAAGGAGAAATTGGATCTCCTTGCCTGAGCCGTCTGCGAGGTTGGAAGTTGTCCAATCTATTCCCATTCCAAAGGATGGAAAGATTTGAGACTTGAATACAATTCATTACAAGTCAAATAATTAGAGAAGGAAAGCCAAAAGATTCAAGAGTGTGGTCAAGAAAATTTCAATCAACTCTATCATAAGTCTTTTCTAGATCAATCTTAAAAGGCATGGCTCCTTTTCTAGAATTTGTTTGCTTAAAAAATGAATACCTTCTTGGGCAATATAATATTATCAGGCGCTTCTCTACCATGAATAAACCCTCCCTGAGTTGGGCTAGCAATCTCATCTAAAAATGGTCGTAATCTATTAACCAGCACTTTAGTCACTAGCTTATAAATTATATTACAAAGGCTTATTGGCTGAAAATCCTTCAATCTAGTTGGAGGGTCGCACTTAGGGATAAGAACAATTAAAGTTTTCAACAAAGAATGGCTTAACGTCTCCACTAAGAATGCTTTTTGAACAGTATGCCACACCTCATGACCCACCCCATTCCAATATTTCTTGAAGAAAAAAACTTGAAAACCATCCAGCCCAGGAGCTTTGAACAAGCTCATATTATCCAGAGCTTCTTTAACTTCCAACATTGTTATTAATTTAGACAAATTATCACAAGCATCTTGGCTAAAAGACGGCATAGAAATTTCTCTCATGCAATTAACCTCAACAGGCTCAATAGAATAAAAAATATTTTTGAAGGAATGAACAAATTCTCTCTACAAAATTTTCAGATCATCATACCAGGACCCATCACTGACCAGCAACCCATGAACCTTGTTAGATTTTCTTCTAAGGATGGTTTGCATATGGTAAGAGCTAGTATTTCTATCACCATACTGAACCCATTGATTTCTTGACTTCTGGTACTAAAGCAATTCTTCCTGGGCCAACACTAGATTATACTCAGCTCTCAATTCTTTCTCTTTGTACTTCAAAATCGGATCATCGTTAGCTTTCATTTTCCGTTAAACACAATTCAAATAAGCCTCCAATTCCCTCTTTTTAATAAAAATATTGTCGAAGACTGTAGAGTTGAATTCCAACGAAGCTTCTTGAACCCCCAGCAATTTCTTATGGATGTCAAAGTCTGTACTATACCAAGATTTCTGAATAATGGTCTTGTAATCAGGATGTGTTGCCCATACTGCTTGGAATCTAAAAGGCTGGTTTCTTTCTTGATAGGAAATCCTTGACATCGGATAAGTAGGGGACAATGATCAGAGTGAGAACGGATGAGAACTTCAACAAAAGCTTTTGAAAAAAGAAGGCGCCATTCTATAGTACAACAAGCTCTATCCAATCCCTTTGCAATTTTTTGTTTTCTTGAATTTTACGGAACTGTTCCGAGGGTTACCTAAAACTGTAGGTCGATCTCGGTCGAGATCTTCTGCGTTGGTCGGAGCCGATATGTCCGGCAGGTGTATAGCGGCCGGAGCTGGTGTGTCCGATTTGTGGAACTGAAAGTGCTGCTGATCCTTCATCCCCGGAGGGTGGGGGGTACCTGCAAGGGACTTCGATGCTTAAGTTAGCAAGGGTATTAAGCAGGTATTGAGTAGGATCAGAATATGAGTTATACCTGGGTGCTCCAATGTATTTATAATGGTGAGATGTGGCCTCCTGTGGATAAGATAAGTTACTTATCTTATCTTATCTTTATCTTATCTTCAAGTGAGGTCATCTTATCTTCAAGGGAACCGCCCTTCTCTTGTAGGCTTGGGCTGCCCTAGGATTTGGGGCATGTTCCTCTATTTGGGCCCTTTGTTTGGGCTTTCTCGTGTCTTGGCCGAGCTCTTTGAGAAGAGGTCGGATTGTCCTGACCTGAAGAGGTCGGTCGCTTTGTCTGTAGAACATACCGGGTCGGACAACTCGACCCAGGATATGAACAGTGCCCCTGCTTGAGCTCGGTCTTCTTTTTGAGATCGAGTCCTTGACTTTGGTCTTTCTTTGGTGAAGCCGAACTCAAGTATTTTGTTGACTCCTTTGTAACAGTTTTGAATGTAGAACGTTTCTTCTAAAAGACGCGCACTTTTATATCGGCGCTTTTTTTGGAACGTGCGAGGGTTTAATGCCTTCTTTAATTTGAGCATTAATTGCCCCGTTTCTCTTTGGCTCTTTACTTTGATTTTGAAAACCCAGAAACGGTTTCTCTCCTTTAGCCTTTTCGTAACTTCTTTTCTCTGCTCCCTTTGCTTTCTGTTCTTTCGTTTGCGCTTCTGCTTTCTCTTGGAGTTTTTGTAGTTTTCGTGTTTTCTCTTCTGCGACATTGCTCTTGTTCGCGTTTTTGCTTGTGAGAGGGCGTCCCGGATTTCGTCTCCATCTTCAATTTCCTTGAAGCTTGCTGTTCTTTTCCAGGTAAGTACTAGCTTTCTTGTAGCTTCGTTTTCAATTTTTGGTGAAGCTTTGATTTTGGATGTTTGAAAGTTTGAATCTTTTCGAGGTCTTGTATTTGCTTGTCACTGTAACATGTTTTTCCTGTCTTTTTTTTATGCATTCTCTTGGCTTTTCCGTTGAGACTTTCTAGGGTTTTATTGTCGCTTGTGGTTTTTTTCTGCCTGATACTTGATAAAAATATGCGTCTGTTCCTCGCTTTGTTTGGAGATTTGCTTTTTGTCTGATCTTGAAAAAAGATTGCATCTTTAATGGTCTCTGCTTGGTGTGTTTGGTAGAATGTAACGATTTTTTGTATTTCTCCTTGAAGAAAGGTGTTTGCTGTTTTTTGAATTTCTTTTTGAGACATGCTGGGATGTAAGCTTGTAGATTGATTTCTGGAAATCTTGCTTTGTTACTGCCTCCAAAGGATGTCCCAGGACTTTGGTTTGAGTCTTGGGGCTTTCCTTTTCTTTGTTCCATCGCCTGAGAAGTATTGACCGAGTTGTTTTCTCCCTTTGTCCGAGATGTTTGTGGTAACCCCATCTTCTTTTCTTACTTGTAGGGTTAGTTGGCCTCATGTCTTCTCGCAATAACATTGTAGAGATGTCTTTCAGAGTTCCCGAGGGGATGTCCAATTGGCTGGACTCCCTTGTTTTGTTGTGTGTTTCTATTGTGGATGCTGAGTTTTGCACAGAGCTGAGGAAACGCCATAAGATTTGTGGTAACAATGCCCGTGAGGAGGATTACGAGCTTGTTGCTCCTGATTCTGATGAGAGAGTTTGTTTTCCGACTTCCATTGAGAGGGAGTGTCCTTTCTTCTATGCCTATGAATACTTCTTCAGCCAGTTGAACGTTACTTTTCCTTTTACTGCTTTCGAGACCGACCTGTTGTGGTCGTGTAATATTGCCCCATCCCAGTTTCACCCTAATTCCTGGGGTTTTATTAAAATTTTTCAACTTCTCTGCCGTGAATTAGATGTAACACCTTCCCAGAATCTTTTCCTTTATTTGTTTGTTTCCACCAAGCCTGACGGTTCTTCAAAAAAGAAAGCTTCCTGGGTTTCCTTCAGGTCCGCCCAGCGCCACAAAGTTTTTGCTATGTATGATGAGTCCTTTAAGGACTTCAAGAATTACTTCTTTAAGCTTCGTGCTGTCGAGGGGGCCCGCCCCTTTTTTCTTGATGGAAATGATGAGCCCTCTTTCCCTCTAGAGTGGCAGAGGGATGTGAGAGTGTCTCGCTATACCTGGGAGATGCTTGATGATGTTGAGCGTGCCTTTGTTGTTGTTCTTGAGGATCTATGGGGGAAACCACCCCATCTTGATAGAAAAAGGTTTTTAAATGATCCGTCCCTGGTTCGGACTATTTTGGGTACTTGTCTGACTTGTCTTTTATACTTGTTTCTTAATTTTTTCTTCCTCTTGTTGTGACCGTAACTCTTCGCTGTGGCTATTCTGTATTTGTATAGATGTCAAAGAACAACGACTCCATAAAGGCCTTTAAAAAGGCAAAGAAGGCAACTGCTGCTCTGAACATCTCGGCCAAAGTGGCCGGCGAGGGATCTTCTCAGGTCCCAGTGAAGCCTCCTGTGCCGAGTTCTCTCGGGCCGAGGAAAGCAATTCCTACTCCTCGGTTTCGTCAGGTCGATCCTCCACAGACTTCTGCCGTTGCTTCTGGTGTTCCTCCCTTAAAAAAGCAAAAAACATCCGAGCCCTTTAACCTGGATGCCCCAGATTTTGATGCTATCGAGTTTGTTGACCAGCAAATTACCCCCTATGGTGGGCTTTCCATGGACGATGTGTCTCTTCTTCAGCATCTGGATTTTATCACCAAAAGTAGTGTGAAGATGGCTCATATGGGTGCGGCTATTTTCCGAACAGTTCAGGGGATCCCGATTCATGCCACAAAATCCTTCATGGAGGAGGCCAAGTCAGAATTTGATCGGATCAAGGGTCTGAAGGATGAGTTGGAGGTAAAGTTGGCGAAGGTGGAGAAGGAGCTGGAGGGTGAGAAGACCAGCTCTATTGCCCTGGCTGCTTCTTTGAAGTTGGCTGAGGACATGGCCCTGAAGCATAAGGATAGCTATGTCTCAGCTTATAGGGAATTAATGCATCTCCGGGATGATTTAGAAACTGCTCGGGTTAATTATGCCGAGCTTCAAGGTCACCTTGTGGGCAGCGTAACTGCTGCCTCCGAGAACCTGATGGAGCAGTTTCGAATTGTTGCTCCTGATGCCGACTTGACTCTTGTCAGCCTGTACAACAATTGTGAGGGATGGTAAGATTGTCCCTGATGACCAGGATGATGATGATGCTGACCCTCCCCCAGTGCCTTCTCTTAAAGTGTCGACCTCCTCGGTTCCTCCCGTTACCTCCGATCCGGATTGCCAGATTCTGAACCGGGATGATGAAACTGTAGATGCTGTGCCTATTTAGACTTGCCCTCCTTCTCCCCGTACTGATGCTGCCGGGAAGGATCCAGATCTTGGTTGACCTCTTTTTTTAAGTATTTGTGTAAATAGCCCGGTTTGTGGGCTTTGAACTCTTTTTTTTTTTGTAAATGATGCTTTGTTGACTGTTGATACTCCAGTTGCTATTTTTAGCAACTTTATTTTGAAAAACAAAATGGTTTCTCTGGCTCTTGGGGTTTACTTTCAAGCGGCCTGTTGAGTCTTTGTTTTATGATAACTGCGATATGCTTGCTTGCAACTTTCTTTATCATTTACCTGGGATTTTCAGAGTTGTTTTTTATCCATCCTCCTTTGATCGCTTTTGTGGCGAGGTCAAGGTCTATCGGGTCGAATTATCTCCCCTCTGTTGGTTGATCTTCTCAATTGATCTTTTCGAGCAACCCCTTGGGATTACTTTTTATAACTTTTTATAGCTTCAGTCCGATTTCTTCATGTCGGTCCCCGTTTCGTTACTAGGTGATCCTTTTTTCTTAGATCTTGTTCAGATCTTTTTTGAGGTTTTGCCTTTTGTAGCTTTATCTTTTTCGGGCCAACTTCGTCATACCGGACTCTGTCGAGTTTTTTGATAATCCTCTCTTTTTTTTGGACCGTGTTCAGGTCTCTTTCAGGGATCATTTTGTTTTGTAGGAGACCGACTTCGTTGGGTCGATTTCTTCTAAGTTGTTTTTGTGATCCTCTTTCTTGGACCTTTGTTAGGTCTCTTTCAGGGATTACTTTTTACAACTTGTCTTGTAGGGGATCGACTTCGTTAGGTCGATCTCTTCTAAGTTTTTTTGTAATCCTCTTTCTTGGACCTTGGTTAGGTCTCTTTCAGGGATTACTTTTACAACTTGTCTTGTAGGAGACCGACTTCATTAGGTCGATCTCTTCTAAGTTATTTTTGTGATCCTCTTTATTGGACCTTTGTTAGGTCTCTTTCAGGGATTACTTTTACAACTTGTCTTTGTAGGAGACGGACTTCGTTAGGTCGATCTCTTCTAAGTTATAGCAATTCCTCTTTAATAGGGTTGGCCAGACATCTTTCCAGGGATTTGCTGATAACTTGGATTGACTTGGTCCGACTTTTTAGTGTCGGCCAGTCTTTTTAAGTTATTATATAGCAATCCATAAGACCTCGTCAGGTTCTTTTTGGGATCACTTTCGATAACTTCTTGCATTATTCTGTGTTCTTTTGCCGATTTGTAGATGGTGGTTTCTGTCCTGGTTTAATCGACCTTTAGGTGAATCCCGTTTTCACCTTTGTCGGTCGATCATTCCTATCGAGATCGTATAGTGAATCTGTTCTTCACTTTCTGTTCGATCCGTTGCTTTATAATCGGACGATGAATGCTTCAGATTAATGCGTCTTGGGAATTTATAGAATATCTGAAATGTATTTTATTTAAAGAAAGTGCAAATATATACAGGCGGGAGTTTTTCATACCCTTAAGTCGGATTAAATCTCAATCTTGACGCCTCATTAAAAAACCTTTTCAGGAAAAAGAGTGCATCTTGTGATGAGACTTTTATCTAACTATAGTACCTTCTTAGGTTACAGGCGTGCCATGATCTGGGGAGTTCTCGTCCCTCGAGTTCGGACAGTCTGTAATAGCCCTTCCCAAGTACTTCTATGACTCGGTAGGGTCTTTTCCAGTTAGCTGCCAGCTTTCCTTCTCCGAGTCGAGTTGTTCCAATATCATTTCGGATTAAGATGAGATCATTCTCAGCGAAACCTCTTGGCACTACCTTTTGATTATATCTGGAAGCCGTTCGCCGTTTTAGTGCTTTTTCTCTGATCCGAGCTCTCTCTTGGATTTCTGGAAGTAGGTCGAGCTCTTCTCTTTGAAGTTGAGAGTTGGTTTGTTCATTGTAGTGGACTACTCGGGGAGACCCTTCCTCAACTTCTATTGGAATCATTGCCTCCACTCCGTATGTTAATCGAAATGGTGATTTGTTTGTAGTAGAATGTGGAGTTGTTCGATATGCCCATAGGACTTGTGGAAGTTCCTCGGCCCAAGCTCCCTTTGCTTCTTGTAGTCTCCGTTTCAGCCCGGCCAATATGACTTTGTTGGCTGCTTCGGCTTGTCCATTGGCTTGGGGATGTTCGACGAAGGTGAACTGGTATTTTATGTTCAAGTCAGCTACTAGTTTTCTGAAGCCTGCATCTGTGAATTGGGTGCCATTATCCGTGGTGATGGAGTATGGAACCCCGAACCTTGTAATGATGTTCCTATATAGGAATTTCCGACTTCTTTGAGCAGTGGCGTTGGTTAGGGGTTCTGCTTCGATCCATTTTGTGAAGTAGTCTACCCCTACTATGAGGAACTTGACTTGTCCCGATCCCTGAGGAAAGGGTCCGAGAAGATCGAGTCCCCACTTTGCAAATGGCCAGGGTGAGGTTACGCTGATGAGCTTTTCCGGCGGGGCGATGTGAAAGTTGGCATGCTTCTGACATTGTGGACATGTCTTTACAAATTCGGTAGCTTCCTTTTGTAGAGTTGGCCAATAGAATCCCGCCCGGAGTACCTTTTTGGTGAGAGCTTGCTCTCTGAGATGATTGCCACAAATACCGCTGTGTACTTCCTCCAAGACTTTCTTTGTATTGGAGGTCGGGACGCATTTTAACAATGGTGTTGAGATCCCTCTTTTGTATAGGGTGTTGTTTATGATAGTATAGTACTGTGCCTCCCTTTTTAACCTCTTTGCCTCCTTTTCATCTGTGGGGAGCGCTTATGTTTTGAGGTAGTTAATTATGGGGGTCATCCATCCTTGATCCTGACCTGTTATGGCTAGGATTTTTTCTTCTTCCGATATTGATGGGTTCTGCAGTATTTCCTGGATGAGGCTTCTATTGTTGTCCCCTGGTTTGGTGCTGGCTAGTTTTGAGAGTGCGTCAGCTCGGGCATTTTGCTCGCGGGGTATGTGCCAGATCCTATATTTCCCGAGTTGTCCGAGCTGTTCTTTGGTTTTATCCAAATATTTTTTTCATGGTAGGATCTTTGGCTTGGTAGCTTCCCGTTATTTGCGAGGTAACGACTTGTGAGTCACTTTAGATGTTGAGTTTCTGAGCTCCAACTTCCCTAGCCAGCTTCAAACCAGCTAATAACGCTTCATATTCTGCCTGGTTGTTTGAGGCCGGAAATCCAAATTTCAAGGAAAGCTCAAGTTGGGTTCCTTGGTTGCTTTCAATTATCACACCTGCACCGCTTCTAGTTTTATTCGAGGAACCGTCCACGTATATGTTCCACTTTATGGGGATGTTCGTGGTGTATGTGAATTCTGCAATGAAATCGGCTAGGTATTGTGATTTCATGGCTGTCTACGCCTCGTATTGGAGGTCAAACTCGGACAACTCGATTGCCCACTGTAGGATTTAGGGGTGTACATGGACCGGCTCGGTCCAAAGACCCGGCCCGGCCCCGAACACTTTAGGGGCTAATTTAGTGTGATTTCATCGGGTCTAGGGTCGGGTAAGGGTCTCAAAGATAGACCCGGTCATTATTTCGGGTCGGGTCCGGGCCATAGCTCGGGTCACCCGAACTCGGCCCGATGGCCCGGTCATCATACACAATTAATATTTTATGTTGGATAATGGCTATTCTTATGTGGAATTTAAATATTGTAAAATTTAATATTTTGTGTTATTAGTGATTTATAAGATTATAAGTTAATGTTTTATGTTTAAAATGCATAAGACTTTACACTAATGCATAATATTGTGTTATTTGTATTGATTTAAATATTTGATGTTAGACAATATTAGTATTGATTATGGTTATGCTTTAATTTTAGAGAATGGTTGGTTCTTGTTATATTTTTTAAAGTAAATTTTACTATGTGAATTGTGAAATAAAGGTTAGAGATTAGGTGATTTTTACATGCTAAAGACCCGGTTTTCACCCGGCCCGAATGTGCGTAGGTTTCATCGGGTCTAGAATCGGGTTAGGGTCCAAACATTAGACCAGGTCTATATTTCGGGCCGGGTCTGGGTTAAGCCAAACCCGGTGTGGCCCGGCCCATGTACACCCCTAGTAGGATTCTTTCTGCTAGATCTGTTTTCTGCAATATCCCTTTTATGGGCTGGTTGGTCCGAACTTTAATGGTGTGCGCTTGGAAGTATGGGCGAAGTCGTCGGGATGCGAGTATCAGAGCGTAGGAAAACTTCTCTATTTTCTGGTAGTTCAGCTCTGACCCTTGTAGTGCTTTACTAATGAAGTAGACAGGTTGTTGTCCCCCTTCATCTTCTCTAATTAGTGCTGAGGCTATTGCCCGACTTCCTACTGTGAGGTACAGTATGAGTGGTTCTCCCTCTCGTGGTCGAGACAGGATGGGGGGCTGTCCCAAGAATTCTTTGAAGTCTCGGAAGGCTTGTTCACATTCCGTTGTCCACTCGAAGTTCTTTCCCTTCCTTAAGGTAGCGTAGAAGGGGAGGGATCTTATTGCTGACCCTGCTAGGAATCTGGACAAAGCCGCCAATCTCCCATTGAGTTGTTGTACCTCTTTGACGCAGGTTGGGCTTTTCATGTTGAGTATGGCCTGGCATTTATCTGAATTTGCCTCGATTCCTCTTTGTGTGAGCATAAAGCCCAAGAATTTACCTGCTTCCACTGCGAAGGTGCATTTAGCCGGGTTGAATCGCATGCCGTGCTTTCGTATGGTGTTGAACACTTGAACCAAGTTGGTTAGTAATGTTTCTTCACTTTGTGTCTTTATCAACATGTCATCCACATAGACTTCCATGTTTTTTCCGATGTGGTCTGAGAAGACTTTATTCATTAGCCTTTGATAAGTGGCTCCCGCGTTCTTAAGGCCGAAAGGCATTACGATGTAGCAATAATTTGCTTTTGGTGTGAGAAACGAGGTTTTTTCTTGATCCGGTGGATACATTGGGATCTGGTTGTAGCCTGAGTATGCGTCCATGAACGAGAGATACTTATATTCCGATGAGGCATCTACTAGAGCATCGATTTTTGGGAGTGGATAAGGGTCTTTTGGGCAGGCTTTGTTGAGGTCGGTGTAGTCGGTGCACATTCGCCACTTTCCATTTGACTTTCTCACCAAGACGACGTTTGCTAGCCATAGTGGGTATTTAACTTCTCTTATGAACCCTGCCTCTAGTAGTGCTTGTACTTGTTCTTCTACAGCCTGGGACCGTTCTGGCCCGAGTTTTCTTCGCCTTTGTTGTACCGGCCGGGATCCCGGGTAGACTGCCAACTTGTGGCTCATTAGTTCGGGATCTATGCCTGGCATGTCGGTAGCTTTCTATGCAAAGAGATCAACATTATCTCGTAGGAACCGTATTAGTGATTCCTTTGCGTCTCCTTTCAGGATCGTGCCAATATTAGTTGTTTTATCCGAGGTATCTCCGATCTGGACTCTTTCTATTTCTCCTTTGGGTCGTGGGCGGAGTTCTTCTCGTCTCTGATCTCCGCCGAGTTCGATTGTGTGGAATTCTCCTCCTTCGCCTCGGAGGTTTAGACTTTCGTTATAACAGTGACGCGCCATCTTTTGATCTGCTTTTATTGTAGCTATCCCTTCTGCAGTTGGGAATTTCATACATAGATGTGGAGTTGAAACTATTGCGCCGAGTTGATTTAACGTTGTCCGACCTATTAAGGCATTGTAGGCTGAGCTTACGTCGACCACAATATAGTCTATCTTGAGTGTTCTGGATTGGTTCCCCTTTCCGAAGGTTGTATGTAACGATACGTATCCCAATGGTTGTACTGGGGTATCCCCAAGTCCGAACAGGCTTCTTTTTCTTCTAAGCCGAGCTTGTCGAAGGCAGTTTTGAATAAGATGTCGGCGGAGCTTCCCTGGTCAATTAATGTACGGTGGAGGTTGGCGTTTGCCAATATGATTGTGATGACCATGGGGTCGTCGTGTCCTGAGATGATTCCGGATGCATCTTCTTTGGTAAACGTGATTGCTGGGATGTCTGGCGCCTCCTTCTTGCCTTTGACATGGTATACTTCTTTGAGGTGTCGCTTGCGGGATGATTTGGAGATTCCTCCTCCAGCAAATCCGTCGTGTATCACGTGGACATGTCTTTCCGGTGTGCGGGGTGATCGTTCAGATCGTCCGACATCTTCATCCCTTCTTCTTTTTCTTGGTTCTTCGTCCCGATTGGCCAGGAACCGATCTAGTTTTCCTTCCCTTACTAATTTCTCTATGAAGTTTTTCAAGTCAAAGCATTCGTTGGTGGAATGTCCTCGGACTCGATGATACTCACAGTATTCGTTTCGATTTCCTCCTCCCCTTTTACCTTTAAGTGTCCAAGCTGGGGGTATTTTTTCCGTATGGCAGACTTCTTTGTAAATATCTATCAAGGATACCCTAAGAGGGGTGTAGTTATGATATTTTTTGATTTTCTCTCCGGAGCGATCTTCTTTTTTCTTGGATTCTTTATCTTTATCTCGGTAGGCAGAACCGAACCTCGAGGCTTCCCCAAGTCGAGAATTCTCCTTCATGTTGATGTACTTCTGCGCCCGTTCTTGTACTTCATCTAGGGATGCCGGGTACTTCTTTGATATAGATTGGCTAAATGGTCCTTCTCGTAGGCCATTTATGAGGCCCATGATGGCAGCTTCTGTTGGTAGACTTTGTATGTCCATGCATGTTTTGTTGAATCTTTTCATGTAGTTATGAAGACTCTCCCGATCTCCTTGCTTGATCCCTAGTAGGCTGGGTGCGTGTTTGGCTTTGTCCTTTTGTATGGAAAATCGGGCTAGAAACTTTTTGGCCAGGTCGTCGAAACTCGAGATGGATTTTGGAGGTAGGTTGTCGAACCATCTAATGGATGTCTTGGTAAGAGTTGTTAGAAAGGCTTTGCAGCGAACTGCATCTGAGGCGTCAGCGAGGTACATTATACTTCTGAAGTTGCTGAGATGGTGGTTGGGGTCCGAGGTGCCGTCATACAGAGTCACATCCGGAAGTTTGAAATCTTTTGGGATTTTGGTCTTCATAATTTCCCTGGTGAATGGATCTTGATCTTTGTGAGAGCTATCCTCTGGGGTGGATCGAGTGGCTTTAGTTTTGAGATCAGCTTCGAGTTTCATAAGCTTATCCTCTAATTCTCGGCGCCGCCTTATCTCTCGATGTAGATCCTCTTCTTTTTCGCGTTGATGTTGGGCCTCTTTCTCAAGTTGCTTTAATCGATTTTGAAGTGCTTCTATCACCCCTGGATTTGAAGAATTTTTATCTCCATTGGATTCCGAAGTATCTTTAAGTATGGCATCCGTGTTCTTGTGTGGCGTTCTATCTTCCAAACCTGGGTCGTGGTCATTGTCATGGTTGTCTGCCATGGTGTTGGGACGACTTCCAGCTCCCCGGCAACGGCGCCAATGTTCCGAGGGTTACCTGAAACTATAGGTCGATCTCGGTCGAGATCTTCTGCGTTGGTCAGAGCCGACGTGTCCAGCAGGTGTATAGCGGCCGGAGCTGGTGTGTCCGATTTGTGGAACTGAAAGTGCTGCTAATCCTTCGTCCCCAGAGGGTGGGGGTACCTGCAAAGGACTCCGATGCTTAAATTAGCAAGGGTATTAAGCAGGTATTGAGTAGGATCAGAATATGAGTTATACCTGGGTGCTCCAGTGTATTTATAATGGTGAGATGTGGCCTCCTGTGGATAAGATAAGTTAGTTATCTTATCTTATCTTTATCTTATCTTCAAGTGAGGTCATCTTATCTTCAAGGGAACTGCCCTTCTCTTGTAGGCTTAGGCTGCCCTAGGATCTGTGGCGTGTTCCTCTATTTGGGCCCTTTGTTTGGGCTTTCTCGTGTCTTGGCCGAGCTCTTTGAGAAGAGGTCGGATTGTCCTGACCTGAAGAGGTCGGTCGCTTTGTCTGTAGAACGTCCCGGGTCGGACAACTCGACCCAGGATATGAACAGGAACCAAATAAACCGTCTTCTAGAGGTTGTCAGATCAAAAAGACCATAAGAATCTAGAGTACTTGCAAAGATGCTACTGCAATTCGAATAGAAATTACCCTCCTTCACCTCATGAACACTCAAAATATCATTAAAATTTCCTACCACGACCCACGGGTCTTGAATGCACAAATCAATATCAAGCAGATGACTCCATAATTCTACTCTATTAGTGGCTAGAGGGATGCTATAAACTGCACTGCAGATCCATCTTCTCCTACCACCATCAATTTTTAAAGTTACACATTGATTTATAACAAAAAAATTTTACAAGAAAATTTTAAATTAGCAGAGAGAAAACGAATTCCTCCCTTTTGTCCAATAGCATCTACAATCCCTACAAGATAATAGCCTAATCTCCTCCAAAATTCTTTCTTAGTTTCAAACCTGATATGAGTTTCCACCAAAATAAAAAGAGGTAATTAAAATTGTCGTACCAACTCCTTACAGTGCACCCGAGACATCTTATTTGACGCCCCTTACATTTCAACTAATAATATTTAAATGGTCGCAATCCATAAAAATAAATTAAATAATTAGAATGTTTAATCATCCTACCTCACGTTGATGGACTCTTGTCTCCAAGTGCCTTTTCTTAAACTTGCGCTGCAGAATCATCATTCTTCTGTTGAGGTTGATTTTTTAAGTTTGTTGTTGTACTAGCTTTATCAAATTCTTTTTGTACTCGATAATTCATTGACAATGTTTTAGTAGGTGAACTTTGAAGTGAAATAGGACGCTGCCTTTTATACCATACTTTAAAAAAGGGAATACTATAATTCTTGAAAGCTACTGAGTTATTCCCAAAAAACCAAGTATAAAGAGAGGATCCTTCTTTTGTTTAGGTCCCATCCTTTACATTTGGTAAAGACTTCACCTTTACATTTGGTAAAGGTCTCTTATGCATGTTATTAAGCCAAAAGAAAAATTTTTACTATTATTTGATTAACATACATATTATTAATCTACAATATTATTAGTTTTATTGTTACTGAAAAAAAAATAAATATTTATATAATTAAGATGACTGAAATAATAATTAATAAATTGCATCTTTGGTTGTTGTGTTTGCGGTGCCTACCAACGACTATGGTTGACTATCCAATTGAATGGTGACATGTAGAATACGAGTTATTGTGGCTAAATTTTCTCTAGCAGATTAATGAGGATTAAATTTTCCTCTTACACTACAGTAATAATATTGTTAATAAGTGATATTTTGAGATTAAAAATGTCAATTCGAGTAGTGATTGTATTGACATTTAAGGTTGGTCATGGATGTCAGAAAGGGGAGAACTGTGCAGAAGATGTTGGAGAAAATATAGTCAATGTGTAGTGGTTAAGAGTGTATTGTTTGCTTATTATTGGTATTTATGGGCGAATGTCGAACCAAAATGTGAGGTTAATGGAATGATTATTGGCGATATATGAGAAGAAGGTGAGATTTGTGCTCGTGTGAATGACGCTACATAGTATCGTGTGTAATATGACCGTACCGTTGGAGTTATGCTAGTTTATTTCAAAATCTGAAGTAAATGAAACTTAACGTTGCAGGTACTCATAGTTGCTGGTTTTTTTTATTTGGTGACTCCATAGTTGCTGGTTTGAAAGTGTACGAAGGAGAGGTTGAAGAAGAATTTTTTTATTATTATTTATCTTTTTAAAATTTGTCATGAGGTTTTGTTGTTGCAAATCTTGCGACGGCAAATGCGTTTTGCTGGTGGCTCCTGGAACAGCTGAATGAAATTTGGGGCTAATGACATAATATATATATATATATATATATATATATATATTGTGTCTGTAAACGTGGTGTGTGTGAGTGTGATTGATACTAAAGACTGCGAATTATCCAATCCATCGACCCAAAAAAAAGTATAGTTGTTTTAGTGATAAAATAAAAATGTCAACATATATTGGGTTATTATTAGTGTTTTACATTAATATGATGATGTTTTAGTGTAATGCAGTAATATGGGATAAAAAGAAATCGTGAGTAACGATTTTAAATAAGACAAAAAATTAAAAAAAGTTAACAGAAATCGTGAATTACGATTTCAAATAAAACAAAAAAGAATAAGAAATCATTAGTCACAATTTTAATTTTTTAATTTTAAAAAAATATGATTTATGAAATCGTGAGTAACGATTTCTTTTGTTATACAAATCGTAAGTAACGATTTGTATTGTGCATCACACTTGTAAAATTCACCCATTTTAATTCATACCAACGTAATACACCATTTTATCTATCATATAAAAAATAATTAACTCTATATTTACCGTGTCTGATTAAAAATTTCACCTTGATTAACAATGTCTAAGACAAAATCAAACCACTTCTTTCTTTTCAGGTGTAGTACATTAATTGGTGGAATGTTTGTTGCCATTGTAGCCACACAACACTTATAACCGCCATAAAAGGCACCTAAATTAATAATGTAATCTTTAGGATGGTTGACATTTTTTTTACTGGTCTGGACATTTTCTTTCCGGTTGTTGATTTATTTCTCAAAGATAATTTTTTTCTTTTGAAAGTGGTTTCCGAAAATGAAAGGTGAGATCAAGTGAATGAAAGTCAACAATCCCACACAAATTTGAAAAACACGAATTTTCCGTGCAATTCAGACTATTCAATTTTTCTCATCTCAAATTGGATTTATTCAATTTTTGTTAAACTAGCTACCACTACTCCATCCCATACCAAATCCCCTCTTTGCCTAATGCTAATTACACATTCAGTAACCATATCATAGTTAATTTCCATTAATTAAAAGTTAAAAAAGATTAAATTAAATAAAAATAAAATTATATAGCTACCAAACATGTGAAAATGACTGTCATAAGCAATAACCAAAGCAGAGAGTTTTTGTGGTAGTAAGGCAGCATAATATAATAGGAGACATCATGAATATCCAAAATGGACTCTATCATCAACGATTTGATTGAACATCAAGTGGGGTCCCAACCTCTCCTCAACTTTTTTAGTTACAACTCAATGGATTTTATCATTGTTCTCTATGAATATTGCCACACTATCTATCTGCACTTTCATACATCTTTCATCACACAAAATTATTCGGACCCACCATTATTTTTCAGTTGCTTCCACAGGATTCTCCCCTACCTCTTATTTAACTGAATAAATATTCAAATTAACTTCCAAAGTTCTTTAAATTGTATCCTTTAATTTCTATTTTTTTATTATTTTAGTAGTTCTCAAAATGAATTGATTTCTACACACAATTTCTCTAAAAAACTAAATAATCGTCGCTAAATTCTAAAAAAAAAAATCTCTATTTGTCGTTAGTTTTATATAGGTATATTTATAAGAAAAAATCATTTCTTTTGTAATGATATTTTTTGGATCTGATTTGTCACGTAACAAAATTTGTTAAATAATTATTTATCTATAAAAAATTATTAAAAGTGATAAGGACACTAATTTGTTACATAAAAATAATTTTTTTTTAATTTTAAAAGTATTAAAAATCAAAATTGGTTTTTAATGAACAGATATTCATGAACACAACTTTTTTTTCAGTTACCAACTTATTATTACCATGCATTCATGCAAGCTGTGAAAAATATAATGGTAATACGGCAGCTCAATAAGGCTGAGGTACGTAGAGGGAATCATCTCTTTATTTCCAAGGTCATTCAGATATCATATCACACCCTTACTTTTCATTTGTTTTTTATTTTTATTTTTATTTTTTCAGTTGCTGAGTTAGAAATCATATCATATATGCATAATGATATATAATGATATTAAAAAATATATATTTATATATACCGTGGAAGGTGTTTTTCAATGATGTTAAATTTTGATATTTTTTTTACATGAAAATTACGGATCTGAGGTTTTAAAATAAATTTTTAAATATACAAATTTGATCTTTAAATTTGTATTTTAGTAGTAAATTTTTTTTACATATACAAATCAAACTTTCCGATTTATTTTACAATAAAAGATATTTATTTTAACATTTTATACACTATGAAATCTGATCCTTATATATTTTAAAAAAATTTTATTATTCTTTAAATCTGAAAATTCAATTTATTATTTAAATTTTTAAAAAAAATCAAACTCATTCAAAGGAAAATAAACTAATTCACTATTACACTGAATTATACATTATCTTCTTCTATTTTTTAAAAAAATTATCAGCTATATATAGAATTGGAGTTGAAACAAACGTGTTCCATTCTAAACAAAGGAAGATTATTATTGGGATTGCTATAGAGTAGTCTCAAAATTTTTCGGTGCAAACCCAATTAAACTAATTAAGCTGGCCACTATGACAAATTATATCATTATTTTCTTTGAATTTGATTTTAATTAATATCTTAATTCTCTAGGTAGTTTCTATACTCGGATTATAAATATAAAAAAATTTAGCCTATAACTTAAATATTACCTAGTATCAGAGCCTTTTATTGGAAAAAGAAGAGGGTCTTATCAAACGTATATTCACAATCTAAGGGCATGTGTGTTCAAGATCCTAATATCTAGATAGATAGATAGATAGCGCATGCATATCTGTAGTGGGATATGCTACATGCGAAAAAGCATGCTATGTATTTAATTTTAATGCATATTCTAACTTGCATTTGCAAATTGCAACCATTAGAGTAATTCCAATGGAACGACGTATGACTTTTGATTTCTACCGTAATTAAAATAACTTAAAATTAAAATTTATATTGGATATTATTTTTAAAATGATATTAGTAATAATAAAAAAAATTCATATTGAAGACAGTGAAATATTATCCACTTAATTATATAATTTATTAAATAAATATTATAATGTTATTGTAATGTTATTATTAGAACGACAACTTTTATATTAAATTTTAAATAAAAATTTATGAATATAATTTTATAAATATTTAGATACTATTTTATAAATTTAAAATAAAATAAAATTAAAATTATACATTGGAGATGCTTTTAAAGTTTAATGGATAATATTACTTGCATGTTGCATATATATCAAACATGGATCAAGAATTATTATTTGCACTCATGGAAAGCTAAGGTGTGCCACTTTCTCATGTATTGGGATTTAACTTCATTCAAACTCGGTATAATATTCTGATGAAAAGTTATATACATTAATTTATTATGTAATTAAAGGAAAAAAAGAAGATATAACAAAAAAAGGTAAATAAAACTGATAGTTATCAAACAATATGGGGTAAGAATTTGGTGCATTCTAGAATACTTGTATTATGGTAATTATGATAACTACGATATTTTAACAATACTTTACGTAATCATATAAACATGTTAGAATCTAGCTAATAATTTTATTCTCTACTGTGAATAGCAGAATCTCTTCATATAATATGCATAACCATTTTTATATGAATAATATCTATATCTAATTGCGGCTGTGAGTGCACTTTGTATGATGCAATAATTATATATTGCCACACGTATGAAATAGAATGTATTAGAAATCACTTTAGATCTTTTAAAAATAAAGTCTTTTTAAATAGTTTATAAATGGAATGCATTTCTCAATTTATAAATTAGTTTTTTAAAATTGAGTTAAACTTAGATAATTTTAATTTTAATATAATATCAAAATTATTCGATTCAGTATTTAGGTTATTCACATATAAATAGTCACGTTTCTAATGATCATTCGTGAACGTAAAAAAGTATATTACAAATTTTACATCTTTTAAAAATAAAATTTTTAAATAATTTATTAGTGTTAGATATTTTTTATTTTATGAATTAAATTTTTGAAATTTAGACTTATTTAATTTCAGTTATGGTAAAACGATCCACAAATACTAAAGGAAAAATTCCACTCCCCTCCCCTGTAAGATGTTAAAATGACACTCCCCTCCCCTCTATTTTATAAATGTACATTCTCCTCCCTTCTTTAACTTTTAAAAAACCTCCTCTTTAATTCATTTTAAACTTTTTGTGTTAACTTTATCCGTTTTTTAAGAAAAAATAAATTATTTTTTGAAAAAATATCCATTAACAAAAATTTTTATTTTTTATCATTAAATTTTACTTACCAAAATACCCTTTAATAAATTATTTTTTATTGATTAAATTGTATTTTTATTAAAATACTTTTAAAAAAATTAATAATTAAATTATTTTTTTTCTAAGATATCTATCCTTCAATAATTTTTTAATTATTAAATTTTGATTTTACCAAAATTTTTATGAACAATTATTTTTATATTTTACTATTAATTTTTTGATATCAATATATATTATTTTAACATTAAATAAAAAAATTTTACCACTGTTAATATATATAACAATTAATATATATTGATATTGAAAAATAATCTTACTAAAATTTTTTATTTAATATTAAAATAATATATATAGATATCAAAAAATTAATAGTAAAATATAAAAAAATCGTTAACGAAAATTTTGGTAAAATTATAATTTAATAATTAAAAAATTATTGAAGGATATTTTAGAAAAAAATAATATGATTATTAAATTTTTTAAAAAATACAATTTAATCAATAAAAAATAATTTATTAAAAAATATTTTAGTAAAAAAATATAATAATAAAAAATAAAATTTTTGTTAATGGGTATTTTTTAAAAAATAATTTTTTTTTTAAAAAATGGATAAAGTTAACATTAGTTAACACAAAAAGTTTAAAATGGATTAAAGAGAAGGTTTTTTAAAAGTTAGAAGGAAAGGAAATGTACATTTATAAAATAGAGGAGAGGGGAGTGTCATTTTAACATCTCGTAGGGGAGGGGAGTGGAATTTTCCCAATACTAAAAGTTAACTGCTAAAATAATCAAAATAATATGAAATAACACACGAATAAAGAAAATCCACATTTTTCTAATGATTAGATAAGAGATAAACTCGATTGAAATTAGCTTCGTACTTCATCTAATAATGATAAATAAATCTATATTAACACAATATATCATACTTTTATATGGACAAATACCACAATTTCTTTTTAAAAAATCCTTCATCACCTCAAAATGAATAATGTTTTTTTTTTTCAAAATCTGAAACTTTTTCCTTTCAGCATTTAATTGGGCCAACATCACTTTAGTTGTTGTAAAGTTAAATTTTTTGAGGGGGGACTAGTTGCTAGCTTATAACGCTACTCTTGACAAGTCCAAAAAAAAAATGCTACTCTTGCATATGAAACAGTAACAATCTTGTAGAGCATTAAAAAAAAAAAATCTTGTAGAGCATTTTATTTTTTTATTTTTTTAGTGAATCTTGTAGTATCCTTTTGATTTTTGGTCATTAGTCATACTCACATACATTGCATTAGCATTATACACCAATATTTTTTTTGATAACAATACAACAATATAATATGTGAAATAATGTCCAAAAACAATGTGAAATAATTTGGCCCATTATGTATGCATGTTAATGTTACTGGCTTCATTTTAATTTGGGATTCTCACCTCTATGACTTTGGTCTTTGAGTTGTAACTTAAATAACATAGTATATTCTTTTTCACCTAAAAATTTTGGGTTCGAATTCTGTGATTGCAACTAATAAAAAAAAATATCCTAGCTGTTGCTACAATATGTAATAAATGTGAAGAGTATGTAGATATGTTGTATAGTATCTAAAATCCAGAGTTGTCTAGTCCATGTGACAAAAAAAAATTATAAAAAATATAATAATAAAAAATTTGATAAAATAATACAAATAAAATGCCATATCTTTTACCACTATAAAATAAGTCTGTGAGGAAAAAAATAAGAAATAAAAAAGACAGTAGAAAACGACACTTTGTACATTTTTAAACCTAAAATTACCCTTTCTATACATAATCTTTCTACACATAATTCTTTAGTGACAGTTTTTCTTTTCTCCTGAACCCTAGGATCTTGTAACCACTAGTATAATACAATTAAACTTAAATATATATTTTTTTTTTACCATATATATAATAAAATAATCCGTGCTTATTGATCTTTGATGCAACTCATGACAAAAGAAAAGGGAGATAAATTGTTGGGGTGAAGAAAGGTGAAATTAAATGAATAAGTGTTACTTAAATTATTACATGTAACTTTTACCACGCGAGTGGCAATAATAATAAATAAAGTTGAATGATTTAACAAAGTTACATATGCATGCAAAAAGGGAAAAATAGTAGTAGATGTCTTTAATCAATAGATGCATGCAATCATATAATTGTTACCTTTTTTTAGATCCGGATTTTCTGGATAGGTTTTTCCTTTCGGTAGATAGATATTTGCACTGAAAGTGACACCAAATTAATTATTACGAGTTATACTACACAAATATAAATAGTGAATATCATTTCTTTTATTCAATTTTGAACTTTGAAAGATGTAAGTAACTATATAAGTAAATAAACTAGTATAAATTAAATTAAAGTAATTTCAAAGGTTGATGGGTAATAAAGATGAAGCTACTTCAGAAAAGTGATATGTCAAAAAGGTTAATATGTTTTTAAACATGATACGATCGAAATCAATGGAGTTAATATTCACGTTTGCTTTTATAATTAAACCATGCATAAAGTGAAAACCTCGTTTCATTTTTTTTAAAAGGTGAAAAACAAAAGTGATAGAAATGCACACGCTTGTGGCTTTAGGTATGAGTATATGACCCCTTTTGGAAGCAAAATCTTAGGTTAGGTGATTTTTTAGAGATATCCTCTCTATGCATTTTTTCTTTTCTAATAATTAATTACTTATTAGTTAATTAATTTAAATTTGTCGAATAATCAACTCACTCGTTCGCTTAAATAAGGTTCAAAATCATATTTTATATATATATATATATATACAACAATCCATTAAATTTGTGACCAATTAATTTTTGACCTACAGATGGGAGAATTTGTGACAAAAAAAAAAGTACTTAATGATTAACCTAGTTTAGCTTTATGCAATTCTAGGATTAAATGAACTAAAGATCTCAATCATAAAGCTGTTTCTATTCATATAACCTATAATGGCAGAGATCTTTATTTTAAGGAAATATATATTCTTAAACCCTTCAAGGCCCCATGTATCTTTTAATTTTCTCTCTTTTTTGGAAGGAAAAAAATCTTCTAAATTGTTTTCCCTTTTGTCTTAGTGACTAGTGAGTAGTACACCTTGTTGCTAACTTGAAATGGGAGGTTGTTCAAATATCATATATTCATATTTAGTTATAATTTTGAGAACCACAAATTTTTCTCTATCATCATCATCATGGATTATATTTTTTTGTAAAATGATTTAAAGACAATAAGAATTTTTAAAATAAGAATATAATTTTGAGACAATCGTTACAAGCAAAAAACTGAGTTTATGGAGACCTAGTTGTCACAGAGAGTCACTTGCAGAAGGATTTGATGCAAATCAATTAATTCATTTATTTTTATGAGGATGTCCAAAAATAATATGTCCCATTTTATCAACAAATTATACTCTGGAAAGAAATTATATGCTTGGGAAGAAAAAAAAGGGATTTTATTTATCTTGTTTATATTTTAGTTATTATGATTTTAATTTTAATGTACTACATTATAAATATAATTTTGTAAGTGTATTTAATTATGTATTATTATATCAATAAAAATAACTATATTTGATATATTTAAAAGACTAAATATAATTAAATAGTTATATAAAAAAATTTATATCACCACCAGTATCAAATTAAACTAGATATTATAGACTAAAACTTTATTTGAAACAGAAAATATATATTAAATGACTAGAAATTACAAGCATACATTATTACATTTAGTCAATAATCAGTGCAACTTGTAAGTAGTAGCTAGCGTCTATAAAAAAAAACAATAATGAAAGTGGAATATATGATATATCGGAGTATGGATAAACCAAAATAAACAATTGAAGATACTTGTTTTTTTGGCTTTGGGCCATAGTTGGTTAATGGTGTTCGTAGGAAAGAATAAATAGGTTTAGGACTAATACAAAAATAAAAAAAAAAGGTTTAGGACTAATAAATTTAGGTTGGAGTAATAGTGATTAATTTACTAATCTGCTTAAACAAGTCGAATTCCGTCTTATGTATGTAATGGCCCATTAGCTAGTAAGTGACAAACTCTTAAATAGAGCTTCAATCTGCGACGCATAAATTTTTGATATAACGGAATGAGGAACGCCGTGGACAACTATAAAAAGGTTTAAGACTAGGGAAAAAGGAAGGTTAGTTGAAATAAAATTGAAAGTGAATTGAAGTTATTAAGAGTCAACAAGAGTCCTCAAGTGCCCGTGACAAACGTTATGTTAATGCTCTTAACAAGTCAAAACAAAATCCGTGACACTTAGAAAAATCGATGACTTAATTTATGGTTGGGGTCGGTGTTTAACTGTTTATAGTATAAACCAATAATTGATACTGAAAATTTAACCTCCCTTTCTATTATTCACAAGTTATTACTTATTACCAATGAGAATTGGGAAGAAGCAAGCATAGATACCACGAGTTTAACTTAGTTTTCAAGATGTTTAAGCACCAAGCAAATTAAACTATGAAGGTGAAGATGATGTTAAACACTTGTAATGATCATTTTACATCAGTTACAGAGCAAAATCAGCATCTTGAGTAATGAACACTATAATGTTGTATTATTAAATAATACCAACGCTTTATAATAAGAACAAAAAGACAAATTTTGGATGTTGTTGTTATAAAATCACGTCTTATAAAAATTTAAACTAATAGAATAAAATATATAAATAATTATATTTTTAACAAAATTTATATGATTTATTAAAATTATATTAATAAGTATATAAATTTACATAATTTTAAGTGATTTATGCAATTTTCTATAGGGGTTTTTTTTGGATCGGTAAAACTTAAATTTTAAATTTTTAAGTTATAAAAAATTTCATCCCTCTTATTTCAAAAATTTAATTTTTGATAGTTAAATACACATGAGCCATTATATATTTTACATCGTTAATAATAAAAATAATATATATTATTATTATTATCATATTTCAAATCAATATTTTATATTTAAAATTATATTTAATAAATTAAATAAAAAGTTTTTAAATATTAATATATATATATTTTATAATTAAAATCAATCATTAAAAAAATATTGAAATACTAATGTATCGGTATAATTAAAAATTTTTCTAACAAATATCTATTTTTACCGTTTTCATTCTTTTAGTAGGGTTAGACCAGGTATAAAATTTATTAATTTATGCATTACATTATTTAGACCATGAGCAAAGGACAAGGAGATGTGAATTTGTGAAGTCACAATGGACGTATGAATGATGTAATTAATAACTACACTATTAAAGAAAAATAAAAACTAATTCTAATAAAATAGAGAGAAATGCGTATGAGAAATAATTAGAAGGTGGGGCCATTGTTGATTTTAGTGTTTGAGAGAGGGGGGGGGGGGGGTGGGTGTGGGTGTCCCTCTTTTTAGCTTTATAGGAAGGGGAGGCAAGGTGGGCCTTTAATGGGGGCCCATGGGGGCCCACCCCACTCGCAGAGTCCAAAAACTTTAAGTCACTGTCAGTTTCAGAGAAAAGGAGTTGTGTTTCTATACAACTCTTTTAACCCCACAACACACTCTCACTTCCAAACTTTTCAGTCAAGCATTTTCACTATTCTTTTATTTTATGTGAATTTATATATTTTATACTTACATAAAAAAAACACTGATCGAAAACTTTTTTTCATGAATTATTGTGCAAAATAGTGTTTGTGGATTTAACATTACATTGTTGTTTAAGACTTGTGGAGTTGTGATTCTATACTATTCTAGATGTACTAGTTAGTTCTTAGTTATCCCACATTAGAAATAAAAAAATTGGAAAAGTTTTTAGAGAAATTGAGAGATACCGTATAAATACAATTCAATTATATTAGATTCAGTAATTGGTACTCAAAATAAATTGCCAAGTGAAGGCAATTTTGAGAATATCTAACGGTAATAGCAACTAGTAAGAGAATCGTTGTCTATACTCGCTTTAAGATATTTATTTTTGTCATGAAATGATTTATTTCAAAATTTAAATTTAAATTCATATAAAGAGAGGTTAAAAAATTTTAATATAGAAGTAAAATGAGTGATACATTTTAACATAATATTTTTTTGTGTTTTTTAAAATTATGGGAGTACACAAATCAAACCCTCTGATTTATGTTTAAAATATTGAAAAAATTCAGAGTACACAAATCGGAGGGTCCAATTTATGTTAAAAAATTGAAAAAACTCAGAGTATACAAATCGGACCATGCGAGTTGTTTGATTTTAAAATTTTGGTTAAGAAATCGCATGGTCTGACTTGTGATTGGGCAAATATGAATTTCGGAAGCTAGAAAACAGACCCTCCGAGTTGTTTGTTATTTTCAATTTTTTTACTGATGGAGAACTCGCATGGTCCGAGTTCTGTTCCACTGACACCACATAGCTGTGAAGCACCTATATTCCCCATATCCAAGTCTAACTCTACTTTTGTTTCCATATTTAAATTAAAAAGTGACAAAGAGAGGTATAGATAACTATACATCTAATAATTTTTTATTTTCATAATATTTTTTTTATTTAACAGATTAAAAATTAATACGTTTTCACTAAACTTTATTTATAGATTTATTATTAGTCAATAGAATAATGTTACATATTTGCATACATAAAATAAAATTTAAATATTTAATACTTATTTAAATAAATTAATAAATTAATTACTATATCCATCCAAAATCATTATACCTAACACGTTTTATTATATCAATATCTCTGTTGGACTCAAAATGTAATTGTGTATAGCCTTTGATCTTTCTTTTCTTTTTTCTTGTTAGTTTGTCTGCATTTTCATTTTTTTGAACTGTCAATAACGATATTAGTTTCTCTAATATACCTTTTACGCAAGGAACTTTTTTAAAATTTATGTTACTATGCTGAATTTCTATTTTGTTGGGAGTCAATAAGAATTGATATGGTTATGTGTTTAATACGCTGTTTTAAGCAAGAATTTCTCTTAAATTGGATTTAGGTCGTTTTTATTTGTTTTATATTAATTTTTTTTTTGGATGTCTAAATATTAAATTCTAAATTTGTTAGTTATAAAAATTTTAATATTATATTATAATATTATTTATTCAAAAATTTAAACTGATAAAAAAATAATGTAAATAATTATGTCTTTTAACAGTTTTAAAAGAATAGCCTTTGAATAAGAAAAATGTTATCTTTGATAATATAGGTTACCCATGCATAGACGTACAATTTTAAAGAAAGTAATTTTTAGTTCAAAAAATAATTATTTGATAAAAATATCAGAGAGATAATTATTTTTATGCATCGTCATATATATCAACTTAAAATTTTAAGTTAAATGATTTTATAAAAAAAATAATGTTAAATTCTTATACGTTTTTGGTTATATTTTCAATGATTGTTTTAATCCAAATTTATAATAATTGCAGATAAACTCTCTTATTCATGCATTTGAAGTTAGACATTTGATATTGACTTAAATTGGTGACAGCCTTGGCAATTTAGTCTAATTCAGCTTATTAGTCACCGACGTGGTGATTGTCTGTGATTTCAGCAACCAATTTTGGGGTTTGGGAGAAGAATTAGGGCATTTAATTTGCATGAAAAACAAAAATAAGCATTTTTTTTCACGATATTCTTTAGTTCAATAATTAAGGATTAATTCATTACATATTTAAATTTTGATTAAAAATAGTCAATAAATTACTGTATACATAAAATAAAATTCAAACTCTCAAAATTGATCACTCGATCTATCCAAATTAATTGCAGAGATAAGCACTTGATCATCACTTTCAATTCTTAAAAGGTAGTAGCAGTTGTGAGAGTTTAATTAATTAGTTTCCAATACGCAAGACTATTCTATACAATAATGTGAGCATTCTAACTCAAATCACATCAAACTTATATCATTTACTAAAGTGTTGTACGACATTTCTGTGTTTGTTACACAGTATTTTAGATATTGATGCATGGTAAAAACTCAATTGCAGTTGACTTTACGTAAAATTGATACCTGAGAATCGTTAGATAAAAATTTAGTCAAATTAGTCAAATTATTTAATAGTTCTTAAATATTAACTTTACGTGAAGTCGACTACACCTGAGTTTCCACCTTAATGCATATATATTTTATATCATATAAAATAACTAAATCAACTATAAAAAAATTATCTTTATTATCTATACTTTAATGTAATTTTTGCTTATTATTTATTAACCTTTAAAGATAATCTTCTTCTATTATTTTAAATTTTGGAACAATATCAAAATTTCTATAATAAAAAATATAGAATTCGATTCTTGTTATATTTTGAAAAATAAAAAAAAATGTAAAAACAATAACAGCAAATGAAAAATAAATCAGAAGTTAATAAATTAAGTTTTGAACTAAGGAAAAACATACAAAATAAACGTGACTGGTTTAACAATAACAACATCATTTTTTGTTATCTTGCAATTGGGTGTAAAATTAGAACTTGGATAGGCATTCTTATTAAAAGGTTAGTAATATGAAATTTCCCCCTATTTGGACTTGGAAAGGTAATATTATATATATCCATTTATCATGCATCTTTCATATCATTATCATCATTTAATTTTTTAATTATTAATAGTTTCATTTTATTTTTTTTTTTTTTTTATACTGCCATGAAATGACTGAAAACAACTACTAATATTTTATAGGAAACGTTTTAGGTGCTCCGTGATGTATGATAATTTAATAGTTTTAACCGTTATTTTTAATTATATATATTTTATGATAATTTTATGTTAAAAACCTACGAAACTTAATTCCGCTTACATCATTAGCCATTTTTTATTTTTCTTATTTTTGTGTCTCAATTCTGATATAATAATTAAGACACGCAATGATATGTTATTAAAAATACTAAATGAAACAGAAGCAGATAGATTTAAGATAAGGATGTCGTTTGTTATTAATTATTGGCAATTAGTGTGTCAAACTGTCATTTTCCATCACTTTTGGTTTGGTGATAGTTGGTCTGCAAATTCTTCTGATTGTTGCATTTATAAATTCATCATATATAGTAATCTTAATTTTTAATAATTATTTTCCTTTAGACAACGAATTGATCCCTTGATTCACACATTAACCTGATCCAAACCTATGCTATTATTATTATTATTATTATTGTTATTATTATTATTAGGGGTGTGGTAGTCAGATTTTTGTAAGATTCAGAAGAAGAAACTAAAATCTCATTCATACACGGAAATGTATAATCAACAAACCAACCAAGTTACATAATAGTACTATATGTACAAAAATGAATTATTATTTTAATTAGTCAAAGAATTTTATTTTCGGTAAAATAATCTTTAAAATAAAAAATTAACTTTGATGTATTGTGAATGTAAAATAATTTTAAACGTATATTTAATTTTATAATATTATATTAATAAAAATAATTATTTTTTATATTGACAATGTAAAAAATTATCAAAAAAATTAATGTGATTGATATATGAAATGTTTTATACTTTGTATTAAAATTAAACTTATAAAAAATATAATTTTTGATGTTTTTAAAAATAATTTTAATATGACAGCATGGATTATATCTTTTTATAAATAAAAAATATTTTATATATTTGATTTAATTTTGTTAAAAAATATTTGTATAATTATTTAAAAAGTACGGACAAAAAAATTAAGAGATCAAAATATTATCTCTTTATTAAAAATGGAATCATTTAAGAGTCAAAATATTAACTTGCTCGTAAAATAATGAGAATTACTATTGTGTACAAAAATTAGAATCAGCTGAGATAGTAGTTGATTATATATCTTCCATATTTGGAATTATTTTGAATGTGCATTTTATAGCAGACCTTGAATTCGACTGTGTTCCTGAAAAATAATTAATCATGGAGCATATAGGCTAGAAGACAAGAGGTTAGTAATCCAACATGTGCTATATATATTGTTAAAATTAATCATGAAAAATTCCTTACTATATGTAAGGCCCTATTTGAAAGAGAGATTGAAATTGAGAGATTAAAATTAAATTAAATTTTTATATTATATTTAGTGTAAAATATATTGAATTGAATTATGTCTTAATATTATATTTAGTTTAAGATAAATATGAAAATTAATAATAAGTAAATAAGTAAAGTATCATTTTTGTCTCTAATATTTGGGATAAGTTTTAAAATTGTGCCTAACGTTTCAATCATCCTATTTAAATCTTTAACGTTTCAAAATTGATTCAATGTTGTCCTACCGTTAGTAATCCGTTAACAGAATTGACGGCGGGACAAAATTGAGACGATTTTGAAACGTTAGAGACTTAAATAGGACGATTGAAACGTTGAAGACAAAAACGATACATAAAAATAAATTTTAATTTTATCTTTTAATAATATTAATTTTTTATTGTACATAGTATTTAATTATTTTTTAATCACATCTAAGTAACTTATATCTAATCACATTACTTTCATTATAAATAAATTTATTTTTTTATAATTTTACATTTAAAGTAATGAAATTTTTTATAAATAAATAAATTTTACACTTTCATTCTAAATGAATAATGTAATATGATTAGAATGAAAGTGTAAAGTTATAAAAAAAAAATTATAAGTAATGTGATTAAGTAATGAAAGTAAAATTACATTATTTAGAATAAAAGTGTAAAATTTATTTATTTATAAAAAAATTATATTACTTTAAGAGTAAAATTATAAAATAATTAATTTATTTAGAATGACTAACTATAATTTACTTATATGTGATTAAAAAATAATTGAATACTATGTATAGTTAAAACTTGATATTATTAAAGGATAAAATTAAAGTTTATATGTATATTTTTGTCCCCAACGTTTTTGTCCTATCTAAGTCCCTGACGTTTCAAAATCGTCTCAATTTTGTCATGCCGTCAATTCTGTTAACGGATCCCTAATAGTAGGACAACATTGAGTCAATTTTGAAACTTTAGAGACTTAAATAGGACGATTGAAACGTTAGGGACAACTTTGGGATTTACCTCAAACGTTGAGGACAAAAACAATACTTTATTCTAAATAAATTTAAAATTTAAAAAATTAATTAAATAAAAGTATCTTTAAGAATAAATATTATTAAAGTCATCAGGTCTGTCTTTAAAAATTTTTGTCTTCTATATCTCTATTTATTTGAGGTACTAAAAGGATTAAAATTCTGTATCTTGAAAGTGAAATTTTAGACTGTGTTTATTTACATGTACCATAATGAGATAGAAATACAAAAACATAAAATTATGTTTGATAAATGAGACATGGACAGATATTATGTTTAAAGAACTGAATTAGTGTATTTTGTGTCTATCTTGACAGAAAACACACAGAAATACTAATAAGAGACACAATTTATTTTTTATTTTTTTCATTATTCTTATTAATTTTTAATTTCATAATTATAATTTTTTTCTAATTTTTTTGAATAAAAATAACTTAGACTCTCATAATTTGTTCTAGTTTATTACTAAACAAATTAAAATACAAGAACATTAGTTTTTATGTATTTATTTTTTATATGTGTTTTGTTCTCAATATCTTATCTTATCTTATTCTCAAAATCAAACATAGCCTTAATTTTAGTCTCTAACCAACAAATATAATATTAAATTTTAATCTCTAATTTTAATGCTAATCTTTAAAAACAAACACTACTTAAAGGTTTACCAGAGCACTAAGAAAAAGTAAATACATATATTAGATATAGAGTATATTATTATTTTAATTTTTAAAAATTTAGTTTCCATAAACAAAAAATAAATGACATAATCATTTCTTAACAATTAATCAGATGAAATTAAGGAACATTTTATTAGAAAATATCTTTTGAAAAATATTAAGAAATCGACATTTTTTTACCAGTTATTATGGACAATATTTTGTTTAATATCTTATTTTTTACTATTAAAATTAAAATTAAAATTAAAATTAAAATTTAATATTTAAATTTTAGAATGTCAGTAAAAAATGATAAATTTTATAGCATTGTTCCTATTGTTTTGCTAATTTTATAGTTTTTAAGTTTTACACGTGAGGACGGCAAGGGAGAAGAATCCTCCAATAATTTTTATTAACAATATTATTTGACTAATAAATATTATTATTTTAAATTATTATTTAATTAATAATAATTTATATTTATATTTATACATAAAAATTATATAATTTATATTTATAATTATTAAAATTTATATACATAAATGAATATAATTTATATTTATATTTTTTAAAATTTACATATATAAATTAGTAAAATTTATTTATTAAAAATAATTTAATATTTATATTAATTAAATAATGAACAAAATTACTAAAAACTAGCGTCACCGTTTCTGATTTTTATTCGTCGTCTTATGTTTTGGATTGTACCTCAAAGGGCATAAGGTTCCTCTTGTGAATCTTAGCTCTTAGGGCAGAGAGACACGTGATCTAGCACGTGAGCTAGCATTGCCTTTTTCTCATTTCATTTAAAATCTTCTTTTGGAATATTAATATTCTCTCACTTGTTGTGTGTTGGTACGTAGTACTGTAAGACACGCTCACTTACATCGTAAGCAAGTATAAAGAGAAGCCAATTTAGTTTAATTAAAAATGATATTTAGTAAAATCTAAAAAGAATACAGAGAAATTAAAGTGAACTTCTCACTAAAAATAAGAATCTTAAGATACGATTTGCGATCCTTTCAATGAATTTAAAGAAGACATTCACATCACAAAAAATGGGTTTTTGATTTATTTAAACAAATAATTTTTTTTATTCTAAATTATTTTAAAAAAAATTTATGCTTTCGTGCATTATTTCTCAATGTCATATTCATTGTCTGAAAAAATAAAAAATAATTTTTTCACCTCAATTTCGCAGCCATTACTAGCGTAATTATGAAGGACGTGAAAATTAATTAATACAATTAAAAGGAGCATATGAAAATTGATAATGAGTTCATGAAAATTAACAACTCTAATTGGATATATATTGGCCTTCCCTTCAACTTCATAGTTGGACGGTTCCACAAATGTCTTATTTAATCAACTTATCTACATTAAATCATATTAACATTAATGAGTAAATAAAAATTAACAAATAAAACTGAGACTAAATAAATCAGTGTAAGATTAATTCGTCCATCTCATGTGGATCTTTATGATCGATCCTTCAATGAATGACTAAATTTGTTTTAGTTAACCAAAAATTCATTCTCAATTATGCTCGCGTGACTACGAAATTGAGGTAGAAAAATGTTTCTAATTTCGCAGTCAATGGCAAAAACGTAATTTTTTATAATGATAGAAAATAAAAAATAAAAAATTCTTATATTTAAATAAATAACTAAATAAGTCACAAAAATATAGTACTTTTAAAGACATAATTTAAACCTACCTTTATATCATGGAGCTATTTTTTCATAAAATTTGAGTTTATAAAAGAAGTCACATAAATAATTATATTTTTAATATTTATTTTTACATAATATTTTTTTTAGATTTACATGAGTTTTTGTATTTTTTTTATTTTTCTTATACTCATTTTTTTAAAAAAATAATAAAAAATAAATTTTAAAGTTTTTGATCATAACAGCTTTAACATCATGTTATAAAATTATTTAAAAAAAAATAAATTAATAAGAGGAGGCAAATGAATATATATATATATTCACTTTTGTTATTGTATTTTATGGAGACTTGTTTTTAAATAATAGAAACTAAAATGACAAAGAAATATAAAATTGAGTTATTTACTATTTACAATAAGTTTCTATTAGTTTTTACCAGAATTTGACAACAGCTAGATCTCTTAATATGCTTTTCACATCATTATTTAATTTGTTTAATATATGTTAATTATATGTATTAGCTTAGGTATAATGATAGAGGTGAATGATTTGTTAGTGCCAAAAAAGATAAGTACAAAAGTTTTGCTTAAGTAATTATTCTTCAATTGTTTGACTTTGTTTCTCTTTAAATTCACTTTTGACACATGTGAGGCCAGAAAAGAAAGCTAGTGAGAAAACGAGCACTCTTTAAATATTTTAATAACAATTAAAATATGATGGTTTAATTTTATGGTTGCAATCAAATTAAAGTAGAGAAAGTGGGCATTAGTTTCTAAAATAATATATAAGAGGACAAGACAAGTAAATAATATTATACAAAGAAGGGTGATATATACGGAGTTTGGGGATTTGTAACTATCAATTTTCCACTGAGAATGATTGAAGGTTTTGTTTACATAACTCACTGAGATATTGCGTTTTTCTTGTCTGCCAACACTAATATATATGATGTCAATATCAATATATATATAATTAAATTTAATTTGTTCAATTAGGACATTGTTATACTATATCTATTATTCTTGACTTTCTTTGAGAAATTAAATCAGATAATGTTATTTAATCATTTTATGAAAAACAATGAACTTTTTAAGATATAAAAATCTATATCAATATGTCTTCTTGTTCATTCTCGTAAATTCAATTTTATGTGCTCTTTCAGTCTTCGGCTGAGGCAAATTTCACTTTCTTAATTCATTTATTTCAGGATTCAGTTTGTTCAAGACGTTCCAATTTAGATTCTAAATTGAGTTAGCTTTTGAGAAGATTATGGGTGAACTTTAATTTGATAACGGTCCAAAAGAAAGGTAGTGAGATACTAATAAAAAATTTGGACAATCAAGTGAGTATGGCTGTGTTTGGTTCTAAAAATAATACATGACAAAATATTAAAAATAAAATAAAAATAATAAAGATATAAAAATTAGTATTTTTATATTGTATTTAATAATAAATTAAAATAAATTATAAAAATTTAATTTATTTTTTTATTTAAAAAAATTAAGAAGAAAAATATAATAATAAAAAATATAATTATAAAAAATTAATAAAAATAATAAAAATAAAAGTAAAATATATTTTTTGTTGGTGTCTCTTGTTAATTTTTTTTGTCAGAATATATACAAAATATATTATTTCAATATTTTTGAATACAATGTCTCTATTCATATTTTATTTATCAAATACAATTTTATATCTCTATATTTTTATTTTAATATCTCATACTTATAAACAAAAAGATTTATAAGTTCAAAAAATAAGAATTATACTAGAAATGTATATATTTTAGACAAATATTACATGTCCCTAACTTATAGTAAAAAATCAGACAGAATTTTGTACCTAGATTAGGTATAATCTAGTCAGAAGTGATCCTGACCAAGAGAGGCACTCTTAAACTAGTCATTATCTTTAATCTTTAATTAGGTTCAATTTTAGAAATTAAATTATACCGTAATAAAGTTAATTTTAATATAATAGTTTTTTTTACGTATTCCTCAATCTGACAGGATAAGGACTAATTTATCGTGGATCTGAACTCTATTCGAATCTCAAATTAATTAAATGGACGAGTGAGCTGATCATTCGACCAATTCAAATTGGTTAATTTTAATATAATAGTATTTCTGAATGTAAATACGATCCTAGCGCGCAGCCCATCGTGTTTTGTCCAAACATAATTTGACCCGAATAACTGAAAACATAACATTGAGACATTGTTAACCAAATTTCGAATTTGATGTTTCTTCCGTATTTGAAAGATCACACAATGCCTCTTAAACGTATATATAAAAAAAATTATGCCTAATCATAGTTTTTTTGGGGACTTGGACGTCAAAGTATAATTGTAAATGCGTTGTCATTTTCTATCTCATCATTTTCGTGCATGTAAAAACGTACCATATTAAAGTATATATCTTACATTTATTAATTGGATCACTTGTAAATGTATGTTAGCTAAAAATATATTAGCTGAGGACCATATAAAATGTAAAGATCGATAAGCATATTATTCTAAGATTCTAGCTTAGGATCCGACGTGATATCAAACCTAATATCGTCCTTCTTTCTTTGCTTAATCTATTAAAAATTCTAAAAGCTTTTTAACATAAATAATGAAGTAGAATACACAAAATTTTTCCCTAGCTAAAGAATAGTACAGATTAAAATCCATTGGATGAAATATAAAAACAAAAACCATATATGATTGGATAAGATTGGTTGGATGCCTTGAAATGCGTGCACGCAAAAGCGAGCAATAACAATTTTGTCAAGTTCATGTAGCCAAATAATAAAACCATCGTTTTCTCAAATCACCTGTGACAACTTTTAAATTCTTGGTTGGCCCTTATATAATAAAGATCAAGTAAGTGTTTATTATTATCTCCCAAATCCCTTCTAGACAAATTTTATCGGATTATTCTAATATAAAATAATATTATTTTTCTTAAAAATTTAATATAATAAAAAAATACATAAATGATTACAGAAATTATTTGTAATATGAAAAGAGATGGTGTTTTAGTTGAATATTGATATTTGAAGTGTTTTATAGTATTGTAAATATTGTCCAACACGCCCCCCACGTGTTGGCTAATATGCTGTCACGTGTCCAACACGCCCCCACGTGTTGGCCAGAATGCTGCCACGTGTCCAATACGTCCCCCACGTGTTGACTTCCCACTTAAAAAATCCACCCATCTGTAATTACACAAAATACTCCCATTTTCAACAAAAAAATCAATATTTTTTCCATATAAAAAAAAATAGCCCAAATGATTATATCTTTAATATTTTTTATGCATGTTTTTTTTTCCGATTTGTATGAATAATTTTTTGTATAGCCGTTTGTTAATTTATCTTATGCTAATTTTTTTTGGTTCAATGATAATAAAAATTTTAATACCATATCATTAAACTATTTCTACTAAATATTTAACTAATAAGACATATATGAATAATTATACTTCTAAAATACTAAATAAACAACATCAACAGGATGCATAATATATTGTAGTTTGTATCGGTGTCTTTATTTAATAATTCGGCCATGATGTTGATTTTTGTGATGTGTTTCACCTACTAAACCCTAAATTTTAACGTATCACGTGAATTGATTATTTCACCATAATTTTAGCACCGAATGGTTCCTGTTCCTTTGTTTCTTTGAGAGCATACATTATTGAGGCACTATGCAACTCCAATGTGATGGTGTTCTGATCAAGATTGAGAAATTGATAATTAGGATTCTTAAACTTTTGAAGATAAATGGAATATTTAAATATATATTTTTTTAAAAATAAGTTTGATATTTGAAATTAAGAAGATTTTAATTTTCCAAATAAACACTAAAAAAAACAGAAAAATAAAGAGATTTTAAATTTCAGTTTTTAAATATTTGTTTGTCATAATTTATGAAGTATGAATATTTAGTCATCTAGAAGTGGATTTGAGTACGAGAAATAATGGTTTGCAAATCAATATGTACAGAGGAGACAAAAAAAAAAAAAAAGGAACCCTAATCCTAAATACGGAACCGACCACCACAAAGTACAAATCACAATCTCTTGCTATATATTTATTTTGTTTTCTTCATCTAATATGTTGTCTATGATAAATCTTTTAATACTAGAATAATAATCATATTTGGGACAAAAAAAATCAGTTAAACTAATTTAAAATTATTTTATTTTATTTTTTTAAATAATTTCTTACATTATTTTGTATTTATTAATTATCAATAAAATAATTGAATAATATTAAATATAATAAATATATAATTATAAATATTACATATATAAATTATAGATATTAAATTAAATAAAATAATTTCGATTAATATTACCCTGACATTATCGATAATAGAATTATAGAAATAGTTATATTTATAATAAAGTCTCGATTTTGTAATTTTTTTATTTAATCAATATCAAATTGCTTATTATTTAGACCAATCTTGTTTTGATGTTGTTTATTATTCTTTATTCTTAATACCATTTTTTATAATTTATAGAAATATTAAGAAATATAAAATTAATAATGATTATCAAATTAATATTGATTAAAACACTTTTATTTAATAACTAATTTATTTTAGTAATTGCATTAGTATTTTATTGTCTATTATTTGATTTTACTTTATGTTTGATACATTTTCTTAATTTTATGTTGGAGGTTCTAAAACTAATTTATTATTGGTGTATTTGTTGTTATTATTTAATTTCGATATGTTGCACATTTATATCTATGTTTGAATTGGAAGTTATTGATAATGTTAAATTGTATATTATGTAGCACCTACTGCATATTTTAGATTTCGGTTTCGCTACGTTACCAACAGCATATCTGCCAACTTCTGCCAACTCTTATTTATAATTGTGTTTCATAGAAGTGTGTTCGTGGATGTGTTTAATAAAAATGTCTTTTTTATAACTGTGTTTAATAGAAGTGTCTTTATAGATATATTTTCTAGATGTGTCTCTTTATATATGTATTTAAAATATATTAATTATTAGACACATCTACGAACACACTTCCATGAAACACAAATATAAATAAGAGTTGGCAGAAGTTGGCGGATAATATGTTAGTACCCTATACTTTTCCTTTAGATTTTGATCAATGATTATTTTCTTTTATATTCAATGAGGCGGATCGATGGAGTTTCTAAAAAAAGTTTTAAAAACTGATTTTTTTTTCCGTCCTTACCGACAAATCTTATCCATCACAGAATAAATATTTTGTGGTAAAAAATTATTATCGACACAAGTAATCTGTCGCTAGTAAAAAATTATTATTTATTTATTTATTATAGACAGATTCAATCCGTCGCTAAAAAATAATGACTTTAATATCTAATAAGTGACTAATATTGTTAAATAATTTGTTGCTATTTTTCTGTCACAAAATTTGTGACAAATTTTAAAATTTGATGCTAATCGCCAATGACATCACTTTTAGCATTACAATTTATCCGGTCACTATTTTAATCATTAACACTAATATGCGTTGTTAAATTAAAAAACTTCGTCAGTAAAATTAGCCAATAACTAAAAGATTCTAGTAATGTCTTTTTTATTGGTTTTGCTAAAGATGAGTACGGTAAGTAATATTAAAATAATTTTTTAATATATATAAAATTAAGTGAATTAATAAGAAAAATTTAATTTTCTCTGACAAAATTAAAGTTCTCAAAACCTCTTAACTAAATCCTTTTCTTATTTGCTTGCGTGTTTAGAATGTAATTTTACTAGATAGAATGTCAAAGCTTTAATTAACTTTACTTAATACACTAATTTTCAGTCCATGTATGAATATCATAAAGGTAGATTTTTGCAATAGCTGCATATCCAAATGATATGCAATTAAATGTACACGTGTAATTAGAGAAGAAATATATGTATAAAAAACTACATCCAAAGTGTATTAAAGGATGATAATACTTTTAATAATTCTAAATGACTCTCTCTTTTACTGATTATGACTCAAACTAATTCAAAGTTTCTTCCTCATTTGAATCATATGCATCTCTCTCTCTCTCTCTCTCTCTCTCTCTCTCTCTCTCTTTCTCTCTCTCTCTATATATATATATAGCTATTTTTGTCACTAATTCATTGGTTTAGTGGTTCAACAAAAAAACCGTTTTAAAATAAAATAATAAATAAACTATAAATATATATCCTAAGATTATAATTATAGTTTTTGGTAAAAAATTTTCTACCAATCTAGTTCAGCCAACAAACACCAAACTAAAAAAATATAAAACTGATTTCACTCCAAAATAGCTTCTTCTAAACTAACATCAAGTACCAAATCTTTGATGACGGTGACACTGTCTCCCTCCTTGTCGCGACGGTGGAGGCTACTGTAAACTAGGGTTTCTTTTTGGGAGAAGAGAGTTTCATTTGAGAGAGTAAAAGTTGAGAGGAGTTGGAGTAAACAGGAGTTGGAGAGCTCAAAAACGATGACGGCAGTGTCTCCCTCCTTGCAGCGGCGGTGGAGGCTACTGCTAGTCTGCTTGGATTTTTGTTTTGCGGGGGGAGAGAGCTACTTGAGAGAGTGAGAGTTGAGAGGAGGCACTGAACATCTGAAGGCTTCACATTTTTTCTTTTATCCAAAACGCGAAACGACACCGTTTTAGATAAACCGGACAGCTCTCGATTCGGTCCAACCGGTCAATTTTTGGTCAGTTCAACAGTTTCTAAACGTTTTTGTAACGGACGGTTTTATAAGTTAAACCAAACCGTAAAAACATTTGGTTCGCAGTTAAATTGATTGGACCGGTCGGTCAGTCCGATTTTCAGAACATTGCTATATATATATATATTATATTAAAGAAGATAATAAGAGCTCTGCTACCGCAACAAATTAACAAATTTTGAATATATTAATAAACCTTTAAGATTTAAAATATTTATAAATATTTATTAAATATAATTAATCATAATCTGATATCACATATTTTGTTAAAAATATAATGATTATTCATCTATCTTATTTTATCAATTTAAATTTTTAAAATAAACAAATAATCACAAATTACAATTTTTTAATGAAAAAGATTTGAAACTAACTTTTCTTTTAGCTAATAGTTAGGTAATATTTTTTTTCTTTTTTTAAATTTTTTTCTCTTTATATTATCACTTAAAATCTTTAACCTTTTTTATCTATTATTTTATTAATTGTGTCACGAAATCATCCATCCTAAAAAATTAAGCTAATAAATATGAGGATAAAAAAATCTATAAATTATGCCTTATACTTGCAGCATCTTTTAAAGATTGACATATTTTACAGTATACTCACTTTAAAAAAATGTTTTCTATTCTATCATTTTTTGTAGAAACACCATTTTCTCACGATTTTAAAATTTTTTGAGACACTTCAGAACTTTACTTTATAAAATAATTTTACATAATTGTCCTTAAAACTATATTTAAAAAAAAAAAGCATAGAGTAATAATTAAATTATGCAAATTGAAGGCTACCAATCTTGAGTTAGATCATAGAAAAAAATAAAAAGCGGTCCACGCTCATAAGTAATGCTTATATATTTGGCATAACCTGCTAGCTATATATATATAGGAGCAACAAAATTTGAGCTTAAAGATGATATCATCAGTAGTGGAACCCATAAAGGATATAACAATTAACCTAAAAGGCTAAAACAGCCACATACGTTCTTGTCTGTTTCTTACCTAAGAAGATAACCAACTTGTTCTTCTTACACATTTTCTTTTTTGCTTTCTTTTTTGTTCTCCTTTAAAGGGGAGAAAAGGGGGGGGGGGGGTATTCTAGGGTTTGCCCTTTAATTAAATTAAGAAAAGAAAGTCGGAATAAGCTTATACTATTCTACGTTTTTATGGACATCGTAAAAAGCTTACTTGTTAAATTAAAATAATCCGTCTTGGGATCATCAAGCCGAATAATAATGCGAGAAATATTTTTATGGATCCCGCTAAAAAGACAATGGACTATTTGTACAATGACTATTGAGTTATGAAATGAACATCTCCTATACTATTTAGAATAACCATCCGAGTACAAAGAATAATAAACATCTTCTTGAAAAATTAGTTTAGTTTTTGGGTTCACCAAAGATCGAACTCTTGACCTTTCGGATCTAACACTTTAAAACCATGTTATGATACCACTCATCCCAAAAGCTTCAACTGATAGAAAAATGTAACACTAATAATTATATCTCTAATACTCCATAAACCTCCATTGTACACATTGTATAAATATTTCATTGGCTCCTCATACTTTTCCTATTTTTATTTTGATTAAGTATGAATTCTAATCACTAGACAGGAATCCAATGAGGAAAATATATGTTCTCTTGCATTGATGCACATTTTAAAAAGCAATCCCTTTGGGTATGTATGTGTTCCACAAGAGAAATTATCAATGGAAAAAGCAGTTATGCTTATAAATGTTTCGGTAGATTTTAATTGTCCCTACTTTTTTCAATTTCTTAAAATATTTTAATTTTGTTATTGTGACATTTCAATTTTTAACAGAAAAAGCTGTATAATGTTGAAAAAGATTTACTTGTTAATTGACTATTTAATTATATTTGAATGGGATGATATTGTTTGTCGTTGTCTTTTTTCGTGTATATAACTCTTCATATCACTCTTTTCATTCGTTTAAATTTTTAGAATAAAAATAATTTTATAACATGATATTAAAATTTGTATGACGTAAAGATCTATAGTTCAATTTGTATTCATTCTAAAAAAAAGAATTTTAACATAAGACAATTAAAATAAAAAAAAACTGCATGTTAAAATTATATAACTATTCGGATGTCTTCTGCTACTTAATGAGATGGATAAGAATAAAGAAAAAAAAAAGCCGTATAGACAAAATTGATATCATTGTAAAATATTAAAAACAAAAATTATAATTTTTTGAATTATAAATCCTTTCAATTATTACTCTTTTGGGCTGTCCATGATATTTATATTTTAAAGTTAAATTTTTGTTTAAGAATATTTAGCATTTTAAAATTTCAATGTACTATTAATTAAATTTTAAAAATGTATCCTTTTTTAATTTTTTTTATCAATTTGTAATACTTATTTCATAGTTTATTATGTAGTGCTTTTTCGCCAAAATTAACATAATTTTTATAGTAGTAACAGCCTTTTTATTATTTATTGATTCATGTACAAAATTTTAATAAACAGTTTGCGCTAACAGAACATATCAACACTCAAAGAACAAATAATACTAGTACTAGTACAAGATTTTGAGTCATTAATTCAACAAGCCAATGAGTATTATCTTTGAACATGACAAAAAGTTTGTGGACACACCATTGTCGGTGGTGGGTGCTAATATTAATTCTTTTATCGATTTCGTCATGACAAAAATGTTTGGCGACATACACACCTCAAGTTCTTTATTTATATATAATTGTAAAATCTATTATATATTTATCGATATTATTATATATATTATAATGTCAGTTATATATTTTTTTATGGTAATTAAAAAGGTTTTTATTGATAATTGTATAATCGTCGTTAAAATTTATTAACGATAAAATATAAGACGACTAATATCTAATTATCGATAAATATTAACAGCTAATTTATTACTGTTAAAAATAAAATAAAAATAAATTTTTTTAGAGTGTAGTTATACTAAAAAAAATAATATGATACATTTTATATGTGGCAATCAAGTTAAATTAATTTTATTTTGAACATATTCATTTGAAAATAAAAAAAGAAATATAATTAAATAAACTGCTATACTTAAAAATTATAAAAATGTTATTCAATTAAGGCTTGTCATGAAATTATTTTTTTATTAAGCAATTCTTTTAAAAAAATTTAAGTTGATAAAAATATATAATTTTTAACATATTTTTTAAATAAGAGTCTCTTTTTAAATTTTTTATATATAGATCTTCTTTTTTTTTATTTTATATGATTTTTTTTAGATTCACTAAGAATGAAACTCAAGACGTTTTGCATCTAGAACTCTAATATAATATCATGACATAATTTTTTTCAAAAATTTAATTGATATAGAAGGAGACAACACAAATAATTATATATCTAATACATGTTTTTCAAAAATTTAAGCCGATAAAAAAAGACAAATAAATAATTATTATATTTTTAACATATTTTTTATACAAAATTTTTTTTTGGATTTGCATGAATTTTTATATAAGTTTATTTTTTCTTTTCATAAGTCTTATTCTGATTCTTTTTATAATTTAATAAAGATCGAACTCTAAATCTTTAAATCAGAAAACTTTAAATACTATATCATTAAATTTCTTCCAAAAACTTAGACTCTCAAAAAAAATCTAAATAATTATATCTTTAACAAATCTCAAATATCTTTTCGGCCCAAACACATCTATGGGGGATCGCAAGATAACAAGATACCATAATCAAAGCATATTTTATCATATTCGACTAAGATTTATTAAAAATATTCCTCCAAACTCATTAGAGACATGATATACATATTGGGTGAAACAACCATCCATTCATATATGTATATATATTTTTTAAACAATAAAAGTAGATGCAACATATATGGGATTTTTTATTTAAATAAATAAAATAAATATAATAATTATCGAAATAAATAAATTTAAAAATATTTATCATTTTCCATTTTCAAATCATATTTCGTTTACAGTGTAAACGAGATGATATTGCATGTATCTCGTTTACAGTATAAACGAGATACGACAGGTTAGCGGCAACGTGGCTATCTCGTTTACACTGTAAACGAGATACATGAAATGTTCATCTCATTTACAATATAAACGAGATATATAAAAGACAATCGAAGCAGTTATAAAAGGATGTCTAACTCTTGGTATTTCTCATAAACTTTTTCTATCCTTTTTGAATCTCATATTTCTCACGAATAGAAGGCATTAATGGCCAGTAATAGTCCATACATAGTTTTGCTTATTTATCCAAAATGTTGTATGAGAAATGGCGACAATGGGGTGACATTTGAGTGTGAGGATCCGATATTGTTTTGCACTCAGCGTGTGGAAACATTGACGGATTTGAAGAGTTTGATATTGAGCAAGCTTGGTGGAACACAAGCGAGAAAAATCGGAAGAGTGGCGTATAGGTTGCTGGCATCCATGGGTAACAGAATCTTCCGATTTCGACTATTCCGACTTCAAGGGGACGAGCATGTGCGACTGATGTTCGACATCCATGAGAGGATCATGGTGGAGCAGGTAATCGAGCTTTCCGCAGAGGTGGGACACAGTGGTGGTGGGAGTTCCGTACACTCGACCTATGTACAGGACGACCGACTTCTCGCACCACCGCCCATTCATGTCGTCATTCCAGTGGATGAGGCAGAGGAGGGCGAGGAGGAGTCGGACAAAGATTACGTGACGGATAGTGCGAACAGCGACTCGTTCGATGGTGGGGATGAGGATGAGTGTGTTCCGGAGACACTTATCCAGACTGTGGTGTGCCATGTCCTGCCTCCACCTCACCCAATTCTGCCATTATCGGCAGTGCCAGCTCACTATCACAGTCTGGATCTGGATGCCATGCATGAGAGGACTCCGTTTCCTGACATGGGTGAAGAGGATTACAACCTAGACGACGGTGTAGAGTTTCGGGTCGACTACAAGTTTAGAAGCCAAGAGGCAGTGCTCCAGGGTGTGAATAACTATAGTATTCGCAGGAGTGCGGAATACCGCGTAATCGAATCGGAATGGTTAAAGTACCATGTGCAATATCGTCAAGCTGAGAATGGATGTCAATGGAGCCTCCGTGTATCCCTTCGGCAGAACCTCGGATACTGGTAAGCTTAAATTTAGTTGCGCTTTTCAGTACTTCTGTATGATATATTAAGTAGGTGTACGACATGACTAAACACTGTCAGAAAAAGCAATATTTGTAATAAAAAAAATTGTTACAAAAAGTCGAAAGTTTGAAACAAAAGAATTTTGTAACAAAAAAAGGGGGCCGTTGCAGTATATATGTCCCGTTACAAAAAATTTTTGTAACAAATTTTTCTGATACAAAAAACCAAAAGTCATTACAAAAGTGATAACAAATTTTGATCTTCAAAATGTTTTTCGTAACAATTTAAACTTTTGCGTCATAATATTTTGTTACAAAATACTACTTACTTTTGTAACATTTTTTTATTCTTAATTACAGAAATAGAAAATTCATTTTAAAATATTTAATTAAATAATTGATATATCAATTAATTTTCTAAACACACTAACTTAACATTTATATAATATATAATCATATAGATCAGATAATTAGAATATCTTACGTGTCATTAAGATTTTTTTTACAATAAAATAAGTTCTACAAATTCAACTAAACACAACTTTTTCCTAACATAAAATTGTATCATATCAGATTTATAATTCTTGACTCTTCTAACATATTTCAGTCAATATAAAGTCTAGTATGTTAGCATCAATTTTATACCCCTGCAAATATGAGCAATGAAAACCAAAATTAAAAAATCACATATAACACTATCTTCATCAGAGTAAAAATAAAATTAGAACTTACAAGTTAAAATTAACTAATTTTTTAAGAATCTATTCTCAAAGTTTAAAACTAGCCAATCAAAAATGCAAATTATCAAAAATTGACAATTCAATATATAAACTCGGCCTAATTAATCATAATTCAATTCATTAAATTTACATAAGTATCAATTGTCTAAAAATCACTACAAAGTACAATTTCCACCAAAGTCCTCATAACAAATATACTTGACTTTTGGAAATAGTTTGGAAATAGAGAAGTATAGCAAGAATGAAAAAATAAAACCGAATAACAACTTGACAACTAAGCCACGCTATCTTGAACTTTTTTGACAGCTAAGCCACACTAATCCAGAGATCTCTTTTGCCACCTAAATTACTTTTATATAATTTTTTTAAAAATCGGTTACTAATTTAGTACACTTCAGAAAAACTGCAAGAAGTAACCAATTTAAAAAAAAATCAAATAAAATCTATCTTTTGTTGGATTCTCCTAAATTTTGGTGTGATTGAACTAGAATTACCCATCTTTCACTCAATTCAAGTCCCAGAGAATTTTTACTTCTCTAGAAAAAATTATGCCTCTTGAAATATGATTTTGTTTTAAGGAAAGAATGCTGTCACAGTAGTGAACAGCCCTGCTTCCAGAAAGCACAACTTTCTCTACAAAACTCGAATTATCCTGAAATTTGGACATAAAATACTAGACATCTTAATATTTCAGTCATCTTTGGTTTCATCTCCAAAGAGTTTCAGAATATTAAGATATGTGATTTTAAAGTTGCTGTTTCAGAATTCGGACAGCAATATTTATGCAGAAAATGACCATTTTCTAAAAATCATATCTTCCAAATCACACATCAAAAAATTCTGAAATTTTAGAGAAACAATATAGACATATCAAAGTTTTATAGAAAAATAATTTCACCCATTTTGAGTGGCTAGATTGCTCCCAGTTTTATTCACAAAGTGCGGTCCAAAATTGCATAATTCTGCAACATGTAACCTTGGGTTTTGAGAGGTCAAAAATTGATTCCTAACTTTTCACTCACTCTAACCTTGTATTCTAACTTTTTTTTACCTATTGTGACTTGTTGAAAAGATTAAATTACCCCCAAGTGCTCAAGATTGATAAATCACCATTTTAATCATTTTTCACATTTAAGCATACTCATATGAAATCAACAATTTCTGCATTACTCAACACAATCCAGCCACAAATCACTCAAACAATTCACATATATTATCATCAATTTACTGCATCATATATAACAAATAGTTCAACATCATCTCAAGTAATCATTAGTATGTATCATCAATTAATTCAATCATGAAGCTTGGCTTTTAGCCTTTTAACAAATTATGTACTCTAACAAACAGAATTTTTAGTATCATCATCATTTAATAAATCAAACACAGCATCATTCAATTAGTTTAAACAAAAAAAGTTTTCTAAAGTTGCAACTAGCTTTTGATTTCTTAGTCCATTTCCTAATTAGTTTTATTTCTTAACTTTCATCATTCTCAAAGATCATCATGCAGTGGTATTTATTTGCACACAAAAAATATAAATAAAAATTAACTAAACCAAAATAGTAGTAACATCACAAAAATGAGTTGAAATATTAAAATATATATGATCATCAAACTATTCCAAAATAATAAAATAAATTTAAAATTCGTATTAGAATTTAGATTTGAAACAACAAAAGTAGCTTGAATAGCAATCACTAATTAAAAATTTCTTAACCAATATCATTTGGTGTGAAAAGACTAGATTCTACTACTATACGAAGAAGCCATAAAATCATTAGCAGGTACTTTCAAAATCAGATAATAACTTTTATATAACTATAATTAACAAAAAGAAGGCTACTTACAATTATGTTTCTCTTGCAGTTTGTTGCTTGTTTAATAATGTATACATATTTCTGCATGACTTCAAAAATAGAACAATAAAAAAATTATACTATATTATCTAAATTTTATTCCATTCATTGAGTCAAGCACACAATTATAGAACCCTAATGAAACTCCAATCTCTTAATCTTCAATTCTTTAACATAAAAGCAAATAAGCACACACACAAATAAGCATTCAGCCATAAACCAAAGAAATCCACAAACATCTCATAATCTATTCAATTAATCCATCATCCAAAACATAATATATGTAGTACCAATCCGAAATGCTCTCATATTTGAATATTATCATTAAGCATTCTAAAAATGCTATCATAAAAAAGTAACTACAGGACATTAAGCATTCAAAAAATACTATCATGTTTGTTTGAGCTAACATCAGTAGATTATCATGCAACTAACAATACAATTAACAATACTCAAATAAATTGCACTTACCTTCAGCAGATAAGCAATCGAACCAGACTACACCAGCAGCAGAGGAAGAAAAGCCAAATCAAACCAGCAGAGGCAGATCAGAGCACGATGCGCAGGACGCAGAGGAGTAGAGATGACGGAAAGGTGACCACGAACGGCGCCGACAACCACCACCACGAAGGCCACCACGACGACGACCACACCACACAGCTACGACACACAAGACGGGACGAAGACCACCGAAGACCCCAACTCCAATGCACACGACACGACGGTGGAGTAAATGATGGTAGAAGAGGAGAGGAGACAAAGACGAAGCAGACGGTTCACTATCAGAGGCTACGCTGGTGTTTCATCTTGCCGCAGGAGCTCCATTGTGCTTGGCGGAGTAGACAGCGCAGAGATGAGTAGTGAGGCGCGAGTTAGAAGTTGCGCACTTAGGATTTTCTTACTGATTCACCCTATTACTTTTTACATTCTTGCAACTTGGTAACTTAGTTTTTTTTTTCTTTTATATTTCATTATTGAAGTTTATAAATATAATTTAATTAAATTTTTTTATGCTTTTCCAAATTAATTTTTAGTTAGTATTAAAAATCTAATTATGAATAAAAATTATATATTAATTTTTTAAAAAATATAAAATAATATTTACAATTTTTAAAAATTAATGAATATAAATAATATGTAAAAAAATTTAATTTTTTATACAATATAAAATTATTCTAAAAAAGATTATATAAACAAATTTTTTTTTACTTTCAAAGTGTTTAACATTTTGAAAGAAAAATTTTGTTATAAAATATACTTATATTTTGTGACAAACAAATAACTTATTATAAATAATATTGAATTTTATGGCAAATTTATTTTTTGTTACAAAATAATTAGAGTTTTTGAAACAAAAAAAATTGTTACAAAATAATTGGAATTTTTGAAACAAAAGGTATTTTGTTACAAAATATTACAAATTTTTGCAACTTCTTTATTTTTTGTTACAAAATATTATAATATTTTGTAACAAAACAACAGTTTGTTACAAAAACTAACATGATTTGTAACAACTTATATGTTGTTACAAAACATTATTCTTCTGTAACAATTACCAATTATTATTACAAAAAATTATTTTTTTGTAACAATTTTAAATTTGATACAAAATTTTTGTTACAAATGTTTCATTTTCTTGTAGTAAAAGCAATACTATTTTGTTGTGTTCAGGGAGGTTCGAAGGGTTGGTGGAGTGTACAGTTGTCCAGCACCCATCATGTCTCAAGACCATCGTCAGTTAGACAGCAGTCTGATCTGCAGGGTCATCTTGCCGTTGATTCAGTCCAACCCCTTTGTAAGCATTTCAGGTTTGCCAGGTGCGGTCCAGATAAGCTATCACTTCAAACCATCCTACAAAAAGGTGTGGATGGCCAAGCAGAAGGCAATTGCACAGATATACGGGGATTGAGAAGAGTCATACAATAAGGTACCGAACAAGTTCGACTCGATTCAGATGTTCATGAGACGGATCTTTCTATTGGATTGCAAATCTTCAATTGATTTTATGATTTTATTGTTCGATTAACCAATTTTTTCTTTCTAATTTTAAAATATTTTAAAATTAAAACAAATCAAAATTTAAATTTAAAAATAAAATAATTAATAAATCAAAACCTAAATCTACTTACCGTTTGTCTTTGGTAGCTTACTTATTCACTAGCTTAAAATTTTTTATTTTTTTTAATAATTACATAATTTTAAGACTTTTTTATGTAACTATATTTACTCTTATATTTACAATATGATATTTTATTAATTTAATATATTATTTAAATTTTAATTCACAGCGTATCCTAAACGTGTCGTATCCAATTTTTTATAAAAAGAACGTATCGGCATATCCGTGTCGTGTCCTATCCGTATCGCGTGTCGTATCGGTACTTCCTAGTACGCGACTGCAGTATGTTCGACAAGGTATTTTGGGCTTTCCCGTCATGTGTCGAAGCCTTCAAACATTGCAAGTCCTTTGTCTCTGTAAACGGTACGCATCTGTATGGCAGGTACGGTTGAGTGTTGCTTATTGTGGTGGCGTAAGATGGGAATAGCAACATCCTGCCTATTGCTTTTGCCATTGTGGACTCCGAGAGCACCGAGTCATGGTCGTTCTTCCTTACTAATCTGAGACGCTGAGTTATGGCTGCGAGTTTCATGACTTGGTTCAAGTCAGTCGAGGGCAAGAGATACCTCATTAACGTTGCTTATAGTCCAAGTAAGGTTGGGTACAAGTGGTACATGGATGCCTTGAGAGGAGTCTCCCCGTCGATAGTGGACTGGGCGGGTTGTTTCAGCAAGGAGATTTGGCTACAACATTGGGACAACGGGCGGCGGTTTGGTCACATGACCAAAAATCTGTCCGAGTGCATCAAAGCAGTATTGAAGGGGACCCAATACTTGCTGATTTCTGCCATTGTGCGCATCACGTATGAAAAGATTGCAAAAGTTGTTTGTGATGAAGGACAGAGAGGCGCAGTCACAGTTGACGGCTGGATGCTGATTCTCACAGAGACTCTTGGCCGCCATTGAGAAGAATAGAGAAGGGATACTGAAGATGCATGTCACTCATTGTGACAGGCGGGCCTCTGTGTTTGTTGTGGAGGAGCTAGAGCCGTTCGAGGGATGGGAGAAAATTTCTTTCCGTGTTCGGCTATCGGACGGTACGTGTGATTGTAGCTTATTCCAATCTGTCCACTATCTGTGCCGCCACGCACTTGTCAGGTGTGCCGCAGCTAGCGTTGAGTGAGTCCCGTATGTGCATCCTGTGTACAAACAGGAAGCTATGTTCAAGTTGTACGAGATGGAGTTTCCCCTTATCCCTGACGAGTCGATGTGGGCGGAGTGGAAAAAAAAAACATTTAACTTATAAAGAGATAATCATAAATTTTTGTAGTCTATTTAAAAACATAGAGCTACTTTTACTTAATAACATACTTCCATGTTTCTAGTCTACACATGTGTCTAAATTACATATGCCAGTAAGCAAATCCTAATAAAGTCATAACAATCTTACACAAGCAAATACGGTTCTAAATACATCCTACAGACCAATCCCTAAAGCATTTTACTCAGTGCTTGTCACTACGGGACTACCCTAACAATATCCACATACTTAGATTAACCAAACAAAACGCAACTAACCTCGAAGTCGGTTGGTTCGGCGTAATGCGACGTCTCGTTCAGTCTGTTGATGTCCCCGTCATTTTTCGCTTAGCGTGCCATCATCGTATCAGTTTCAAATATGTTAGGAAAGGGTGAAAAGAGCGAAGAAAGTGGTTGACTAAGTCAAAATGTGGCCCAAACACACGCTGTAAAAAACTTATACTTATAGGCGCGGTCAGATTCTATTTCGTTTACAGTGTAAACGAGATAAGGGGTCGGGTCTATTTTATTTTCAGTGTAAACAAAATAGCTGCGATGCATCTAACGTGTCTTTTGTCGTTTACACTATAAACGAGATACATGTAATGTCATCTCGTTTACATTATAAATGAGATATGACTTAGAAATACAAAACGGTAAATATTTTTTAAATTATTTATTTCGATAATTATTATATTTATTTTATTTATTTAAATAAAAAAACCAACATATATGTTATTAGAAAGATCAAAACTAAAATTGGCAGCACTACCGTATTCGTGAATATCTATCATGCTCTAAATTTTCAATCCTATTGGAGCGGTTGATAACCTGACCTAAAACGAGTAGAGTTGGCTCGGAGCAAATGAAGTTGCAGAGGTGAGATAGATTCCAGTGCAAGATTAATCTTATCCGATTAATGCGTATCTCTATGTGCTGTTCAACTATTCACGTTGATATATATATATATATATATATATATATATATATATATATATATATATATATATATATATATATATATATATGTATATATTAGAACTAAAATGATAATCAACTCGATCACACAATCGGATTATTAATTCAATCGGTGAGTTATTAATTAAATCGGTTGACTTGATTTAATTAAATATAAATATAAAATTATAAAAAAAATTAAATTTAAAATTAAAAGTTTAAAAATATATTTTTACAAATACACTAACAAAAATTAAGTATTAATTTTTAAATATAATTAATATTACAAAAATATATAATAAATTAGTTATTAATATAAAATATTTTTTTAATTTAAATAAAAAAACATAACACAATAAATAAATTAAAGTTCAATAATAATTTATAGTAACAAAAAATTTAACTACAAAAATAATTTACAGCAACAAAATCATGTTCTATAAAATGAAGGCTAGACATCTGTTTACCTAAGCTTTTTGGACCACTAATCTAGACATGCATATAAAATCAAATATATAAAAATAACATTTAATTACCATAAAAATATTTTTTTTTTGCAATTAGGACCAGATGAAAAATTACTTTGCAAATAGAATTCGAATAGAAAATTTTTAAATCCGCAAATAAATAGAATAAGTGTTTAAAAAATTTTTAACTTGCAAATAAAATTAGAATAGTATTTAAATTCTATCATATCCAAAGGGAGAACTAGAACTAGAAGAGAACTAGCATGCTGTCAATGGTAATGGTCCCTGCCCATTTACCATTTTAAGTCTTACAAAGAGAAAATATGTATTCCCTATTAAAAGAAAGCAAGAAAGAAAGAAAATGAACTAGAATACAAGAATCATCATCAAGTAGCCATAACAAAAAAAAAAAAAAAACAGCATTAAATTCAAAGTGCAATTGCAATGGTAATTTAAAATATGAGTGAGATACATATAAATGAATATACCCAAATTAAAAACATTTTAATACTAGAATAATAATGAATAAGGGGGAATATATGAGGAAGAAGATGAGGACAAGAAGGAAGTGTTTGTTTCTTGGGAAGACAAGGAGGAAAGCCAAAGAAAAAAAAAAATAGAAAAAGGTTTGGAGGATAAAAGGTAATGTTGTATGCTACAAAAGACACATAGCCTCCGACAAAGATATGGCATTAAGGCGATGACAAAATGCCATTATTTATTCCTAGCTAGTGAGGTAGCTTCCTTCACCCTTCCCTTGATATTTGATCAATTATTATGAGAATGTGAATATTATGGAGGAAACTATAATCTATAAAATCAGGTCAGGGGAGTAGTGGATGTTAATTATATATATTGCTCGAGATTTAAGGGTTTGTTTGTTTGTTAGTATCATCAAAATGCGGTTTAAAGGAATGTTTGCCTCTGGAATTTGAACTCATTAATATATAATATTATTTTTGTTGATTTGTGATGGATTTAGCTTGCCAAAGGAATAACTCAACCATTGGTTTTTGTTCTTTTCTTTACTGTATATGCCAAAGAATGTTCATAGAAATAAGAAATTGCAGGCAAGCATGTGTAACAACTTGTTGGGAAGAAAACTTATTCTTAACTGTTTATATTTATCATAAATTTACCATTTTTTTTTTAAATTTAAATCAATGGAAGAATGTAATACATTTTTAACACGTTCTCTCATGCAATAATTTTTTTGGATGTCAAAGTATAAATTGTGTATATAGGCCCTTTTCTTTCGATTTTAGTTTGTTGTATATTGAATTTATTATTTTTTTAGGAATAACAAAAGTTTAATTTTAAATTTTTTTATTATAAAAATTCTAATACTATATCACAAAATTACTTTTCTAAAAACTTTAAACTAATAACAGAAATAATTACATCTGTAATAATTTGCTAGATTATTTATTTCATTATTGGAATATACAACTTAAGAATACAGTACATACACTCTTTTATTTTGTTGATTTAATTCAAGCAAACAAATTTTGGTGAGCATGATAAGAATATTATAATTAAGGATAAATTATTATTTCGGTCTTAATGTTTAGGTCAAAGTTTAATTTGATTCTTAATATTTTATTTTTGTCTTAAAAAATTTTAAACAAGTTTAATATTATCATACTATTAATAAATTTGATAAGAATAGCTAACGAAATGAGTGACATAAATGTTAACAATATTATTGTTAAGTCATATTTTTTTTTGTGTTAAAAAAATATAATCAAAATTTTTTTATAATACTTTTCTTCTCGATATCCTTTTTATAGAAAAATTTTAAAATTCTATCAATTAATTAATCATCAACGATCCATAATTGAACTAATTTTACTTGCATACTGAAATCAAACATTATTATTGATATGAGAAATGAGTTAACTTCTAAATTTCTGTTTAATAAATAAAAATGGAGGAATTTGTTACGGGAATTAGTCTCCCCATAAAGTATTAGTATCTTTAACTTAATTAATAGTTTAACATTCTATTTTTAAAATTTTAAACATAACTAAATTAAATTTACTTAGTGAGATTATACATTACTATTTTTCAATATCACACACTGCAAAGGTACTAGATACCGAAATTAATTATTTTTAGAAAGTAGTAAAGATATTGGTGTATTAAACTTTTACTTTATACATATATATTAAGGAATGAGATTCTAATAATTTGGATGCCAAAAGGAATGTCTAAAAGGGTTTGGTTCGGTGGCAGTTTAAAATTCTTGGAAATTGGAAATCAGTTTCTTGAAGAACACTAGCAATTGTTTTGAGCCTTGACCTCTTTGGTAAGTGTGGTGTCAGCTGAAGTTGTTCCTCCTCTCTCACGTTACCCCAAAATAATATATACTCACTATTTGCAATTTGCATGCTTGCTTTTCTCAATTACTCAAAGAAAAATTTATATTCCATCCCTCTTTCTGTTTCAAAATATGCTTTATAAGAATTACAACGCCCTGTCCATGAAGTAGTACTGTTAGAGATAAAAATATTATTTTGGGACATGCACAAATATTATTGACGGTAACCATTACTGAAGTTCCAGCTGTTGATAAAAAATTAATAAAATAAATTTAAATTTAATTTATATATTGAATATCACTGACGAATGTGAAAAAAATTTAAATAAAATAAATGTTATAACATTACAATTTATCGACAATTTAATCTTCAATAAAATAAATTACTGACGCTAAAACTATCAATACGATTCATGATCCAAATCTTTAATGTATTTGCTTCAATAATCACTAATTATTTATAAATATAATAGAGGTAATAATAAATCGGATTATTTCATTATGAACAACTTTTCTTGCACTCTAGGGTTTTAAATATTAGAAAATTATGTGGTTTAGGGATAACAAGGTTTAACCTGTATTTTAATTACTTATATATAGTAAAATGATTTACTTGATCGATTTTATTGAAAAATTATTAATTTGTTTTTTAAGATTTTTTTTAATAATGTTTGGTATATATAAATATGTTATTATGACTTGATTAAGTGAGACTCTAATACCAAACACAAACAGGCTATTACTAACAATCTAACATATACTTTAGTGATACATAGAGTTAAATCATTAAGCCTAATTAAATATTTCGTTACATGACTAACTTATTTTAGTAATTAAATTTAACTAAATTAATTTAATAGTTTATTTGTATAATAAAAATCAATTGAAGAAAATTGAAGAAATACATGAGAAAAAAATTATTGATTAACCTTGTTTACAAAAATAATTGAATATCCATATATATTATTGAGTTATTCTTTTACTGAATATAAGATTCATGGTATCACCATTAAAAAAAAAAAAAAAAAAAACGATTCACTTATCAATGCAATATTTGGTATAATGGTCTCACTATCCTATCCTATTTCAGATTATTTAATTGATAGATATATATATTCTTTTAAGTATAGTTGAAAGTGAAATTTCGTTGAAAAATCTCTCTATAATATAATTATTAAACTTTTGTCCTCTCTTTGATCAAATTAAACTGGACCCTAAAACTCATCATCAAATCCATCTAATCAGAATTTCGTAACCCTAAATATCAATTATAATGAATAAAAATTTGGTTATATGACAAAACTAGAACGAATCTTCTCATATGTGATAATTATAATCACCTGATGACTTAGCTTCGCCTGCTTAATAATAATAATTATTATTGATTAGAAATTTTCTTTTAATTGCTATCATCACAATCATGTTTAATTTGATATTGTTATATTTAGTTAGATCTTAACTAATCTGAGTCCAACAGCAGGCATGGCTTATTAACTATTAGCATTATATATATATATATATATATATATATATATATATATATATTCATGCACAAAAGAGCTAGTTTTTTTAGTCAATATTAACTAACATTTTTAAAATTATTATTTTTGTCTTAAATTATAAATCCCAAATATTAAATATTAAATATTAAATATTCAACCATAAACGTTAAATTTTAAATCTTAAATTATAAATTTTTTAAAAAATAAGAATTTTTACAATTAGAAGTAAAAATTAACCAATTAATAATCGATTCTTTATACTAATTCTTCTGAAAGAATACGTACATCCCACTAAATAGATTCAGTATAATAATACATACAAAATAATTTAAATTAATCAAGATTATGAGATCATTGAATGTAAGAGGAGGGGACATAAGCTACCAACTAAAGTACAGTATTGTTATTTAATTGGAAAATACTTAATTATTTAATATTTTGAATGAATTCCGTAACATTACAACTATGCATATGAAGCATGAAATTTTGAAAAGCTGAAGTAACAGCAGAGATTGGCGCTATGCATTTGAAACCAGCCATAACCCTTCACATCAAAAACCAGTGTGGTCGTTGATACCATTATCATGTTTCTGATTCATTGGTCAATCATAGAATCGTTAACAAAGTTATTTCATTTGACTTATGCATGACTTTAATTTTCCAATAATGTATTATATACATACAATCTTAATACAAAGATGTATGTGGAAAAATTAAAAATAGAGAATTGTTATACATAGAAGAAAATTAATTTGATTGCTTTAGGTAAACGTTATTCCAACAACTTAATATTATAAGCTTAATTAAATGCTTAATACACTAGGCAATACACAATAGGTTTCTCTTGCGTCTAACATTCTTCTAGTTTTTTCTTTTTTTTTTCTAATTTAATTTTGATATAAATTAAAAAACCTCATGGCATCATAATTAATGTGCCAATATATAATAATTAAATACTATTTCTTTATCTCTGTTGATAATAACTATAGGGGCGGGGGAATCGGTGGAATGATCAATGATCACACTTTTTTGTTTTTGGAAGAACTATTTATTAATTTTGCAGGTAAATAAAACAGAGAAACTTTTGAGTTGGATCAGTCTTATGAATCATCCCATCACAAAGCATTTATTAGGTGAAGAGAAAAAATGCATCCATGGTTTATGTAGTTAGTTCTAAAAATCATATAGGGACAAAAAAGATTAGTTATTAATCAACTGTCGAATAAGAACACATATGAAAATTAAATATAATAATTATATATTTACATGAATAATTAAATTTATAGACAATATAATTAAAAATGATAAATAATATAATCAAATTTCGTTCATATATATAATCAAATTTCATAAATTATATCGTGAAACCAGATTTATATTTATCTACGAATTAAATATAATAAAATTTGACAAAAATTAAAAAAATAAAAGATATATAGATTAATTCTTTAAAAATCTTAATTATGAGAAGGTAAAATAGCAACAAATTTTAAAAGAGTTTTACGGCAGTTTCAAATTGTCACAATATAGATTAACGGTGTTTGGTGAAATGACGACTTTTAGGTTTTAAGATACCAGCAAATAGTTTTTTAATAATTACCAACAATCCCTAATATAACCGTCACTATATCTAATATTGTGTGGTTTGTATTTTCAGAAATTTTAAATAGTTATTATTTGAAAACATGAAATTTTCATTGTTGCCTTTCTATTTTCGCCTTTATTAAGATTTGAGACAATTTGTGTTTCCCCACATACACGATACAAACATGATAGTCAATTGCCATTATGATTTAAAGGTGCGCTAAAATTTGACTTAATTTATTTGATTTTGAGATTAGGATTAGGTTCATCTATATTATGTTGCTAGTGTAAATGTTTTACCCGTGCGTAATAAACATTTTGGTATAATTTATACTTGAACCTCAATCAATCTTTTATTCAAAGCAACTTTACAATCTAAAAAAAATTATGAGTTAAGAATAAATCGGTCTGTATATTTTATCTCAAAAATAAATAAGTTATCGACTAATTAAAAATATAAAAATATATTTTATTTTTTAAAATACAATATTTCTAAATTCATTTGAAGGGCTGATTTGTCCTTATATATTTTAGACGAAAAAATTTAGATGTCTCATATTTTAAAATGTTATATTTGTTTTTATATTTTTAATTAGTCAATAATTTATGCATATTCGAATTAAAAAATTAGAGACTTAATTATAAGAATACAGAAAAGGTTTAACTAATTAATTATTTTAAAATATTACGGTTATTTTCTTAATTCAAGTTAATATTCAAATTTGAATACTTATTGCCATGGACAACCACTTAATGGAATGAGTATGATTGTTTTGAGTCAAGGATGAATAAGAAGGTTTGTTTAGCTTGGATAAGTCAAATTAATTTGTGTTAAAAACATCCATCCTTAAAAGCCCTTGTAATGTGAAAGCCTTCATAGAATGCCACGTGGCTCGATATGATCGAAATATCATTCACCCATATAGTCATTTTTTCTGAGACGTATGCATATATCTTGGAAAGTTTGGAAAATATATACCTTCTTAAATCATTTTCCTAAATATTCATTTAGCTTCCAAATGAGAGAAATTGTTTTTTTTTTTTTGGTTTAATATATTTTTCAAATATTAAATACATAAAAAATTTCACTATTTAAAAATTAAAATAATAAAACATCATTAGTTTATTATTACACATATTAAGAGATTTTATCACTGCTCTCCACATATGTTTTGGGTTTTCTTAATTATGCGAAATGCTACCACCTTTTCTGTCCCACTTTAAGATAAAGCAAAAGCAAGAAAAGAAATTACACGAAAGGAAGAAACAAATAAAGAAAAAAAAATGGAAAAAGAAAAGCAATAAAGAAAGGAAAGAAAACAAAGACTCAAAGCTCCATGATTATTCAAATTCTTTCAAAAACAGCTCCTTGGAGTGGTGGTGTTCTCCTTACTACTTAATCAACCTCAAGGAGCACCTCTCAAAGTTTCTACACAAAAGAACTTTATTCTTTTTAAGAGGGGCAAGAACATCAAGAAAGCAAAGGGAGGGAAAGAAAAAAAAAAGGAAAGGAAAAATTTATTTTGTTCCTTTCTAAGACGAATTTTTTTTTTTTTATAAAAAACGAAGGAAGAGGAAGAGAAGGAGAAACAGAAGAAAGAAGAAAGACAAGAAATGAATAGAGGAGTTGTTCATGGGTCGCCGGTGCAACAAATGATGGCGGCCGGAAACCCTAATTGGTGGAACATCAATAGCATGAGGCCTCCTCCTCTTCCACAAGCTCCTCCTTTCTTGTCTACAACTCCTAATTCTTCAAACTTTCTCACCCAATATTCTTCTTCTTCTTCCTCTCTTCCTTTGCCTCCTTCTTGGCATGAAAATCAAGAGCTTCCTGAGTCATGGAGCCAGCTACTCATGTATATATATCTATATCTCTCTCTCTTTCAATTCATAACTTCTTAGCTTTTTAATTTCCTCTCTCACATGTAGTATACACACACTAAAGATCACTAACAACATCACTGCATGGCAGGCCTAACAATTATTATTTCAAGAAACAAAATTTTATTATCTTTTAAAAATTTCACATGATCTAAGTAAAGTATATCACATCTTTATTATTATTATTAATTTTGTTTTTGGAATTTTTTTAGTTCTTCCTTAATATAACTCAACTAATATTAAAAATATCTGAAAATTTTCCACACAAGAATCTTTATTTATTTATCCTTGTTGGTGTGGTTTTAATTTGGAGTTTTGGGTTGAAAGGGGTGGAATTGTGGGTGAAGAAGATCATCATCAAATGCTAAGTCATCATCAAGGTGCAAATAACAATGCTTCTCTTGTTGATGTTAAGCAAGAAAGCTCAGTTAACAGCTATGTATATGGCCATGGTGGTGCAAATGAAGAACTTCAGCCATCAAAGACTGCATCTTGGTCTCCAAATTCATGTGTCACAAGCTTCAGCAGCAACATGCTTGATTTTTCAAGCAATAATAATAGTGATCATAAGACTAATATTGATGCAAGGCATCCTCCACCACCACCACCAGATCGATCATCTGAGGTACCCATATTAGTCAACATTAATTACAAAATATTTGTTTTTTTTTTTTTATATAACTACCAACTGAAAAATGTTTAACTCTTGAATAAATAATTAATTACACCAAACTTACTTCTTGATGAAACTTAATTAAGTATTCTTGATTGAATTGAGCTTCTATGTATCAAAAATTTTTTTTTTAAAAAAAAATCTGTATTTTTCATTATTAGCTTTTCTTGGTCAATGAGTTATAACACCAACTTACTTTCTGATGAAACTTTACCAATTAGCACCTTTGATTTTGTCCATAGAAAACCTATCATATTTTACAATATTAAAAAAAGGAAAAGTCTAGGGGCCAGCAGTTTTATTGAATTTTGGCCAGCATGTAACCAGCAGAGGAAAGTGAGCCATTGGATGAAATTTCACACCAATCTCACACCATCAAATCATCATTGATGGCTAGTTGATGGCTAATAATCACAAAAATTGCTGGCCCCTAGCATTGCTCTTAAAAAAAATATAACATTTTCCATAAAAACATCCACTAAAGGAAATTTTCCTCTCCTTTTTTTTTTCCTGATAAAAAAAGTGATGATATCACATTTTATTTTTTTAAAAAATGTTGATTAAATTTGTTTTCTTACTATTAATTCTGTATTAATTTGATTAAATTTAAAAAAAAAAACTATTTTTTTTATAATTAATAAAACTGAAATTTCTTTGGTTGTAAAAATTAAAGTGTAACAGCAGTGGAAGTGGTGGGGCAGTGAAGAAAGCTAGGGTTCAACCTTCCACAACTACTCAATCCACTTTCAAGGTATGTATGTATGTATGTATCTATGTATGTGTTAATGCAAACTAATAACTATGAAGAAACTTCCAACCCTTGAATTCTCTTTCAGGCAAAAAAACACACATAAAATTAGAACATCATGTGGATGCTAACTGTTGTCTTTCTTGGTTGTCCATTACCCAATCATGATTATTCTCTTTATCTCTCTTTTTATTTTTTTTCTTTAACATAGCCCTTTTTTTTTCCTTATCATAAAATGGAAAAAAAAAAAGGAATCGGAAAAAGTCAAATGAAACAAGAAAATAGAGCCAATTTTTGAGCATGTGCTTGAGCCCGACACAAATTAACATGTTATGTTCATCTTCTCATGAATTTCAGGTCAGGAAGGAGAAGTTAGGTGACAGAATTACTGCACTTCATCAGCTGGTTTCCCCATTTGGGAAGGTAATTAATTAATAATTTTATTAATTAATTAAGCCTTGTTTAATCAGTTCAATATGAATGCAATCATGCATATTGATTAAATAAATTATTAAAATATGCCCGTTTTATTTTAAAATAAAAAATAATGACTATAAATAAAATGTGTCTGAATTACATTTTGTTTTTAAAATTTTATAAAAAAGTTAAAAATAATAAAAACAGAAAAATGTTAGAGCAAAAAATTGTAAAAATAAAAAAATAAAAAGACACATCAAAGGCAACCTAATTTTTTATATAGTCTATCTTATATATCCACTAGCGAGCAATAGTTGATGTAATCATCCACCGTCCAAAAGAAATAAATTAATTTTTTTTAAAATACACATAGTATGTTTTTTAAGATACTATTAGAGATATAATTATTTATACCGTCTTCTTTTTTTAGTTTAAATTTTTGAAAAGAGTGATTTCATGATATAATATTAGAAGTCTATATCTAAAAACTTTAAAATCCGATTCTTGGTAAACTTAAAAAAATAAAAAGACAGCATAAGATAAAAAAAAAACATACAAAAAATGAAATAAATTTAAAAAAGATTCTTACTTAAAGAAAGTATTAGAAATATAATCATTTATACTGTTTTTTCTTATCAACCTAAGTTTTTAGATGAGTGGTTTTATGATATAATAAAAATATTAAATATAAAAAAATCAAAATAAGTAAAATATTTTTTTTAAAAATAAAATTTATACCTTTTTTATTTATTAAAAAATTGAAAAAATGTATCAAAAACATTCTTATTATCTCTACATGTTTTCTTTAACTATGAGTACAGGTTATGAAAACTCAAAGGGATGCTTTATTATATGACTATGGAGGATTTAAATTTTATGGTATGTGGTATTTATATTTTACTTTTTTTGCAGACTGACACAGCCTCAGTGTTGTTAGAAGCTATTGGGTATATCAGATTCCTTCAGAGTCAAATTGAGGTCATTTATGTTCCTTCAATTCTCACATATTTGTACCATACATACACATTCCTTTATTAATAATCAGTTTTCCCAAACAACTATGATGAGTCAGTGATATATATATTTATATGTATGCATATGTGTGTATATATATAGCACGCTGTTAAAGGTTCACTTTACTTTTTTTTTTTTTTTTCCAACAACACACCCTTTATTATTTATTTATTGAAGTTCTAAAACTATGTTAAAATATTTATTTTTTATTAAAAAATTTCTTGGATATTATTTCAGGCCCTTAGTTTACCATACTTGAGCAATGGATCAGGGAACACAAGGCATCAACAACATTCTGTAAGAATATTATATATTAATTTATGATAAATCCATTTCTAGTTAATTAGTTAATTTAGCATTAAGTATAATTAACACTTATGATGAAAGTAATTATGAAGAATAATATCACACACTCTCTAGCTCTGAGCCTTGTTGATTCTTTTTGTTCTTGCAAGTGCATGTGTGAGAATGTTATTAATTAATTAGAAATTGATGAGTAATTATGTGGTAGTAATTGAGTGATGATTGTAATTAATTATCTAATGTTATTAGGTTCATCAGGGAGAGAAAAATTGTTTATTCCCTGAAGACCCCGGTCAGGTATGCTTTTTACATTGGATCCATTAAATCTTTTAAGGGTTTTGGTGATTTTGAATTTAGAAATTTTAAAGAATTTACCTTACATTATATTATTAAATAAAGAAAAGCATATAATTAAAGAGAAATATTGTATCAAAAGCGAGCTTTATCTGATATAATATTATTTTAATTAAACTAATGTCTTCCTTTACTACTTTACTAATTGCAAAAAGTTGAACATGGTTTATTAGATTCTCATTTTAATTTGTTTTACTTTTTGGTTATAGCTACTGCATGAAAACTGCTTGAAGAGGAAAGCACCTACTAGTGAACAGGTATGATTATTGCCCTCTTCAACTTTAATATTTTAATTTTTTTTTAGTTTTCTTTTATAATTTTACAATGAGAGTTTCTGTTTCATAACCCTCTTCTACTATTTCAGACCCCTTTTGTAGTATATTTTTTTTATTTTAATTTTTTTGTGAATAAAAGAAAACAATTATGAAAAAGAAAAATTTACTTCTGCTTTAACAAATCTTGAAAACAAACAACACTAAAAATATAAACAAAAACAAAGCATTAATTATGTTGTAAAAATAAAATATTTTCTTCCTTAACCTTATACTCAAGGGCAAAGTCCAAAAAAGAAAAAATACTTTAGGATACTGATTTGTAAAACTCTTTTAAGAAACTAGACCAATATTTTTAAATCTTATACTAAGAGCAATGTTACATGATTAATAAATATTATTATTTTTTACGATTATTTAGTCATCAGTAATTTATATTTATATTTACATGAATTTTACATATAAAAAATATATAATTTATACCTATATTTATTAGAATTTATACACATAAATCAATATATTTTGTATTCATATTTTTTAAAATTTGTACACATAAATTATTAAAATTTATTTATTAAAAATAATATAATATTTATACTAATAAATTGATGATAACAAAAATATTAAAAATTACTGATCCGTTAGATTTTCCTTACCCTAATTTTATTGCCTTGGATGTTATCTAATTAGGATTCTAAAGAAGAGACTAAGAAGGACCTAAGGAGTAGAGGGTTGTGTTTGGTTCCGGTTTCATGCACACTTCAAGTTGGAAGTGACAATGGTGCTGATTATTGGGCTCCAGCCCTTGGTGGCGGTTTTCGGTAGATCAAGTTTAATTAATTATAATTAATTAATTAATTAAGTAGGGGGCAGCATATATATATATATATATATATATAACTAATATATATATGTTTGTACATGCATGGCATCATCACACATAAAAGTAAAATTCATGAACATGATATAACATCATGAGCAGTCAATCTGCTAAGGAAAACAAACTAAGGCTGATTGCTCATGATGCTATACTTCATAAATCCTGAATAATAATAAAACAAAATGTGTGTTCTTGCTTGCTGTGACAAATTAAATTATTAATGTATTTTGCAAGCCCTTGGAGTGCTTTATTTAAATTCATGGAAATCATGATCATGCTCTTATATTTATTTTGTTAGCTTAATTAATTAAGATGCTGGTACAATATGCAATATATTTCAATGTATATGCAAATATTTGTATTATTAATCATTTCATGCTACTCCTTTTCTAGCGCCATTATTTGAACCGTTCATTATTATCTTCATTTTCATTTATATATATGCTAATGTTAGGAAAAAAAATATATTAGAACTTACCTTATTATTTAGTATTTATTAATTATTATAATAATTAATAAATTTTAATTATTTTTAGTTAATTTTTTTGTTACCAAATATTTTATATCTCATTAGATTTATCTTGCTAGCCAGGACACTATACTACTATTTTCATATAAACAAATTGTTCAATCCCATTGGATCCTTTATAAATTCACTTCTTTTAGAAGTTTGAAGTAACAGAAAGTAGTATATAAACGATTATATATTTTTAAAATCTTTTGGAATTTGGATGGATTTTTTGTTTATATATATATATATTATGTTAAAGTTTTTTAAAAGTCAACAAAATTAAATTTGAAGTTTTTTTTATCTAAAACTTCTGATAATATATATATTATGATATTATTTTTTAAAATATTTAAATTAATAAAAAAATACATATAAATAATTATATCTCTCAACTCCCGTAGCAGAATTATTACAGAAAATAGGAAAAGGTAATTAAATTAAAAAATTATGAACCATAATCATGATGAGCTACTATATAATAATCATTTGAGAAGAACAAAGAATCTTTATACGTACGTCTTAAGCTCTCTTAACTTTTGGATAAAAAAAAAATATATTAGTATCCTATATTAAGTGCACATCTAAAAAATACTGACCATGAACAAAATTCAATAAGATTCCGGGGTACTTTAATTTTTGAAATATGGTCAAGTTGTGAATGGTACACTTTGGGTACATAACAGCATAGTTAACTATTCATCACAAGTTATTAATATTCGTACGTCGTTAAAGTTAGTTTAGGGCCACATGTCCACAATCAAATATATTCTATGTACTCTACCTTTTCTTTTGAAAAATCTTAGTATACAGACAGCTAAACTTTTTTGCTTCTTGTTCATGTCGTGAATGAACAGAAGTAAAGGTGTTCACACTTGGAATAATATGTCACACTTATATAAAAGCTCACTCACTAGCTAGTGTACATTGCTTTAGATTATGGTTTAATTACCAAATTTATATGTAACCCTAATAACTTGACTAGGTTTAGGGTTAATACATCAAGGACTATATAATATTCCTATTTGAAACAAAGACAAAATATGTGACTAGCTAGTAATTAATTAATTAATTTTTTAGTTATATATAGATATAGTGAAAGGAGTACTAATTCGGGATTAGGGATAATATAGGGGAAATTATTATTATTTTGACTGTGCTTCTTTAAAGATAATAGCTAATCATGTTAATATAAGATATAACTAATCTTTTATAATTTGATCTACAATTTGCCTTTTCTTTTTTGGCCCTTTTAGGAGATTGAGACCTAGCTATCTAGTGTTGAGTTTAAGATTATTTGAGTTTTAATTAACATCACCTTTAATTTTCGGATGCATAATCGTAAAAATTTTGATACTATATTATGATATTATTTTTTTAAGAACAAATACTCTTTTCGAATCCTAATCATTTGTTTGATAAATTTTGCATTTCCTAACAAATATAAAAATTTAAATTAATTTTTATCTATTTTAATATATGTATATTCCGGTCTCTGTAATTGATTTCGATAAGACACTTGCTAACGTGTCAGTCACTTACTTAGTCATCTTCTTCATTATTGTAGGGACAAGTTACTGACACATGTACTAAAATAACTTATTTAAAATTAAGAACTGAATATATTAAAATAAATAAAAATTAAATTGAGTTTTTATATTTATTAGGAGTTGTGAAGTCCATCAAACAAATGATTACAAAAAGAAAAGAACATTTATTTTAAAAAAAAAAAAATTATGCGGAAAAGAGTAGACACATGATATAGATATAAGTATAGATTTTTCTCACTATATATATGTACATCTATCACACTTCTATATGTATAGATATCTAAAAATAGCCATATATACCCAAAACCATTTAAATAATTAATTTGTCCTCATTAGTAGTAGTGTAGAGAGATTATTAAGAAATTAAATTGGTACTTGATATGACGAAACAGCTACACGTGATGACATGAAAAATATCTGTATTTACATATGAGAATATAAGGATACTTAATCTTTCATTCAGCACAATCTTAGAAAGAATATACATTGAAAACGAAATAGCAACCCCCTATCACATCTAGTACGTACATGTTTTCCGTCTTTGCTTCAAACTATCCTTTAATTTATTCCTATCCAAGAACATATGCGTTCATACAAATTAATTTGTTACATCCCAAAAGTCTCACCACCCACACTTTAATTCATTTTTTATATTAATTAATTAGTCCTAAACATTGTTCATTCTTCCGTCTTCATAGAGCAAGAGTTCTATTTTTTTTTCTTTGTAATTAAGAAAATAAGCATGGTAACATTTTTTCAATTTTAATCGCTCGTATTTATTAATTTTTTTATAACCATTCATGTGACTTCTCTTATCGGCTTAAATTTTTAAGAGAAGTAATTTCATAACATGAAACCAAAATTTCTATGGTCAAAACGTCTAGAATTTGATCATTGTTTAATCCTATAAAAAAATAATTAGCATAAGATAAATTAATAAAAAAAGATAAAATTTACGACAAAAATTTACACAAATTTAAAAGAGACTCTTGTATAAAAAAAGTGTTACAGATATAATTATTATATATCTTCCTCTATCAACTTAGATTTTTTAAAAAAGTGATTTTAGGATAAAAATTATAAAAATAATTTCAAAAGACTTTAGATTTTTTAGTTAAAGAAATTCTGATGCGTTATGGTATGACACTATTTAATTTGCTCTAAAAGTTTAAACTAACAAAAAAGTATATAAATTAAATAATTATATTTTTATTGATTTTAATGTGCGTCATATAAGTGGACAGATGTCAATTGCTTATTAGCCACTAAACCTGTAGATAGCTTAGCTATTCTAATTTCTAAGTATGGATATCATAAAAGTGAGCTAATATTAATACGTAAGGTAAGGAGAGAAAACATATATAGAAGAAAATGATGGCCGGCAAATAAAAGCAAAAGCATAATTTTATGGAAGATGTGAGGAATTAGCTAGACTTGAAACAAGCATTCATCCAACCATGGGAGAGACCCTTGTTCTCATCTTAACTATATGTCCAATTATTGTTTATTTTGATTTATGTTATTATTAGGATGTGACATACATGCATGCCTTGTTGCGTTGGTCATAGTTTTCTTGTTTCACGTTTGGTTCTGCTTTCTATGTGATGTGCACAGTGCATTTCTTCTTGTCTTTCTATCTTTGTATTAAAGCTAGGTTTCACTTTCCAATGAGATTAGCTAGAGGTGTAGATATTGGTATTTTTGTGGTTTTATTTATTAATTTTAAAATTTAAAATAAATAATTTTATAACATAATATCAAAGATTCAGAATTTTTATGATTAAAAAATTTGGAATTTGATATTTATTTGTCAACCAAATTTCAAAGGAAAAAACTATTATTTGTCGCCCTAAATAAGGTGAATAATTCAATGGTCCTCAATCCTCATATAGTTTTGCACCAATAATAGTGAAATGTAATTAAACTGCCAATGTGTTGGGTCCATTTTTATTGCAATTTGGCTTCTTTTCTTTTCTTTTTTTAATGGAAATTTCAGTATAACCCCGATAAAACTGTTTTTTTTTTTTTTTTTAAATTCTGTTGTGAATCACCAAATCTTCTCTGTACATAATCCTTAATTGTAGGTTGTCAAAGCTTTTTGTCATTTTTTTTGTTTTTTGTTTTGTTTTGTTTTTCTTTTGTAAAAAAGCTCATTTTAACAAAATTGAAAGGAGGAGGGGGAAAAGAATCATTGTTGATTATTGGACCTGGAAACAGGCCTACAATGCTACGGAGCTGAAACTGCAAAAAACTAATTACATAAAGAAGCCCAGTTAAATAGAGATTATGTTATTGAACAAAGATAAAGAAGAAGGTGTAAACCAAAAAAAAAAAAGGATAAAAAAGGTTAGTATCCAGCCCAAGAAAAAAGGTTAGTCTACGCCTAACAAAAATATAATGCACAATATTTTTTAGTAGATATAATATTAGTCAATGGTCTTTTTTCTTTCCGTACCATCTCTCTAGCCTTTTCTAACAGTCAAATCTCTTCTTCCTAGCCGACCTCATGACTGGACCGGGATCACTGAAAGACCCATCTGAACAGGAATGAGATCTGCTATAGCGAAGTGTTAAGAAAGTGCGAAAAAGAGACATAGAGTTCTCTGCACTGCAAGTACTGGTTCCAAGATTAGAAGACTGGATGGAGCATGTTGAGAAAGGAATACGAAGCAAGTCATATGTAGAAATGGTTGCGGACAAGGACCAAAATTTGGAAGATGACCCCTTGGAGTTTGAAAATAACGAAATGGAGAGTGACGAGGAGATAATCCTTAAATCAGAAAACAACAATGAAAATGATCATCCAGAGAATCAAAAGAAAGAAAATAGGTAAACCTGAATTCACTGTAGAAGATATGGGGAACGGTCTCTACAATATCATCATAAATGAAGAGGCAAAAAAGGACTATGGAAGCCATGGTGGAGGTTCCTTATTGTTAGACTCGTGGAAAGGAAAATTGGCTATGCAGCCATGAAGAGGAGGATAGAAAATATGTGGGGAAGACTAGGAAAACTTGAGTTATTGACTTGGAAAATGACTTTTATCTGGTTAAGTTCTATGGCCGGGAAGATCTTGATTATGCCCTTTTGGAAGGACCTTGGAAAATATACGATCATTCCTTGGCTGTGAGATTATGGGAGCCAAATTTCAACCCCCTCATGACCACCATCGATAAAATCACAGCATGGGTGAGACTTTCAAGGCTCCTCATAGAGCTATACAGTGAGAAAATACTAAGAAAAATTGGTGATCTAGTTGGAAAAACATGCAAAATCGACTATAACACTTCTCACCTATGCTGGAGAAAATTTGCTAGGCTATGTATTGAAGTAGACCTAACTCAACCACTAATAGGGAGATATATGGTAAACAGCAAAGAGTACAGTGTAGAGTATGAAGGAATTCACCAAATCTGTTTCACATGTGGGAGAGCAGACCATGAATAAAAGACTTGCACCATTTGAAAAGAGATAATCGAAAAAACTAAGAGAAATCAAATGGATGACAAAAAAAACAGCAGACAAGAAGAGGAAAAAAGCAGAAACCAAGAGATGCTTCATGATAAAAATTAGAAAAATGATTAAAGAAGTCAAAACAAAGGAAATGCCATTCTGGAAGTGAATAGCGATAATTATGGACCATGGATGGTGATCCAAAAGCATAAAAGAAATAGAAAAGAGATAGCCAAAGATGGAGCAGGCCCTAGCAACCCAAACAGAGAAAAAGAGCACAACACAACATCCAAAACTAGATTCAACATGCTTGAGATAGAGCAAACCAACATAGAGGAAGAAGATAAGAATGATACAAATACAATGAGAACCCTGGAGCACAGAAAAGAAAACACAATGCCTGAAAAGTTGTCCAGAAAGCTCAAATATCAAATGAGACAAACACTAGAGAGTCCCTATCCAAGTCACACAACAAGCAAAACCAAGAAGGCAACACAGCAGTAGCGGAGGCTCAGCCCCAACCAAAAGAAAATAGGGAGAAACAACATACTAATAGAGGAAAAGTGAGCAATATTAGAAATAATCATATAGAAAACTGCATTGCCGAAGATGACGCCACCCCAACATCAGATCAGCATCATGAACAGGAAGACATGAATAACGAGCAACACCAAAATTTCCCTCAAATTGAGGAGCATAAACCACCAGACCTGGATAAACAGGAAAAAAATAGGAGTGAAGATATGGAAACTCACATGCAACACGATATAGAAAACCTTGTTAAGAATGTGAACTTTACCACACCTACCGGTAACAAGCTGAGGCAACTTGAAGCTGTTGATATACAGCTGAATTAATCATCCTGCCAGATTTTTTATGATTATTTTGGCTTGGAATGTAAAAGGTGCGGCCAGCTCAGAATTCAGGCGCATCTTAAGAGAGATCTGCAAACAAAATAAACCAGATATTGTGATTCTTGAAACAAAATTTAGTGGTGAAAGGGCTAAAACTGTTATATGAAATTTTGGTTTCAACAACTTGATTATTGAAGAGGCACATGGTTTCTCAGGAGGTATATGGATCTACTGGAATGATAATAGGACGTATATGGATCTACTGGAATGATAATAGTATCACTATTACTCCCATAGAAACTGATCAACAGTACATACACACAAAAATTGAACCTTTTGAAGAAGAGGATTGGTTTATGACAGCTGTTTATGCCGGTCTCCAACCCCAAAACAAAAGATCCTTATGGACGAAACTGTTAAACATTGCCAACAGAACTCATAGCCCTTAGATTGTCACAGGGGATTTAATGAGATAAAAGACGTTACAGAGAAAAAGGGAGGTAGTACTAATGATAATAGAGCATGCAACTGTTTTGATAACTGGATCAATGACAGCGGTCTTATTAATCTAGGTTTCAATGGAAATAGATTCACCTAGAAGGGTCCGCTTTGGAATGGTCATGAGAGAGTCTTCAAGAGACTTGACCGTGCCCTCTCTAACTCAACTCGGAGACTTCTCCATCATGAGGTAGTGGTCAAGGTCTTGCCGAGAACTAACTCGGACCACCACCCTCTCCTCATTACGAAAAATGATTCTGGAAACCTTAACCACAAAAGACCTTTTAGATTTGAGTTAATATGGACACACAACCTAGAGTTCGATTCTTTCTTAACACAAAGATAGAACAACAACATAAACAACAGCCTCTTGAGCACTCTCCCTAATATTAGACAAGAAATGATCACTTAGAATAAAGAAGTTTTTGGAAATATCTTTAAAGTTAAGAGGAGGATCATGAACAGATTGGAAGGCATACAAAGATGCAACAGCTTTGGCCAAAACCCTTTTCTGGACTAGCTCGAAGTCAACCTTTATAAGGAGCTCAATGAAATTCTTGACAAAGAAGAAACGTTCTGGCTTCAGAAATTCAGAGAACAATGGATAGTTGAGGGAGATAGAAACACCTGATTCTATCACACCAAAATTGTCATCAGAAGGAGGAAGAACAAAATCTTAAAGCTGAGGAACCTAAATGATAAATGGATAGAGGATGAACAAAGCTTAAAAAACTACATAACCAGTTTCTTCCAAAACCTTTATAAAGAAGATGTAAGCAACTGTTCTTTGGTTTTTGACTCCATTACTATACCTAACTTGGATCCCATTTTTGGTAGGTGTATGGAAGCCCCTCCTACAGTCGCAGAAATAAAAAAAGAACTTTCTAGCATTGGGTCCACCAAAGCTCCCGGAGAAGATGGTTTTTCAGTAGCCTTTTTCAAACACAACTGAAATCTCATAAAAAACAAGATTATGGAGTTCACACAGACCTTTTGGGTAGAACCCATTACTATAAAAGAAACCAATGTAACTCTCCTAGCCCTCATACCCAAAACACATTACCCAGAGTTCATAAATCAATTTAGACCCATCGTACTCTGCAATGTGAAATACAAGATAGTTTCTAAAGTTATTGTTTAGAGAATCAAATCCCTCTTGAACGATAGAATATCCCCTCACCAATCTAGTTTCATACTGGGACGGAAGATCCATGACAACATTGTCATAGCTAAAGAAGTGATGCATTCGATGAGGAGGCTGAGAGGGAAAAAGGATACACAGCGACAAAAATCGACTTTGAGAAAGCTTATGATAGGATCAATTGGAACTTCATTCAATAAACTCAAAAAAATTGGAATTCCTCACAAACTCAGCAGCATAATAATGGAAGGAGTGAGATCAGTTGATTACAATGTGCTTTGGAATGGGGACAAAACTGAGACCTTTTATCCAACAAGAGGATTAAGACAAGGGGATCCATTATTCGCATACCTCTTCGTCATCTGTATGGATAAACTCTCTCAGTACATTGAACAGGGAGTAAATGAGGAATTTTGGTCTCCGTTTATATTAGAAAAAATGGTATTAACATATCTCATTTAATGTTTGTTGACGATTTGTTACTTTTTGTAGAAGCAGCAACTGAATAAATAGAGAACATTAAAGAAACCATATAAATATTTTGCAAAGCAGGGAGCTTGAAAATCAGCACAGCAAAATCTTCTATAATTTTTTTAAAAAATACCGATCCGGCCACCAGAAGAAATATTTTAAATCAGACAGAGTTCAAAGAAAGCAAAACACTTGGAAAATACCTTGGAACCATGTTAAACAACAAGAGGAAGGGAAAGGAAAATTTCAAAACAATGTTAGAAAGAGTGTAAGAAAAATTAAAAGGGTGGAAGAGAAAATGCCTTTCCATAGCTAGGTGGATAACCCTTGCACAATTTGTCATCAGTCCGAGTGTAAAGTTTGATATGCAACATGAAAAAGTAAGTCGGTGTGCAATGAAATCGAAAAACTACATAAAAAACTTCGTGTGGGGAGAAACAAACAATAAAAGAGGTCTTCATGCAGTGAATTGGAAAACATTGTGCCTTCCAAATCATGAAGGAGGACTAGGGTTCAGAAAGCTAGAACTTATGAATGAGGCTTTTTTGCTAAAGATCATTTGGCAGCTACAAGAACAACCTAATATTCTATGGGCAAAATTTTTTCTTTAGAAATACAATAACCGCATCAATAATAGTACCACAACTCAACAAATTACCAGAAAGTTAGATTTTGACCTATGGAAAGAACTAATGAAGACCTGGCCAACTTTTCTGAAGCACTCAATTTCTTTCATTGGAGATGGACGCTCAACTTTCTTCTAGACAGACAATTGGGTGGAAGGCGGAGGGACTCTGGAAAATTTTGCAACCCATACCAATTTAGACATTCACAGCAAAGTAGGAGAATAGGAAGACGATACTAGAGGATGGAATTTAATCAAATTGAGCAGTGCTTTTCCTGATGATGCAGTGCAAAAAATCATAGCTCAACCACCTCCAAGAAGCAATGGCAAAGAAGACAGGAGGGGCTGGAAGCTATTAGAGGACGACGACTTTTCTATGGCAGCGACATACAGAGCCCTAGCAAATTAGATAACCCCTTCAAAAACCATATGGACAACGATATGGAGCTGGAAGGGTCACCAAAAGGCAAAACTCCTAATCTGGAAAGTGATGCATGATCGGGTATTCACAAATCAGAGAAGGAGTAGAATATTTGGGGGAAGCGGAAATTGCCCCTTCTGCGAACACCAAATGGAGAGTGCGATCCATACCTTTGGGGATTGTGTGAAAGCTGCCACTATATAGAATCAACTCATTGACCCGAATGCAATGCAGAGCTTCTTCATAATAAATTGGGACCAATGGCTGGAGCTAAACCTCAGAATTCAATTGAGCAAACATGCAACTCAAGAATGGCTAGACTACTTCATCGTCACTTGCTGGAAGCTATGGGATTGGAGAAACAGGGAAGTTCATGAACAAGGGTACACTAGGCCACCTACTCCCCACCGCGAAATTGAGAAGAAAGTGAAGGAAATTCGAGAGGCTTTTGATAGGAGAATGAAGAAGAGAATTATCAACCAAAAGGAGAAAAGACAAATTAAATAGAACCCACCTCTTCAGGGCTGAATAACTCTAAATATAGATGGGTCTAGACAAAATAACAAAGTTGGATGTGGTGGGATTCTAAGAAACAAAATTGGCAAATGGGTAGGAGGATTCTCATACTACATAAGAGATTGTACAACTTACAAAGCAGAAGTGTGGAGAATAGACCAAGGATTGAAGATTGCTTGGACTTTGGGGCTAAAGAATATTATTGTGGAATGTGATTCTAGAGCAGTCATAGCCATCCTCAACATCAACAAAAACCTAGCAAATCACCCAAATGCACTAATTAGAAACATTCACAATTGGAGAGAAAAGGAGTGGAACATATATTTTGTAAATATCTACAGAGAATGCATCAGATGTGCTAATTGTTTAGCGCGTAAAAATCTATCCTTAGAATTGGGGTTACACTTTAGGGATATACCTCTGATAAACTCCGATTTCATGGTTTATTTTGTGCTTAATTTGGAGGATTTTATCACCCTTTTTCACATTTATTCAATAAAATAGCATGGTTTTGTAATTCTCCCTTGAATTATGCTTAAGTGTAAAAACATGCTTTTTAGGCCTTAAATAGCTAAATTTGACTCACTTTAATTCCATCCGATGCCTTGATATGTTGTTGAGTGATTTTAGGTTCATAAGGCAAGTATTGGATGGAAGAAATAAGAGAAAAGCATGCAAAGTGGAGAATGCATGAGGAAACAAGAATTGGAAATACATCGATGGGTGCGCACGCGTACTAGGCGCGCGCGCAAAAGTGAGTTCGCCTAAGGACGCGCATGCGTACATGCCGCGTACGCGCGGATGAAGAAATAGCCAATTGACGCGCATGCGCACATGGCGCGTACGCACCGATACTCGCACGTGACTCACTTAAAGGCAAAACGCTGAGGGCAATTTCTGAGCAGCCCAGGCCCAATTCCAACCTATTTCTGAGTGTATTTCATGCAGAATTGAAGCCCAAGCAAGGGGGAGCAATTGATTGTAGCATTAGCATCATGTAGTGTAATTTCTAGAGAGAGAAACTCCCTCTTCTCTCTAGAATTAGGGTAGATTAGGTTAATTTCATCTTAAATCTAGTTCCAATTTTATGTTCTCATCTTGTTTTCTCTACAATTTCATGTTTCTATTCTTGATCCCTCTTAGTTTTCATGTTAATTCCCCTTTTTGCTATCTTTTGTGATGATGAACTCTTGTTGGATTTGGACATTTTCTTTAATGCAATTTAATGTTGATGTTCTTTTATTGTTGATTTGAGTTGAGATTTTACCTTCTTTGCAATTGGTAGTTGTTAGATTTCACTAATTCTTGCCATTTATTATGCTTTCCTTTTATGCCTTCCAAGTGTTTGACAAAATGCTTGGAAGGATTTTAGAGTAGAATTCTATGCTCTTGGCTTGGGAAGGTAACTTAGGAACTCTTGAGTTGTTAATGTCCAAGTGATTGATGATTGGGAGCCATTGACCTTAGATCTCACTAATTGAATTGGTGGAGACCTAGGACTTATGGACTTGGATTGACATAACTCATTTGACTCTCCTTTATTAGTTAGAGGATGACTTAATGGGGTTGATCCTTGCCAATTCTCATGTTGTGGTTAGTGATAAGGATAGAGATCCTTGACCACCAACCCTTGCCAAGTCCCTTTTGTTATTTTAGTTTCCTTACCATTTACTTTTCATGTCTCTTATTCCAAAAAACCCCAAAGTATCCCTTCATAGCCAATAATTGACCACTTCATTGCAATCCTCATGAGACGACTCGGAGTCCAAATACTCCGGTTAATTCTTATTTGGGGTTTGTACATGTGACAACTCAAAATTTTTTATTGGAAGAATTGTTTGTTGGTTTGGAACTATACTTGCAACGAAGTAGTTCATATTTCTATAAGAAGGAAATCTAAACTGACACTCAAGGCTCATTATCAACCTCCTCGGGAGGTTGTTCACAACTTTTTTTATGATGAAAAATGGGTTTCTTTATCCTGAATAGTTTGTAATTAGGCCTCTCTTCAACTTTTAGCCCCGTTATATATATATATAATGCACAAATCAACTTGGGTTGGTCGTCAGCTCACTTGTTCACTTAAGCAAGTGTCAGGTGTTTGAATCCCGTCTTATGCATACAACAACTCATTGGACAGTGGCAGACCTTTAAATAGAGCTCAGATCCGCAACTGATTAGTCTTTGATCTGTCGGATTAGGAGATACTGTGGGCAACAAAAAAAATATAATGCACAAAAAGAAAATAAATAAATCAAGAATTGTGAAGAAAAAGTTCCCTGCTAAAAGGTTTTTAAGTCCCAGTAAGATTTATAGTTTTTTTTAGTCCTAACTTATTTTTTAACTTTTAAATTCATATAAAAATTTACCAAAAAGATTCATATAAAAATTAAAATATTTAATTTTAGTTTTTATCATTAACTACTGATCATGTTGCAGAATATGTGCTAGTAAAGATCAAAATCAACTATTCAAATTTTACAAATATCAATGAAAGGTACCAGACCCCAGAGGCAGCTTTCAGAAGAAGAGTAAAGAGAAAGGAGAGAGTAGAGTTAAAGGTGAATGGAATTTCATTGAACTGAAAAACTTGAGCAGCAAGTTACAGAGAGTGAGAGCATTTATAGACAGTTGGAATCTTCTGGCACATGGACTAACTAACTTGGCACCCTGATAGTTAGCATCTATCTGTAACTAACTGAAAGCTAACTGAGACACACTTCTAGAAGCTTCTGCAAGTATAGCTCAGCAGAAAGCACAGAAACAGAAAAAATAGAATAACCGAAAAATAGAATAGCTAACTGAAATAGAGAGAGGCAGAACTAGTGAGCCTTGCTTGCTGCTAGCTTAACATGACCTCTAACATTATCTCTAGTTTCCTTTTTCTCCTGCTTTTGAAGAAGGGACACTATCACCTTACATCATCTCAAGTTTCCTTCTTCTTTCTGCTGCTGACGATCTTGATTAATGTTGTTGGCTTCCTTTGTAACTGCTTGTTGATCACTAATGTTGAGCTTGTCTCGAAAATTAAGAAAGGCTTCTGAGGGTATGGCCTTGGTGAGGATATCTGCTACTTGTACAGCTCCTGGGATATGGCTCACGTGAATTTGTTTGTTGTTGACATGATCTCTAACAAAGTGGAGGTCTATCTCAAAATGCTTGGATTTGGAGTGAAGTATGGGGTTTGCTGCTAGGAGCACAACACTCAAGTTGTCACAATAAATCATTGGTGCTTCAGAGGCAGGCAGCTTCAACTCAATCATCAAGTTTCTGATCCAGATTAGCTCAGCCACTGTGTCTACCATGCTTCTGTACTCAGCTTCTGTACTTGACCTAGCCACAGCTGTTTACTTTCCTGAGGCCCAAGAGACTAGGTTGGAGCCAAGGAATACACAAGCACTCGTTTCACCATTCTCCAATGAGAGTTCAGAGGAGACTAGACGAATTGTGCCAATTTGTTAATACAATAGCAAATTTCAGGCCTAGTGATGGTAAGGTACTGCAAACTTCCAATGACAGACCTGTATAGACTTGGATCATGAAAGCTTGCTCCTCTAAGGGTTGTGATCTTAGATGTGGAGGGGAGTGGAGTATGACAAGTGACGTTAGGATTTTTGCTAGTAAAGAATTTTGTAAAAATATAGTCGCGTTGTGAGTATAGATTCTAAACCAATAGAAAATCCCTTCGTACAAACGTTTTGGTTGTCACAAGTAACAAACCCCTAAATAAATTGATAACCGAAGTATTTAAACCTCGGGTCGTCTTCTCAAGGAATTGTAGGGAGGTGTGTTCTTATTATTGGTTATGAGTCTTGTAAATTAGGGGTTTTGAAAGTAAGGAAGAAGTACGTTAATTGACAGGTAAAATAAATAAATAACTGTAAAATAAACTTTTGGCAAGATATGAGAAATTGGAAGTCCTATCCTAGTTATCCTTATCGATGGTGATGAGAATTGAGTTTTAATCCCACTTTGTTAACCTCTAACTATGAAGGTAAGTTAAGTGATGAATTAATTTTGATTCCTCATATCCTAGTCTTTCCTTGGGAAGGCTAGAGTTATTGGAGCTTGAATTAATTCTAGAAGAATTTCAATTTTCAGTCAACAATGAGTTTGACAACTCAAGAGTTACCAATTAATCAACCAAAGCCAAAAGGGAAAAATCTAAATTATTTATATAAATAAAAGAAATAAATCATAGATCTGAAAATGCCTCAAATTATATTTAAATAAGAAAATCATAACATGGATGTCATTAAACAAATAAAAGAGACAATAAATAGAAGAACAGTGAACCTGGGATGAAGAAAATGTTCCTAATTTCTAAAAAATCCTAATCCTAAATCCTATCTCTCTCTAAAAACTACATCTAAAACTATGAAAAGTGAATTATGATCTGATCTGAATTGATTCTGCTCCACTCACAGCCTCTAATATGTGTTTTTTGGGCCGAGAATTAGGTCAAAAACAGCCCAGAAGTCACTCCCAGTGCTTTCTGGTCCGTATAGGTCGCGGCAAAGTGACGCGGAGGCGTCGTCCATGCGTTTGCGTGGAATGAGATTCGCAGATGCGAAGCGTCCGCGTGGAGCGCGCATTCGCGTCGTCTATCTGTATGGCCACTATGACAAATTATATATCAAATCGAAGTCCCAGACGTTAGCTTTCCAACGCAACTGAAACCACATCATTTGGACTTCTGTAGCTCAAGTTATGTCCGTTTGAGTGCGAAGAGGTCAGGCTGGACAGCTTAGCAATTTCTTCAACTTCTTGTATTCCTTCCACTTTTGCATGCTTCCTTTCCATCCTCTAAGCCATTCTTGCCCTGTAATCCCTGAAATCACTTAACACACATATCAAGGCATTGAATGATAATAAGAGAGGATTCAAATAAAAGAAAATAAAAGCCAAAGAAGCATGTTTTCAATCATAGCACAAAATCAGGAAGAAAAACGTAAACTCATGCAATTAGTATGAATAAGTGTACGAAAGATTTATAAAATCCACTCAATTTAGCACAATATAAACCATAAAATAGTGGTTTATCAACAAGCTGCACATCCCACCATACCAGCTTTCTTCAAGAGCTCGCCAACATACTTCTATTGTGTGAGAACTAAACCTCCATCTTTTGTCTTGTTACTTGTATTCCAAGAAAATAGTGCAAATCTTCCAGGTCTTTGAGAGCAAACTTTGAATTTAGCTACTGTATTACTTCCTTAACACTCTCAGCTGATTCATTAGTTACAATTATGTCATCTACATATAAAAGGATGTAGGTTTTTATATTGGTAGCATTTCGAATGAACACTGCTACATCTAAATTTGTGGCTATAAATCCAAGCTTTTTAAGGCCATTAGCAAGCTTACAGTACTACTCTCTTGGAGCCTATTTCAGTCCATAGAGAGCTTTGATGAGCTTACATACTAGTGAAGGGTCCCCTTGTTCATAGTCTTGGGGTTGCTTCATGTACACTTCCTCAACTAGATCACCATGTAGAAAGGTATTATTTACATCTAACTGCCTGATTATCCATGACTTTGATAGAGCAACTGACAGTAACATTCTTATAGAAGTAGGCTTCACCACTGGGCTACAGGTTTCTGAGAAATCAGAACCTGGCTTTTGAACAAACTCTTGCGCAATTAGTCTTGCTTTATGCTTTTGCAGGGAGCCATCTGCATTATACTTGATTATGAAGACCCATTTGCTTCCAATGGCATATTTGTTTGGTGGAAGCTTGACTAGCTCCCAGGTATTGTTCTTGATCAAGGCTTCATATTCAAGATCCATTGCTGCCTTCCATTCAGGTACCTTGAGAGCGTGTTTGACACTTCTTGGTTTAACATTTGACAAGAAGAGTTTTGGCTTAACAATTTTAGCTTTGCCTTTGGTTATCATAGGCTGGATGTTTTGTGGAGCTGTTGTGGGGGCAGGTTCAGGTTCACAGCTAGTAAGCACAATTTCAAAGTCATTTATAGGAAAGGGGACTAGTATTGATGATGCTGCTATGGGAGCTTGTGGGCTGGGTGAAGGGTTTAGTGATTGGAGGGTGTTAGTAGTACTGTTATTTACAGGTTTTTGTTGATTTCTTGAAGGCTAGTTTAGGCAGGAGGGAGACTGATGGTGATTGCTTTCAGGTAAGTTTGGTGACAGCTTTGGTAGTTTTGGAATTGTAGGCAATAATAGTTCATTTACTGAGGGTTCTGGGTTAGCTTTGATAGTGTTTTGCTTATAGAGAAATTGATCTTCGAAGAACACAACATTAGGAGTGACTATGACCTTGCCTTGTTGAGTGAGGCACTTGTACCTTTTATGTACTATTCCATAGCCAATAAAGGTGCAAGGGGACGACGTAAAATCTAATTTGTGCTTGTTATATGGTCTTTGATGTGGGAAGCACAGGCAACCAAACACACGCAGGTTTTCATATGAAGGCTTCCTTCCAAATAACTTTTCTGCCGGGGATACACCATTTAGAACTAGTGTTGGGAGGATATTAATCAGCTTTGTAGCAGTGCAAAAAGCTTCTCCCCAGAATTTGGTAGGCATAGAGGCTCCAGCTAGTAGAGTGAGTCCCATCTCTACAATATGCCTGTGCTTTCTCTCTGCTGATCCATTCTGTTGATGGACATGTAGGCAGAAAAACCTATGCAGCACTCCCTTTTCCTGCAGTATCTTTGATAGACTAATGTACTCAACAGCATTATCACTTTGTAACATTTTGAATTTAGTGTTTAATTGCAATTTAACTGTTTGTTGGAAATTTTCAAAAACTGTTTTCAATTGAGCTCTAGATTTGATTAAATAAAGTCAGGTATATTTCAAAAATGCATCAATAAAGTTGACAAAGTACCAGTTTCATTACTATCTAACATAGAAGCAGGCCCCCAAATGTCTGAATACACAAGTTTTAAAAGGTGTTTATACAAGGTTTGTGAAGAGGAAAACGGTAATTGATGAGATTTTTCAATGCAACAAGCTAAGCAATTAATTTTCTCAGGTAAGGCAGCAATTTTACAAGCTTTCAGGCCTTTAGAGACAACCAAATGGTTGGCATGGCCTAATCTAGCATGCCACATCACAAATTTGTTCTTGTTTCTTACTGAAGAGGTATAGGCGGCTAGTATTTGTAGGTTGTAAATATTAGTAAATCTATAAAGACCTTTGTTTATAGTGCCATGAAGCACCACCTCCCCTGTCTCTTTAGTCTTTATACAACACCTATCATTATGGAATTCAAAGAAAATTTGATTGTCACAGCATAATTGATGCACACTCATTAAATTCTTTGTAATTTCAGGCACACACACACAGTTTTCTCATGTGCAGTAATCTAGAGCTTAAATTAGTCTTAAAACATGAATTTCCAACAAAAGAAATTTGCAAACCTATGCCATTGTCGATTACAATCTCCTCTTTGTCACAGCATTCTTCTTTTTCCATCAGATTTTTTGCATCATGTGTCATGTGATGTGTAGCACCTGAGTCAGGATACCAGCTGAAATCTTGCACTGTTGCTAGTGTTGCAGAAGTTTGCTTCAGGTTGAGACACCTGATTATTGCTGTTATTGTAGACTTCTCTTTCATAATCCTCCTCTTAATATTGATCTTCACTGTATCTGTACCAACAGGTTCTTGCAATATGTCCAACTTTGTCGCATAATTGACACTGTGGCCTATTACTATTTTTCCTTGCATTGTACATTCTTTGTCCTCTGCTGTATTGACCCCTTCCATTTGAAAATTGTCCATCATTGTTGAACTGTCCACTACCTGTTCTTTCTTGCATCTGTCTTCCTTCAGAGTAACTCCTACCTCCTTTGAATGTTCAACCTCCTCTTCCTCTGAAACCGCCTCTGAAGCCTCTCCTAACTTGATAATTTTGATCATAGTTCCTGAACTGTGCTATATTAGCTTGCATAAACACCTTAGGTTTTCTAAATTTTGCAAGCATGCTTTCATGAGCAAGCAATAGTGCCTCTAATTCTGCCACAGTAATGCTTTTAGATCTAGCTAGTACTGATGTATATACTGAAGAATACTCCTCAGTCAAGCCATGCAAGATTGCATTAACATGATCACTTTCCTTCACTAATTCACCTACTAAGGCCAATGCATCACTTGTACCTTTGATCATTAAGAAATATTTAGTTACAGATCCTCCAATTTGGAGAGTGTTGAGCTTGTTCTTCAACTGCATCACCTTAGCTTTGATCTATGAGGAGAAATGATCTTCCTATCTTTTCCATACTTGATGTGTATACACGCAACCTACCATTCTTGTAGTGAAAAGTTTGCTCATTGAAGCCAATAACCACGACTTAAGGAGTGCATCTTGCCATTTCCATTGTTGATAATCTGGATTGATTGTTGTGTCTATGCCATTCTCCAAAGCTACGAACTGCTGAGGAATTCCTTTCTCTTTGTGACATGACTTAGCATATCATTTCCTTCTATAGTTGAGATTGCTTGATCCTTCCACTGCAAGAAGTTGTCCTCATCTAGTTTTATGGAGATTGGTGTTGCAACGAAGCCTCGTGCCATTGTTGATTGAACGGCTTGTAGTTACTTGTAGCGTATTGAATGTTGTGAAGCCAATGGCTCTGATACCATAAAAGGTACTAGACTCTAGAGGCAACTTTTAGAAGAAGAGTAAATAGAAAGGAGAGAGTAGAGTTAAGGGTAAATGGAATTTCATTGAATTGAAAAACTTGAGCAGCAAGTTACAGAGAGTGAGAGCATTTATAGATATTTGAAACCTTCTGGCACATGGACTAATTAACTTAGCACTCTGATAACTAACATCTATTTGTAACTAACTGAAAGCTAACTGAGACACACTTCTAAAAGCTTTTGCAAGTACAGCTCAACAGAAAGCATAAAAAAAAAACAAAATAACCGAAAAATAGAATAACTAACTGAAATAAAGAGAGGCAGAACTAGTGAGCCTTCCTTGCTGCTAGCTTAACATGACCTCTAACAATAAAAAAAAATACAAGACCAAGTCAAAAGTTATGATTTTAAATAGAATATATATATATATTATAGGTGAGAAAAACTTAAAAGAAAAAGTATATAATATCACAGTTTTGGTCTTGGAAGTTAGAGCAAAGTATTAGTCTACTCTTGCATAATAATTCTTTCAAGGAATCCTTATGATTATTGATGTCATTTAGTTTAGTGAAGTCCTTAATAATGTTTAGAACAAAAACTTGTGTATCTTACATTCTCATATTTCAATGATTAAGACCGTATATATATACAAAGTAATTATCAATTTTATTTAAAAACTTTCGTGTCCTAATATATATTTCTTTATTTTCAATGGACACTAGCTAGTTAGAGGTCAACTTCTATCACCGTGAAGGAATGGACAATGGAGAGATACAATTCAAATTGTTCACTACGTCATCATTATCAAGTCTTCTCCATTAGGCTGGAGTATTGATAAACCTTGATTAGGACATAGCTTGGGGCGAAAGAAATGATAATACATTATATTTTATTTTTAAAAGATTTGATGATTGGTCTTTGGAAGCTATTGGCTTGCTCCTGTTTTCAAATATAGCCAGTTGGAATTAAGGACACAACGTAACTAATTAAATTAAAAATATTCCCATTTTTTTTTCCATAACCAAAGGCCACGATGCTTTTTGCTTAGTACGTAGTCATAGGTTTATATATATATATACGTGGACACGTGATCAAGTTGTATACTTCTTCTTATACTATATATGCATGAGATAAAATAAACTGGCATTATTAAAATATTATTAGAATTGTTAGCGGTTGAAAATGAAGTTAATAATTAATAAATGAATATTTATGAGGGTAGTTGATAATATTCTATATTTATTAAATTTGTAGTTGGATTATATTTATTTGCTATATTTTCAAAATATATATAGTTAGTTAAAGAGAACTAGGTATCTATAAGGTCATCCATATAAGGTTTGGGGTTATTAGGATTATTAGGAGAAATAGAATTAGAAAAATGGGGTTATTAGGGTTACTATATGGTGTTGTGGTATTGGGAATAATGATGATCTATGTGTATGGTTCAGTTATTCCAGAAGCTACATGGAAAGAAATAATGAATGTGAATAAGGAAGGGACATATATTGGAATAGTGGTTCCAAATGCCTTTGAGCTCAAACCTCTTCTTCAATCACCTAGCTTTGTGCCTCATCACAAGTTTCCTAACCTTGATTTTGCCGGTAACATTTTATAAACTCTTGTTAATTATTTGATATTATTATATGAATTTAATTATTATATACCGATAGTGTAAAATATTTTACATAATAATCATCTAATTATATCCGTTTTTTTAGATAAATATTTACATAATTAAAATAAAAATTAAAAGATAATTATTTTTGTTAACGCTTTGTATTGGATACATATGTAATAAACTGACATTCACGCATCAAAATTAATTCTACTCAATATTGTTATGTGTGCTTTTTAACTATTTTCTTCCTCTTACTTGTTCATGCAAAGTAAAAAGCTGGTTATTGTTCTTGGGAAGTTGGTCTTTTTCATAAGTAAATCCTTAATATCGTCACTTGTTCGTCACTAAAAGTAATACCTCAGGATCGAAAAGTAAAGAAAAAATTGTTCATCATCAGAGAAATTTGTCTCTAGTTATTTTTTTTACTGGATAAGTTTATTTGCCCTTCACTAATTGATCAAACAAGTGATATATTTGTTCTCTTCATACATGTATGAATTTTGTACCATATGACTAGCTAACTTGTTATTCTTTTTCGAATGGTGGGAGTCAAATTTATTGTGTGGCACATGTTTTTCTTTTTTCAAATTATATTTTTATTACACATACATTTTTTAACATATTTTGTACGATATGACTAATATTGTATTATATTTATACTTACATAATTTTAGTATTTGAATTAAATAAATTATATTCATATCTAAATATATAAAAGTTAGCCCATTAATAATTATAAATTAGATAAACACTCAATTTTGTTCAATCAAAACTTAATCCTAATCATTTTTATTATTCTAAAATTTTGTAAAAATTATTCATGTCACAAATTAGTCTGATTTATCTGTTATTTTAAAGAGAGACTAATTTATCTTATAATAATATTTATTATATTTAATAATCATCTCATAATAAAATTTATTAATAATTATTTGTTTAATATACATATATTGAAAATCTTAATGAAAGCGGCAAAAAAATCAATTTGTTGAGAACGTTTAAAAATAATAAAAAATTATTAAAAATAAAAATATTCAATCTAAAATTATTAAAAGTAATTTAAATATTTACTCTTAAGAATTTGTTTGATCTCATTGATTTTTAGGGTGTAGATAATAATAATAATAATAGGGCAAAACACTAAAATAAGCCAAGGGGAAGAAATTTTTACGTAAATCCGCCAAAACAAAATTTAGTTCATGAATCAACCAATGCATGTTTATATGTAGTTTGAATCAATTAGATTCGAACTCAATCTACACATAATTCGAATCATATTGCTTCGAATTATACACAAAACTCACACACACACTAATTCGAATCAACTTGATTCGAATTACACACATACAATAATTCGAATCAAGTTGATTCGAATTACATCCTGATTTATTAAAAAAATTAATAATTTATTAAAAAATTTATTAAAAAATAATAATTTAAAATTAAAAAAATATATATTTTATTTCATGTATTAAAAAAAATCTAACAAAATCTTTAATTACGAGACTTTTTTTTAAATATTAATGAGCTATCAATTCAAATTCCATACAATACTCTTTTGTCCATTTTTAATAGCTCATGAATATTTTTTAATAAATTTTTTTAAATTATATGGTGAGATATTACATGATTCGAATTACGCATGGAAAGTTCAATCACTCTGATTCGAATTATATGGTGAGCAATTCGAATTCTATACAATACTCTTCTGTCCATTCTTGATAGCTCATGAATACTTTTTAATAAATTTATTTTAATTATATCACAAAAAATATTTTATTCTATGCAAAATAATTTAAAAATGGCTTAAAAGATGTTAGGAGTACTATAAAAATTTGCAATGACTTAGGACATTAATAATTTAGAAATTAAAGAAAATATATTTTTATCATGTATTTACCTAAATCACTAGAATATTACAAACTTTTATAGTACTCGTAACATTTTTAAGCCATTTTTTTAAATTATTTTGTATAGAATAAAATATATTTTTTAATTATTTTGGATGGAATAAAATATTTTCTTTAATTTTTAAATTATTATTGACTATCTAGAGTATTTTATTTAAAATTTGTGTACATGCATGTATTTACCTAAATCATTAGAACATTACAAATTTTTATAATATTCCTAATATTTTTTAAGTCATTTTTTAAATTATTTTGCATTATTTTTTTATGGTTTATATAATTAAAATAAATTTATTAAAAAATATTCATGAGCTATCAAGAATGGGCAGAAGAGTATTGTATAGAATTCGAATTGCTCACCGTATAATTCGAATCAGAGTGATTGAACTTCTCATGCATAATTTGAATCATGTAATATCTCACCATATAATTTAAAAAAATTTATTAAAAAATATTCATGAGCTATTAAAAATGGACAAAAGAGTATTTTATGAAATTTGAATTGATAACTCATTGATATTTAAAAAAGTCTCGTAATTAAATATTTTGTTAGATTTTTTTTAATGCATGAAATAAAATATATATTTTTTTAATTTTAAATTAGGGCAAAACACTAAAATAAGCCAAAGGGAAGAAATTTTTACGTAAATCCGCCAAACCAAAATTTTTTTCATGAATCAACCAAAGCATATTTATATGTAGTTCGAATCAATTAGATTCGAACTCAATCTACACATAATTCGAATCATATTGCTTCGAATTATACACAAAACTCACACACACACTAATTCGAATCAACTTGATTCGAATTACACACATACAATAATTCGAATCAAGTTGATTCGAATTACACCCTGATTTATTAAAAAAATTAATAATTTATTAAAAAATTTATTAAAAAATAATAATTTAAAATTAAAAAATATATATTTTATTTCATGTATTAAAAAAAATCTAACAAAATATTTAATTACGAGACTTTTTTTAAATATTAATGAGCTATCAATTCAAATTCCATACAATACTCTTTTGTCCATTTTTAATAGCTCATGAATATTTTTTAATAAATTTTTTTAAATTATATGGTGAGATATTACATGATTCGAATTACGCATGGAAAGTTCAATCACTCTGATTCGAATTATATGGTGAGCAATTCGAATTCTATACAATACTCTTCTGTCCATTCTTGATAGCTCATGAATACTTTTTAATAAATTTATTTTAATTATATAAACCACAAAAAATATTTTATTCTATGCAAAATAATTTAAAAATGGCTTAAAGATGTTAGGAGTACTATAAAAATTTGCAATGACTTAGGACATTAATAATTTAGAAATTAAAGAAAATATATTTTTATCATGTATTTACCTAAATCACTAGAATATTACAAACTTTTATAGTACTCGTACATTTTTAAGCCATTTTTTTAAATTATTTTGTATAGAATAAAATATTTTTTAATTATTTTGGATGGAATAAAATATTTTCTTTAATTTTTAAATTATTATTGACTATCTAGAGTATTTTATTTAAAATTTGTGTACATGCATGTATTTACCTAAATCATTAGAACATTACAAATTTTTATAGTATTCCTAATATTTTTTAAGTCATTTTTTAAATTATTTTGCATTTTTTTGTGGTTTATATAATTAAAATAAATTTATTAAAAAGTATTCATGAGCTATCAAGAATGGACAGAAGAGTATTGTATAGAATTCGAATTGCTCACCATATAATTCGATCAGAGTGATTGAACTTTCCATGCGTAATTCGAATCATGTAATATCTCACCATATAATTTAAAAAAATTTATTAAAAAATATTCATGAGCTATTAAAAATGGACAAAAGAGTATTGTATGGAATTTGAATTGATAGCTCATTAATATTTAAAAAAAGTCTCGTAATTAAATATTTTGTTAGATTTTTTTTAATACATGAAATAAAATATATATTTTTTAATTTTAAATTATTATTTTTTAATAAATTTTTTAATAAATTATTAATTTTTTTAATAAATCAGGGTGTAATTCGAATCAACTTGATTCGAATTATTGTATGTGTGTAATTCGAATCAAGTTGATTCGAATTAGTGTGTGTGAGTTTTGTGTATAATTCGAAGCAATATGATTCGAATTATGTGTAGATTGAGTTCGAATCTAATTGATTCGAACTACATATAAACATGCTTTGGTTGATTCATGAAAAAAATTTTGGTTTGGCGGATTTACGTAAAAATTTCTTCCCCTTGGCTTATTTTAGTGTTTTGCCCTTTAATTATTATTTTTTAATAAATTTTTTAATAAATTATTAATTTTTTTAATAAATCAGGGTGTAATTCGAATCAACTTGATTCGAATTATTTTATGTGTGTAATTCGAATCAAGTTGATTCGAATTAGTGTGTGTGTGAGTTTTGTGTATAATTCGAAGCAATATGATTCGAATTATGTGTAGATTGAGTTCGAATCTAATTGATTCGAACTACATATAAACATGCATTGGTTGATTCATGAACTAAATTTTGGTTTGGCGGATTTACGTAAAAATTTCTTTCCATTGGCTTATTTTAGTGTTTTGCCCGTAATAATAATAATAATAATAATAATAATAATAATAATATATAACAATGCAGGAAAGCGTTTTCGCATTGGTGAATTAGAAAAGAAGAGGGTTGTAGTTGTTATGTCAGGTTTGAGCATGGTAAGCTTCGGTTTAACTTTTGATTTATATTTCCATTTTTTTTTAATTGTTTGTCTAAGTTTTTTTTTTTTTTTTTATTTCTTCTTATGTAGCTTAATTCCGGGCTTTCAACTCAATTGTTGCTTACTCTCTTCAATGTAGAAGGAGTTCTTCATTATGGAATTGCAGGAAATTTGAATCCAAATCTCCAGATTGGAGATGTTACTATTCCTAAGTATTGGGCCCACACAGGACTTTGGAATTGGCAGGTAGACTTATATTACATACTTGAATAATTATATATATATATAATCTCTTAATCATTTTCCTAATTAATAACTATTCTACTAATTTATCTACAAATAAGTAAATGAGACAAAAAATTAAGATATATTTAATATTTTAGAACAAAAAAATTAATCAAGATTTTCCTTGTTTATTAATTAGTAATTAGAGTGATATATCATTATCGTATTTAAAAGTAACTTATAAATAAGTTATTTTATGTTTAGATTTTTAGTTCTAAAAATATTTATTTTAAGAAAAAAGTGATAAAAAAAAATTTATTTGAGAAATAAGTTAATCATCACATGGTAAATAAATTGATCTAAAAGCTTATTATCATCACAATATTTTTTCTTTATAAAATTTAGTAGGGACTCTATTTATTATCCATAACACAATCAATTTAGTCCTAGTTAGTTGTATGTTACTAGTCACCATTATTCAATAGTCAGAGCAATAGAAAAGTTCTAAACTTAGAACTGAAAGCCATGTAAACCAGCCAAAACTATAGTTTATAGTGTAATAAATGAGAATTCTTGGGACAAGTAATTTTTAGTATTTTTTTATTATTATTTAGTTAACATAAATATTAAATTATTTTTAACATTATTCATAATAAATTTGATGTGACTACTAATCTACTATGATATAAGTGAGCAGAGGTTTGGAGATGGTCCTAATGATGAACTTGCTTTGGAAGTCAATGGTGATTACAGTAGAAAATATGGTTATCTTAAATTTTCCAATTACAATAACTACACAAAAGATTCCAATTATTCTAAGCCAGTGAGGAATCTTCTAAACAATGTATGGTATCAAGCAGAGGAAATTTTCCCAGTGAATGGTGTTCCTGAAGTTAGGCAGCATGCTTTCTGGGTTCCAGTTCACAAGAAATACTATCAAATCGCAAAGCAGCTTAAGGTAAAATATAATTTCAAACCCAATTTCACCTTGTAGGAAAATGTAGAATTTTTTTTGCTTAAATTATTCTAGACATGCCTATAATTTTATTTAATTTTTAGTTAGCTATTTCTAGTTTAAAAATGTGTAATGATGTCTTTGTATTGTATACATGTTTTTTAACCTAATCTCTATAGTGCAAATTATTAGAGTATTATTAGAATTGTTAGTAGTTTAGAAATATAGCGGTTGATAATTCTAGGTTTATCTACGATAGTTAGTTATGTCTCTATAAATGACTTTGTATTGTCTTATTATTATGAATATACAATCCATTTACTTAGTCCCTTCTCATGAGTTCTGTTACGATGGGTAACCGGAGATTAGTCCAATGGATGGCGTTCGGCGGCCCAAGTGTATGATGGAGGAGGACTCCGTGTGGGTCCGCAACTCGGGAGGCTCCGTCCGACTTGTGCTCGCGTGTGAATGGGGGGTGGTACCTGCAAAGACACTCCGATGCCTAAGTTAGCAAGGGTGTGAGCAGGTCTTAGAGAGTATTGGACTTAGGAATACCTGAGGTGTGTCAGTGTACTTATAGTGGTGAGCCAATAACCACCGTTGGAGTAGTGCCGTATCTTTAGGATAATAACCGTCCCACTATCTTAGGGAGGTTAAGATATGGCTTTAGGAAGTGGTTAGAGAGATTTTAGGGGCGGTTACTCATTTGAATGGGTGTTTACCTGCCAGCTAATCTCACAACCGACTTCTTCGTACCAAGTCGGGGTGGACACCGACCTCTTGAGTGGAGGTGGGTGCTTTGCTAGGCTTAATCTAATGGATCAGGCCTTTCGATCGGACCTGGGCCCTTAACATTGGGCCAGGGTATGAACAGTGCCCCTACTTGAGCCCAAATCTTTTTAAAGTTTGGGTTCAAGTATTCAACTCGGGTTCGTAGTCGACTTGTTTGAAAGAATACGGATGGTGAGAACCGACGTGATTTTCGCGACTTTTGGTTTCTGACAGTTACGTCAATTCAAGCGTCGTGTCCGTTGAAGGATCATTCAGGGATTGAGGACTTTGGTAACGGTGCAGTCGCATTAATGACTGCCTCGTTTTTACCATTATGCCCCTTAGCCTATTTATAAATACTTTCCCTCTCTTTCCATTTTTCGTTCTGCAATCTTTCAAACTTCTCCTTATCCTGTTTGTGTTGCATTCTTGTGTTTGAAGACTTCAGTTCTCTCCAACCTTCATTTTCGGCTAAAGGTTAGTTCTGCTTTTCCCATGTCATTTTTGTTTGCATGTTTTGTTTGGCGAGTAGATAGGTTGACCCGTAGATTCTAGTTTCGAATCTTTCTTCTTAGTGGCCTTGTTTTTGATTTCTTTTTTCCTTTTTCCTTTTGTAGGTTTTCTGCCACTTTCTTTACATAAAAAATGGCTTCTGTAGACATTCTTTCTCAGTGGGTTGACGATACGGTCCTTGGGGAGGAACCGTTGGTCGACGCTGAGTTCGTCACCCACCTTCGTACTCACCATAGGCTCTGTACTTCGGACGAGGACGAGCCCAAATATGAATTGATAATCCCGGGTCCTGAAGACCGGGTCTGCTTTGGGAGAGTTGATGAGGCGACCCCTCACTTTTTCTTTATGTATGAATGCATGATCACCCGTTGGGTGTTTTCTTCCTTTCTCGGATTTTGAGATATCCGTTCTGCACCACTGTAAGGTTGCCCCTACTCAACTCCATCCCAATTCCTGGGGTTTTTTTGAAGATTTACCAGTTTATAAGCCACGCTCTGGACTTCCCGACTTCCTTGAGAATCTTTTATCTTTTCCATATGACTAAGCCCTTTAGTGGGCTAAACAATAAACAACAATGGGTATCCTTCCGAGCCATTCAAGGTCGGAGGATTTTCACCCTTTTTGACGAATCTTTCCACGACTTCAAAAATTTCTTCTTCAAGGTTCAAGCTGTAGAGGGTCACCACCCCTTTTTTCTGGATGAGCATTCCTCCCCTCGCTTTCCCCTTTACTGGCTGCCAGCCACCCCTTGCGAAAAGATTGGTCTAGATGACCTAGACGAGGTGGAGGCGGCCATTGTAGGGTTTTTCCGAGAAGCGTGGGGGAAGTCCCCATACTTGGATACCAGGAAAATTCTCCAGGGTACACCGACCTTCGTTCAATCTCAAATAGGTAGTGCATGCATTCTTTATTTCCGAGTTGTTTCCGCCGACTTACATTTTGCCGACGAGTTGTTGACTTACATTTTACCGACTTGTAACTCGGTTGTTATTTGTTTTCTTTTGTAGATATGGCAAAAAAGAATGCTCAGGAGGCCTACCAAAGGGTCCGGGAGGCTAAGGCGAAGTCCCGGGCTAGGTCCGGGGTAGTCATCTCTCCTCCCCCTCCACCTCCTAAGAACACTGGCACTCCTACTCAACCTATTATTCTCTCTTCCTCGAGCTTGCCCCGACCACCCCCCTCTGCCCAAATTCTCTCCGAACCCGAGAAGAAGAAGCGCAAGACTTCAGAGTCTGGCTCTTCTTCCTTCGATGGTGGGGTTAAGGCGGATGCTATGGCATTCGTCCGAAAGAACATCTATCCTTTTATACATATGGATGATGTTTCTGTTCGGAACCACCTTACCACCATGGCCGAGGAGAGTTTTAGGACGGCGGGTGTTTGTGGCAAGCTTTTGGACATTTTTGAGAAGGCTCCCCTTAGCTCCTTGGGTGCAACCTCGAGGGTTGAGGAGTTGGAGGGGAGACTTCGTATTTTTGAAAAACATGAAAAGGAGCTGAAAGAGGAGAGAGATAGGTTGAGGAAGGAGAGGGATCACCTGAAGGAGGAGGAGGGTAAGCTACGGGCCCAATGTACCTTGGAGGCTAATCTGAGGAAGACGGCGCAAGACAGCTACCACAGCTTATTTCAAGATATTGTGGCCGTGAGGAAGGACTTGCTGAATTTTCGGAACGCATATGCTGAGTTGGAGGACTCTATCGCCGATGGTGCCGAGGAGTCTTGGAGGATTTTCTTGGAACAAGTCAGAGTTATCGCTCCCGACTTGGACCTTTCTCCGCTCCATCCTGACAAGGTGGTTATTGACGGCGCCATCGTTGATCCTCCCGTCCCCGAGGTCATTTCCGAATCAGACCTGAAGACTCGGGGACAGAGGATTATTGAGTCTCCTCCTCGTCCCCAAGATGCTCCGAGTTCTTCAATCCTCACTCCGACTTCCTCTTTAGCTCCTCCTCCCGGTCTTGGTGGTGTTCTTCCTGGTGATTCCTCTACTCCGTCCAAGAAATGACTTTTTTATTTTTGTGGCTATATGGGGGCCCGGCCTGTGGGTCCCCCCTTTTTTAAACTTCTATTTATTTGCTGGTGGTTGTGAACAATTTGCTTCTGGCCTTTCAAGGCCGTAAACAAAATATTCTGTTTGTTGCCCTTTTTTGGATAAGGGTTTTAAACAAAATAAATGCCTTTTTTGGATAAGGGTTTTCTAATCGAAGTAGGTGCCCTTTTTTGGATAAGGGTTTAAGTTACTTTGCGCGTGCACATGCTTTTCTATTTTGAAATATGTTTGATCTTTTTCGAAAAACCTTCTGCTAGCCTGCATTATTTTCTCGAGCCTTTTTCGTGGAAAGGCTTGTATGCAAGCTTTAAACTTTTCAGGTTGTCATATCTCTTTTGTTATCCTTTACACTCGACTTTGCTTTAGTGAGTTTTTATGACTTAGGTTATTTTTGCGATGCGTTTTTCTTCTACTCGGTGTTATGTTCCTATCTGTGGATCGAAGCTTTCCGAGTTTCTCTACTCGGGATCACTTTCCGACTTATGAGTCGGGTTAGTTCACGAGTTTTTACGATCGACTTGTATAACCTCTTTACACCGACTTGTACCTCGTCGTTTTATCCTGACGACCATCTAGGTCGATTCATGGGATTTTCACGCTTTGTCGAGCTTAAGTCGGCGCGTTTCGTAGAAAGACTTATATAAAAATAGAGAAGGATATTTAAGAGAAATATATTAATGAAAAAGATCTTTATTAATCGGGAAGGTACCTTTTTGCTACTAAGGGTCTTGACAGTATATTTCCCTTAGCCTCTACTGTGATGCCTCGTTAAAAACCCCTCTCCAGAAAAAACCCTTTTTTGGGAAAAAATCATGAAGTTGGGAAAAGAGTACATCAGGGAGTAGAGTTCGCTTCTAGCTGTAGTACCTTTTCATATTACAAGCATGCCACGACCTTGGTAACTCAGTGCCATCCAGGTCGGTTACTTTATAATAACCTTTCCCTAACACTTCTTTGATTTTGTATTGCCCTTTCCAATTGGCGGCGAGCTTTCCTTCTCCTGATTTGTTGACCCCAATGTCGTTTCTAATTAGGACCAGGTCATCTACAGTGAATGTTCTTCGAATGACTTTCTTGTTGTATCTGGTAGTCATCCTTTGCTTTAATGCCGCTTCTCTTATCTGGGCGTTCTCTCGGACTTCGGGAAGCAAGTCGAGCTCCTCTTTGTGCCCCTGTACATTTCCGACCTCATCATGGAGAATTACCCTTGGGCTTTGCTCACTGATTTCTATAGGAATCATGGCTTCTACGCCGTAGACTAGTCGGAAGGGTGTTTCTCCTGTGGCGGATTGGGGGGTCGTCCTATAAGCTCATAGCACTTGGGGGAGCTCGTCAGCCCAAGCTCCCTTTGCTTCCTGTAATCTCTTCTTCAGTCCTGCCAGTATGACTTTGTTAGCTGCCTCGGCTTGCCCATTAGCTTGTGGGTGTTCTACCGAGGTGAACTGGTGTTTGATTTTCATACTGGCTACCAAACTTCTGAAGGAGGCGTCGGTGAACTGAGTCCCATTATCTGTGGTGATGGAATAAGGTATTCCATACCTTGTGATAATGTTTTTGTAGAGGAACCTGCGACTTCTTTGAGCGGTGATAGTAGCTAGTGGTTCTGCTTCTATCCACTTTGTGAAGTAATCTATTCCCACGATCAGGTATTTGACTTGCCCTGGCGCCTGGGGAAAAGGACCTAACAGATCCATTCCCCATTTTGCAAAAGGCCAGGGGGAAGTTATACTGATGAGCTCTTCTGGTGGAGCCACGTGGAAATTTGCATGCATCTGACATGGCTGGCATTTTTTCACAAAGTCTGTTGCATCTTTCTGCAAGGTCGGCCAATAGAATCCTGCTCGGATCACTTTTCTGGCCAATGACCTCGCTCCGAGATGGTTTCCGCAAATCCCACTATGTACTTCCTCCAACACCTCGGTGGTTCTTGAGGTCGGTACGCACTTCAGCAATGGTGCTGATATCCCTCTTCTGTAAAGGACATTTCTCACCAAAGTATAATGTTGTGCTTCCCTTCGGATCTTTTTAGCCTCTTTCTCCTCTTTGGGGAGGATGTCGAATTTTAGGTATTCGACTAAGGGATTCATCCATCCGAGGTTTAGGCCGACTACCTCAAGAACCTCTCGTTCATCTTCTGCTTTTGATACCGAGGGCTCTTGTAGGGTCTCTTGAATCAGGCTTCTGTTGTTCCCTCCGGGTTTGGTACTTGCTAACTTGGACAGGGCGTCAGCTCTGCTATTTAGATCCCGAGTTATGTGTTTGATCTCGGTTTCCGCAAAGTGCCCAAGGTGTTCCAAGGTTTTTTCCAAGTATTTCTTCATATTGGGGTCTTTTGCCTGATATTCCCCACTTATTTGGGAAGTCACCACTTGTGAGTCGCTGTAGATCATCACCTTTGTAGCGCCAACTTCTTCTGCTAATTTTAATCCGGCAATCAAGGCTTCATATTCTGCCTGATTGTTTGAGGCCGGAAATTCAAATTTTAAGGAGACCTCTATCTGGGTCCCTTTTCCATCTACCAATATTATGCCTGCGCCGCTCCCTGTCTTGTTGGAGGATCCGTCTACATAGAGTTCCCATGTAATCGGTTTTTCCTCTTGTTCACCGGCGTATTCCGCAATGAAGTCGGCGAGGCATTGGGCTTTAATTGCCGTCCGAGTTTCGTATCTCAGATCGAACTCGGAGAGTTCTATCGCCCATTGAACCATTCTCCCTGCAACATCCGTCTTTTGAAGGATTTGCTTCATGGGCTGGTTCGTACGGACTCTTATCGTGTGAGCCTGGAAGTAAGGTCTTAGCCTTCTTGAGGCTATTACTAAGGAGTAAGCAAACTTCTCTAGTTTGTGGTACCTTAGTTCAGGACCTTGTAGAACCTTGCTGGTAAAATAGACCGGGTGTTGCCCGACCTCGTCTTCTGTGATCAGGGCTGATGAGACAGCCCTGTTTGCGACGGATAGGTATAGGACGAGGTTTTTTCCCGGTACCGGTCGGGTTAAGATAGGAGGTTGGCTTAAGAATTTTTTGAACTCTTGGAACGCCTCCTCACATTCCGGAGTCCATTCAAACTGGCATCCCTTTCTTAACAGAGAGAATAATGGAAGGGATTTTAGTGCCGATCCTGCCATAAATCTGGAGAGGGCTGCAAGTCGGCCATTGAGCTGTTGAACCTCTCTTAAACAAGTCGGGCTCTTCATTTCTAGGATGGCTCTGCACTTATCGGGATTGGCCTCAATCCCTCTTTGTGTTAGCATGAACCCTAGAAATTTTTCTGCTTCTACTGCGAAGGCGCATTTTGCGGGATTTAGTCTCATCCCATGCAACCTTATGGTGTTGAAGACTTGTGAGAGGTCGGTTAAGAGGTCGACTTCTTGCTTGGTTTTTACTAACATGTCGTCGACGTACACCTCCATTAAGCTCCCTAGATGGGGGGAAAACACTTTGTTCATCAGCCTTTGGTACGTGGCTCCTGCATTCTTTAGTCCGAATGGCATGACCACGTAGCAATAGTTGGCTTTTGGTGTGATGAACGATGTTTTCTCTTGGTCGGGTTCATGCATCGGGATTTGGTTATATCCCGAGTAGGCGTCCATGAATGATAAGTATTGGTACCCTGAGCTGGAGTCCACCAGGGTATCAATACTTGGTAAGGGATAAGGGTCCTTAGGACAGGCCTTATTCAGGTCGGTATAGTCGACGCACATCCTCCATTTACCATTTTGTTTTTTGACTAGCACTACATTGGCTAGCCATGTTGGGTATTTGACCTCTCTGATAAAGCCGGCTTCCAGGAGCGCCTGTACTTGCTCTTCTACTATGGAGGCCCTCTCTGGGCCGAGCTTGCGTCTTCTTTGCTGTACAGGTCGGGACCCTGGGTAAACCGAGAGCCTATGAGACATGAGCTCGGGATCAATCCCGGGCATGTCGGAAGCCTTCCAGGCGAAGAGGTCGGAATTAGCTTTTAGGAGTTCACCCAACCTTTGTTTCAGGGTTTCCCCTAGGTTGGCTCCTATGTAAGTCGTTTTGCCTTCCTCTTTACCGATTTGTATCTCCTCGGTTTTTCCACCCGGCTGGGGTCGTAGCTCTTCTCTTGTCCTTGTCCCACCTAACTCTATGATGTGGACTTCTTTGCCCTTTCCTCTCAGATTCAGGCTTTCGTTGTAGCACTTCCTTGCCAATTTCTGATCTCCCCTCACCGTTGCTATTCCTCCTGGAGTCGGGAATTTCATGCAGAGGTGAGGGGTTGATACCACCGCTCCGAGTCGATTAAGGGTAGTTCTGCCAATTAAGGCATTGTAGGCTGACCCTTCATCGATGACTATAAAGTCTATGCTCAGAGTCCTTGATTTTTCCCCCTTTCCAAAGGTAGTGTGAAGGGGTAAAAATCCCAGTGGCTTTATTGGCGTGTCCCCTAATCCGTATAGGGTGTCGGGGTAAGCTTTCAACTCTTTTTCGTCTAACCCTAGCTTGTCGAAGGCGGGCTTGAAAAGGATGTCCGCCGAGCTTCCTTGATCTACTAGGGTTCTGTGGAGATGGGCATTAGCTAGGATCATAGTTATCACCACGGGATCATCATGCCCGGGTACTATCCCTTGCCCATCTTCTTTTGTAAATGAGATAGTGGGGAGGTCGGGCGTCTCATCCCCGACCTGATAGACTCTCTTCAGATGTCTTTTGCGAGAAGATTTGGTGACTCCACCTCCCGCAAATCCTCCTGAGATCATGTGGATGTGTCTCTCAGGGGTCTGTGGTGGAGGGTCTCTCCTGTCCATATCGTCTCGCTTTCTTTTTCCATGGGTGTCCGACCTCTCCATGAGATATCTGTCAAGCCGACCTTCTCTAGCCAGCTTTTCTATCACATTTTTGAGGTCGTAACAGTCGTTGGTGGAGTGACCATATACTTTATGGTACTCACAGTATTCGCCGCGACTTCCCCCTTTTTTATTTTAATAGGTCTTGGGGGTGGCAGCCTTTCAGTGTTGCAAATTTCTCTGTATACGTCCACTATAGAAGTCTTTAGAGGAGTATAAGAGTGATACTTCCTGGGCCTCTCGAGACCGAGTTCTTCCTTCTTCTTACCTTCCCTTTCTCTCTCCCTAGAGGAGGAAGTAGGTCCAGGTCGTGAACTCAGGTCTCTTAATTTTGCATTCTCTTCCATGTTGATGTACTTCTCGGCCCTTTCTTGTACATCACTTAGAGAAACGGGGTGTCTTTTAGATATAGACTGTGAGAAGGGACCTTCCCTAAGTCCATTGACTAACCCCATTATTACTGCCTCCGTGGGCAGGTCTTGGATCTCTAAACATGCCTTGTTGAACCTTTCCATGTAGGCTCGTAGAGACTCTCCGACCTCCTGTTTTACTCCCAGGAGGCTCGGCGCATGCTTTACTTTGTCTTTCTGAATTGAGAACCTCATCAAGAATTTCCTTGAGAGGTCTTCAAAGCTGGTGATGGATCTCGGGGGGAGGCTATCGAACCACTTCATCGCTGCTTTCGATAAAGTGGTCGGGAAAGCCTTGCATCTCGTAGCGTCGGAGGCATCAGCTAAATACATCCGACTTTTGAAGTTGCTAAGATGATGCTTTGGGTCCGTAGTCCCATCGTAGAGGTCCATATCAGGGCTTTTGAAGTTCGTTGGAACTTTTGCCCTCATTATGTCCTCGCTGAAAGGATCTTCTCCGCCTGGGGGTTGATCTTCTCCTTCGTCGCGGGAGCTCTTGAGAGAGGATTCTAGCTGCAAGAGTTTTCTTTCCAACTCTCTTCGCCGTTCCATCTCTTCCTTAAGGTACCTTTCGGTTTCCTTTTGCCTCTCCCGCTCTTGTTCCAATTGCTCCAGGCGGCTATGGACTAGTCCCATCAATTCTGTTACGTGGGATGGTCCACCCTTTTCTGATTCACGTCCATCTGAGGAGTTTACCTTTGGATTCTTCATTCCAGAGGTACCCTCTCTGTGTTGGTCGTTATCTTGATGTTGGGCTGTGTCTTCATTGTTGTTGCCCAGGCCTAGATTCTCTTGCTCAGAATCTGTTTCAACATGGCCTTCTTCAGGGGATCTTTCTGCCATCAAGGGATGATCTCTCGGGTCCCCGGCAACGGCGCCAATGTTACGATGGGTAACCGGAGATTAGTCCAATGGATGGCGTTCGGCGGCCCAAGTGTATGATGGAGGAGGACTCCGTGTGGGTCCGCAACTCGGGAGGCTCCGTCCGACTTGTGCTCGCGTGTGAATGGGGGGTGGTACCTGCAAAGACACTCCGATGCCTAAGTTAGCAAGGGTGTGAGCAGGTCTTAGAGAGTATTGGACTTAGGAATACCTGAGGTGTGTCAGTGTACTTATAGTGGTGAGCCAATAACCACCGTTGGAGTAGTGCCGTATCTTTAGGATAATAACCGTCCCACTATCTTAGGGAGGTTAAGATATGGCTTTAGGAAGTGGTTAGAGAGATTTTAGGGGCGGTTACTCATTTGAATGGGTGTTTACCTGCCAGCTAATCTCACAACCGACTTCTTCGTACCAAGTCGGGGTGGACACCGACCTCTTGAGTGGAGGTGGGTGCTTTGCTAGGCTTAATCTAATGGATCAGGCCTTTCGATCGGACCTGGGCCCTTAACATTGGGTCAGGGTATGAACAAGTTCTAACATAAACATTGCTAATCATATTTATATAGATTAAAAATTTTGTATTCAAAACCTCTGTATTAGATGATAAATTTGTAGGTTTTCTAAAAAAATATGTACCATATAGAATTTAAATTAGAAAGACTTTTTTAAAAAATGTTTGTATAATGTTAAGATAGTTAGAAATAATTAAAGTTATAGGAATTTGATTGAAAAATTCTACACAATATAAAATTTAATCACAAGATTTTAAATTAATAGAATGTAATTAAAAATTTATTGAGATAACAACTATCTCAAAAATAGTTAATTAAATTTGATTACTGATATATCAACCTAACTATATGCCTAAATTTATTATTATAGAACCCAAAAAAAAAAAACTAAACTTTTCCTCAAATTTTAATCTCTAATTTTGTGTAACTGATTGCTTTGTTTATGATTCACTACAGAATGTTAAATTGAGTGGCTGTGTGAACACAACAACATGCTTGCCAAGAAATCCAAGTGTGGTGAGAGTGAAGAAAGGGATTACTGCCAATGTGTTTGTTGACAACCAAGCTTATAGAGAATTCTTGAACTCCAAATTTGGTGCCACCCCAGTGGACATGGAAACCGCCGCAGTTGCTTTAGTTTGTTTTCAGCAGAGAATACCTTTCATTGCCATTAGAGCACTATCCGATTTAGCTGGTGGCGGTTCTGCATTGTCCAATGAAGCAGCTTTGTTCACCTCTTTAGCTTCCCAAAATGCATTTGATGTTCTTCTCTCATTCATCTCCCTATTGAAAATTAATTCTTAGCTTTGCCTTCCTTTGTTTTTTTTAATTGTTGAATTAGCTTTTCAATTAATCAAAAAGTGTAACCCCTAGTTATTCTCAACGGCTATGGGAATTTTACTATATTATTGTTTAACTTTCTCTTAATAATCTAAAATCAAATCACTCTTGTTTAACTTGCTGGTGAAGGGAACTGTTTGGTTCTTTATAATAATAATAAGAATAATATATGGTGATTAATTACTTTCTTTCCTTTAAATATTTCTGAATTAAAAAATTAAATAAATATCTAAATTAACCTTCAAAAAATTTTAGATCTAACATTTAGATTCTTATATCTTTTAAAAATCTTCAAAAATTATTCTCGTCGAACATATTAGTTCCATTATTATTTTAAAAATGGACTAATTTATCTTATAATAATATTTTTGAGACATAATTATTTTATAGTAGAATTTATTAAGATTGTATTTATCTAACACATATATTAAAAATTTAATTAAATGAACAAATTTTCATACAAAAATATAATTATCAAACATTTTTAGAAAATAAAAATGTATTCGATTTAAAATTTTATGAAAAGTAATTTCGAGGTTTTCTCTAAACAATCTGACTAGAGGGTGCAAATGGTCATTTCACATTGCCGTCCAAACCATTTCGCGCCTTCAAATACCATCAGAATGTTACTGAGTGTACTATACTCAACTGAAATCTTAACCGTTATTTCCGTTAGAACCGTCATCCGCCGCTATGACTACAGCCGTCACGGCCGCCGAGATTCTCCGCCACACCACCGCCTTCCTCTCCGACGTCATTTCCAACCGCGATCTCCGCCACCGCCTAATCTCCATCCTCCACCGAGACACCACCACCGCCGTAATCTCCGACGAATCTGCCGCAAAACTCGCCGCGGATACTCTTGAAACCGCGATCATGCTCTCCAACTTCGCCTCCCGCTCCTGCTCCCTTTCCCTTGCTGAGAAGCTCCTCCTCCCTCTGTCCGACCACCCGCTTCCTTTCTTCCTCCTCTCACTTGTCCACACCCTCCACAACCGCCACCTCGATGCCGCTGTTTCTCTCCTCCGTTTCTTCCGTTCTAACCCTTCCCTCGCCCGATCGGAGATCGCACCGGTCCTCTACGACCGTCTTTTCTCCCTACAGCTACTCTCCGTGTTCCGGTGGCTGCTGGAACGGAGAGCGCAGATCCTCTCATCATCTTCGGTTTCGGAAGACGCTACTCACTCGCTGTCGAAGGTGAGCGAGGAGCAGGCGTCGAAACTGAGGGAGCTGGAGAGAAAGTACGAGGAGATTCTCGATGAGAATTGCAGGGCTGTTGCGGCGCGTTTCGAAGAGGTTTTGGCCAGTGAAAATGCGTCCATTAGTCCGCCATTGCTGGCGAGGAAGAGCTCCGGGGAAGCCGGCGGGGCGGAGAACAATGTGGAGGTGGAGGAGGACGAGGAGGAGCAGTTAGTGATGGAGGAAACAGAAATGATTGCGTTGAAGAGCGGACACTACGATAATGTAAGGATTAATATGCTAATTTTTTTATGACCAACAGATTAATTAAACTGAGACTTCTTTAACATTGAAGGTTTAGAATTTGATCAAAATTTTTTTGAGAGAAGCCAAATTAAACCATTCACTGCTCTATAAACAAGAGACAATTAGGATTCTCTTGAATTTGGTTGATGAGTTTTGAACGATCATTATGTCACTGTTGTAGCCAATATGGAGCGAAAGGGAAGAAGCCTCCATTGAGTTTTTGAGCAGTGGTTCTTGCAGCAATTCCTCCTACGCACCATTTTATCCACGAAGAGTCTCTCCCACAATCCTCAAACCCCAAAACTCTTCACAAAACTTGGCATCACTCGCTGATGAAACCGAGTCTTCATTGGTTGACAAGAGTTTGACTAGTTCCTCCTCAGAATCAGAAGCAGAAAGAGAGATCACTAGTACTTCATGTTCGAAGGGGACCCCGAATCTGGTTAGAACCGGAAACAAATCCTTGAGTACTCCCAAAATCCTTAAACCACAAAAATCTGCAAAATGTTTGAAACCACCAACCTATTTAACAAACTTAGCTGATGAAGCAGAATCTTTGGATAAGAATTTACCTTGTTCATACTCCGAATCTGAAGCAGAAAGTGAGGTAGTGGGGACTAAATTTCTTATATATGATAGCCATTTTAGACTTTTAGTGCTATAAGCTGCTGAACTGGTGAAATTTTGTCCCTGTAGGAAAAGGACGAAAAGATAGCACTACTGGAGCCTCAGAAATTCCAAACCCCAAAACAAACAAAAAATATTTGTTCAGGATCCATGTGGTATGTCATGCTTAATTGTTTCTGCATTTTCTAATTAAAAAAAATTATGGTTATATATACATGTACCTTAATATTCACCTAAAAAGTTTCATTTTCTAAGCTTGCATTTCTCCTGTTTTTAGTTCTCCAGATTATAACATGGAAGACGAACATGTGCCTCCAGAGGACTTTGTCTGTCCATTAACAAGTAACCTATTTGATGATCCTGTGACCCTTGAGACAGGACACACATTTGAGCGCCATGCTATTGAAGAATGGCTTAAAAGGGGAAACTTAACTTGTCCCATCACTCGCAAGAAGCTGCGAAAGACTCGCTTACCGAAAACAAATCTCGTGCTCAAACAAATAATCTCAAGCTGGAAAGAACAAAATCTCAATTCAGTAGTCGAAATGCCATGTGACAGTCCACATGTAGATACCGAGCTGAAAGTGGAGTGTTCAACTTCTGCTAACAGTGTCATATCAGAGGCGACGCTTGACGGAATGATGAGCGAGTTGCGCAATGCAATCAACAAACTGTATATGTCAGAGGTGCTTGCGGAATCTGAAATGGCTGTGCTTCAAATTGAGAAGATTTGGAGAGAACTGAACCTAATAGTTGTTGATATCCATAGTATGCTATCAAAACCTGCTATCATCAATGGATTCATGGGGGTGCTTCTTAAGTCTTTTGATCCAAAGGTGCTGCAAACAGCAGTTTTCTTGTTAACTGAGATGGGTTGCGTAGACAGTAATGTTATTCAGACGCTTAGCCATGTTGACACTGATGTAGAATGGATCAAGACTCTTTTCAAGAAAGGTGTAAAAGAGGCTGTGGTGTTAATGTATCTTCTGAAACCTTCCACTATCATTCTTTCAGATATGGCAGCAGTGGAGGCTCTCATTGCAGTTGTAAATATGAAAGAGGAAGAATTTCTAGAAATGTGTTTGAGTCCCAAAACGGCTGCAGTGCTTTTACTTGCGCAGGTTGTTGGAAGCAGTGAAGAGAGCATTGCATCTTCAGTTGCACAGGCTGTGTTATCCGAAAGAGAAATTGAAGCTATAGTTGGCAGTTTGGGAGCAGAATGGACAGAGGAGAGGGTTGCTGCGGTTGAGATCTTGTTAAAATGCATGCAAGAAGATGGTACTTGCAGGAATATCATTGCTGATAAGGCACAATTATCTACCTTTTTGGAAAGCCTTGTAGGTGCAACTGAGGGAGAACTTTTCAAGATAGTTAAATTTTTATCTGAGTTGGTAAAACTGAATAGGTAAGTTTACATTTTACAAACATGAATTAAGCTGTATTGTTTATGATTGGGGTTTGATTCTCTCGTATATGGTTCTGTCCAGGAGAACATTCAATGAACAAATCCTTCACATTATAAAGGAAGAAGGTCCTTTAAGCACAATGCACACTCTCCTCATTTCTCTGCAGACAGCTCATCAATTCCATTTTCCAGTAGTGGCTGGCCTCTTACTCCAACTTGATCTTCTGGTTTGAATCTGTCTCTTACTGCCTGATCCTGACTATATCCTCTTTGATCCCTTCATCATTGTGCAAGTCACTTTAGAGTTCACTAACTTATAGACTTATTGATAGGAAAAAAATTGGATGTTTTCTGGGATACAATTCTCTGAATGATTGCCTCTAGGTCCGAAATGCTGAATTTGTTAGATAAACCATAAAAATTGAATGTTTTCTGGGATACAATTTCTGAATGATTGCCTCTAGGTCCGAAATGCTCTGAATTCGTTAATAAACCATAAAAATCGAATTTCATCGCAATATGTAAGATGAGGCTCTCCAAGGCCTAAACATGCTCATGTGAGGGGGTATAATAGATATAAAACCTTTTGGGAGAGATGGTTTTGTGATAGATATTTTATTGATAATAGAGAGTTAATATTCACTTCTTGCTCATGGCATTTGCAGGTGGAGCAAACAAAGATGAGCATATACTCTGAGGAGGCAATAGATACTCTTATCTCATGCTTGAGAAAGACTGATTACCCTGCTGTCCAATTAGAAGCTGCCAAGATAATTGCGTCACTGCAAGGGAGATTCAACTATGCCGGAAAGTCTCTTAGCCGAGAAGTCCTTCTTGAACGTGCTGGTCTTGACAGAAGCTACAACAATTTTCTACAGATGGACCAGATCAGCAACTTCAACGAAGGAATTGAAGCATCTATGGTAATGTACAGTTCCAAAGAAACCGTGTTTCTGAATTAATGATAAGAAACGCTATAAGCCTAATTAACCATTATCAACAGAAAGAAGAGAATGCAGCTGAGGACTGGGAAAGAAAAGCTGCATCAGTTCTAGTTAGCCATGACTGTGGTTTACTTTTTGAGGCTTTAGCAGATGGCTTGAAGAGCCAAAATGAAGAACTACGCTCTGCATGCTTTATATCAGCTACATGGCTCATATATATGATCACCATTCTACCAGATACTGGAATACAAGGGGCAGCACGAGTCTTCTTTCTCAAACACTTCATATTCATATTGAAATCTGCCGAGGACACTGAAGACAGAATCCTTGCCATGCTTGCTCTTAAGAGCTTTCTTCATTTTGATGGTAATTCTTGTATATGTTATTTTTGCCTTCTGAATTACTTAATTATACAAAAAATTACAGTATAAAGGTGTCTCTGTATATATATAAGCCTTCCAGTTCCATCTGTTTTGAAATAAATACTCGAATGCCTGGATGTCATTGGTTTAAAGTTTAGGAAATGATTACTGTGCTTCTTTTGAATTTCAGATGGCTTACGTGATCTTACTTCCTATGCGAAGGATATCCTCAAAGCACTGAGAGAATTAGAGGGGTTCTCTCCCATGGCATCAGAAATTATGAAGGTTTTGGTTGAAGAACCTGAATCTAAAGCAGTAAGTTCAATTTGTGCTTGAACCATTTTTAAGATACAGGAATAGAAAATCACACACTTTAACGTCCTTGATTGGAACAGGACATCTGGATTCATAAAGAGGTAACTAAAATAGATTGCAGTGGGAATGGAGAAGTTCTTTCTATCATTTGCTTTGAAGATAAAATCTTTTCAGGGCATTCAGATGGAACTATTAAGGTACTTAAGAGATAAAAGATTGTTCTTGTCTTCTTAATTCTACCGAGTTGGAACAATAGTTGAGTTGTCTCTTTGTGGTCTCACGAGATCATGAGTTCAAATCCTGAAATAAGCCACTGATATAATTATTAGATTAGGTGCCTACATTTTACCTTTGGGTGTGGTCTTTTCCCGAATCTTGTGTTAATGTAGGATGTTTATGCACCAAATTGCCCTTTAATATTTGTTGTGCATGTTTGAAGGTGTGGAAAGTAAAGGAAAGCATAGTCGATCTCTTGCAAGAGATTAAAAGGCATACGAAGGATGTTACAAGCTTGGCAATTTCGGAATCTGGCGACAGATTGTACAGCGGTTCACTTGATAGAACTGTAAAGGTAATATACTTTTAATTTGCAGCAGTAAGTAACTAATTTCAATGACATGCAAAATGCTTAATATGTATGTGATTTCTTGAATATCAGGTCTGGTCCATTGAAATGGCTGCAATACATCATGTACAAGAACATGATATGAAGGACCACATTCATAATTTAGTTGTGACCAATAGTATGTGTTGCTTCAGTCCTCATGGAAGTGGCATCAAGGTACTCAATTAATCATTTGTTTACTCAGCGATGACAAAGTGGCTAATATGTGAGATATGCCATATCCCAAGATAAATGTAACTGATAAATAAATATCATGCTTGACACGTTTGTCGGATCTGCAATTTGTACTACTCCCTCTGGTGTACAATATCCATGACTTAAGTAGATAAACTTTTGTCTAATTTTGGAACAGATTTAGATACTTCACCCAAATAATGGAAATTCTTTGCATGTAGCCCTTCCTCTTACATACTAATAGAATCATCACTGTTATGCACTAAACTACTTTATTTGCTATTTCTTCAGGTTAAGTCATGGAATGGAGAATCTAAGTTGTTAAATTCTAATAAACATGCAAAGTGCTTGGCTCTTGTTCAGGGGAAATTATACTGTGGATGCCATGATAGCAGCATTCAGGTATGAAACTATCAACAGTAGTTATGAATTTTGTGCAAGTCCATTGTGATTCTATTTCAACAGGACATTGTTATATTTCAGGAGATCGATTTAGCCACAGGAAAACTCATCAGCATTCAAAGTGGTTCCAAAAAGTTACTTGGGAAAGCAAATCCTATTCATGCACTGAAACTTCATGGTGAATTCATATACGCTACTAGCTCTTCCTTTGATGGATCTGTCATAAAGGTATTCTTTGATTTTTCAATATAGCACATTAAATATCAACCATCTCATTAACGTTTTTTGTTTTTTTAATTCTCCTTATAAACATTATGGTTTTGTGTGTGCAACAAATTTTTGGATGTTCATATGTTAATATAATTACAACGAAAAAGAAAATAATTTCTTAAGATTCAAGTAGTTTATTATTAATTTAAACTCTTATTTAAAATGATATTTGATTTTATGATTTATGAACACAATTCACGTGATACCCCAAAAATACAGAAGAATTTCTCCTTGAATAATGACTCCATAGAAACATGGTGAATATATTATATATGTAGCATAGAAGATGCTTTGACTAGTTGATCTATGTGTTTTTCACATCTGATAAAATGTTAATTTCTAAAACAAATATATGTACAGATATGGAACACATCCAATAATAATCGTATACATATGGTTGGATCATTGCAAACTTCATTGGAAGTGCGAGCTATGGCAGTAAGCTCAGAACTAATTTATTTGGGGTGTAAGGGAGGAGCTGTGGAAATCTGGGATAGAAAGAAATACAATAGAATTAACACATTGCACACCGGATCCAATTATAGGGTTGTTTGCATGGCTTTGAATAGCACTGAGGATATTTTGGTAATTGGAACCTCGGACGGTCAAATTCAGGTAATGCTGCCGGCTGCCCTTTTTCAATAAAAACTCTAGTTTGAAAAAATTAATTTTTAAGATTGTTCATATATAAAGTTAGCATATCAAAGCTTCCAATAACTGCCACAACAGTTTTTGAAATTACATATAAGCAATCATTTCTATAGAAGGATTGACTACTACTAGTAAATTTAATCCAATTATCACCATGATTTTGGTTAACTAAACGTTTTTCTTTTCTTTTCTTTTCTTTTTTTCTTTCATGCTACTCCCCCGTTTAAGACTTACTATGCAAGTACTAATAAATTAATCTGTGGTAATTCCGCAGGCATGGGGTGTCAAGTAAAGAAGCTAAGGCTCGAAGTTTTGTTAGAGAAGGCAACATAAATTTAAGTTAATATTTAAAGTGGTTTTTAAATTTATAGTTAAACTTTAATGTTGTCTCTAAATTTAAAATTGTCTAAATTTATTCCTAAATTTAACAACGATCGTTCTTAGACGGAAGTCACACTGAAAGCCACGCTGGACTGGTAAAACGTCATTATTTTATTTTTGGCGTTTAAATAGAACATAAATGACGTCGTTTAGGGTATTTTGAAGAATTTTAGTATGTTTGAGGGTAGAAAACCCTCAAGATACCCTAAACAATATTGTTTCTGTTCTATTTAAAAACAAAAAATGTAATGATAATATTTTATCCGTTTAGTGTGGCTTTTATCCAACTACGTCATTATTTCGTCGGCAAAAAATACTTTAAGGATGACCATTGTTAAGTTTAGGAATAAATTTGAGACAATTTTAAGTTTAAAAACAATATTAAAACTCGACTGCAAATTTAAAAACCACTTTGAGAATTAACTCTATAAATCTAGCTTAAATGTGAAATGAAATACATTTAACCTTATGAAGGCTTTCTATTGGAGTATCCTTCATTACAATCGTATATGACTGAAAAATTATATTTTGGTCCAATTTCTTGAAAAATATGTGCTGTAAGGAATCGGTCCTAAATCAAAAGCGTTTTTAAGATGTAGTGAAATTAATTAAGCGAATTAAGAATTTAAATTAAATTAGATTATTTCATAAAAAAAAAGAAAAAGTTATATGGTGATCTTTTCTACTCTTGAGATGTCAACTAATATAAAATGCACATTAGTGAAAACGATTGAAACGAAGAAAATATACTGTGAAAAAGGTTAAAAGACAATATTTTTAGAATAAATGGTCAAATTAATTTCTAAAAAATTATCTATTTTTTAAATTAATTTTTGAAAGATTTTTTAAATTAAATTTATTTTTTAAAAATTTTAAATTAGTCTTATTAGTCTTTTTGCTACTTTTATTGTTAAGGGTGTTAAAGTTTGTTGATGTTATACGTTAAGTAACTTCACAACACACCTAATAATTCTAATTTACTATTAACATGATTAATTTATGAAATTGGATCAAATCAACCTTAAATTGAGAAATTTTAATACACCTCAAGTTTTTTCTTCAATTAGGCTTTAATTTGATCAAATTTATAAATGTATTATGTTAATAGTCAATTGAGATTTCTAAGAGTGTGTTATGATGTTACTTAATATGCTACATTAACAAATTTTGACATCATCAACAAAAATTAACATGACTAGTTTAAAATTTTTAAATCACAAATTTAATTAAAAAAAATCTTTCGGTGACTAATTTAAAAAATAAGTGATATTTTAAGGCTTAATTTAACTATTTACTCAATATTTTTATCAATACTAGTTAATTCTTTAGAGCTAACGTTTTAATTTTATATTATTAGAATTTAGAGTTCAAAATTTATGATTTAGAATTTAATATAAAAAATTTTGTTAGTTATGTATTATGATGCATCGATACTGACACAAACACAGGATACAACACGATACGAGATACGCTGACACGCGAATTTTAAAATTTTAGATGACATGGAAATACGCATACATATAAATATAAAGTATTTTTTAGATAAATCGTAATGATATTTTGATATTTTATTGATATTAAAATATAAATTAAACTTTTTAATTATTTTTAATATCTCATTTTAATTATATCAAGTATTTAAAATATTTTTTGTTACAATAAAAAAAATATATACTATATCTAAATTTATTTTAAGAATAAGATTTAATATACTGACACGTGATGATATTTAGGTATGTCCATACGTATCCGAAAAAAACTTTTTTATTTTTTATTAAAACACGGTTGCAGATACACATGTCGGACAAGTGTTGATAAATATCATATCCAAAATATATCTAATATGTAAATACGACAACTAAACAAAATGTCCGTGTTTCATAGTTCATATTAGCCAGAGATTGGTCTGGCTACCCGACGGATTTCCTAATTTAACTCGATTTATAATTAATTAATTAATTAAATTTAGAATTAAAATTAAATTAGATATTTTCATGAGAATGTATAAATCTGTATATACTGTGGCCTGCCGTTATTTATGAATCTTTACTCGTGAGGTCAACTAATATAAAATTCACCAGGGGGTTTAACGATTCATATGCCGCAAAATATTCTGAAAAAAAAAAAACACATAGATAGATCAAGGAGTATACCATCAAGCATAGCAAATATATCTAAAAAGTAAAAACCACTCCAATCATTTAGATATATTTATCCATCTATCTATCAAATTATTGATTTTCATCCTCCTCAGCCCTCACAACTAGAAAAAAAAAAAAAAAGAAAAATGGCTCCAATTAAAGTAGGTGATTCAATTCCAGATGGCATTCTTAATTACCTGGACGATAAAAACAATGCACAAAGAGTATCCATTCCCTCACTTGCAGGTGTGATCTAAATTTGATGCTTCACCCCTTGTGCTCTCTAATTTTTTTGCTCTCTTGGTTGATGACCTCAAGGTGAAGGTTGCAAACATTGAACTTTGCTCTTTCGGTTATCTCCCTTCTTTATTGGTGAATTTTTAACAAAATATTTATTTATTTATTTTAAAAATATTTTTTAGAAAAATAAAAATAATTCTATGTTTTAATATTTCATACAAAAAAAATTATTTATTAATTATATTTAAATACAATAATATAAAAATATTTTTTGTTTATTTATTACGTAAAAAATATATTTTTAATTTTTTTAAAAAAATATAAATAATAAATTTTAAAAATATTATTTTTTTAATATTTTTATTTTTACTATTTAAAATTTGTAAAAAACACTAAAATTTTTAAATTTTTTTTATCAATTTAATAACACCAAAATAAACATTTATTTATTTTAAATTTGAGAAATTATATGGAACAACTTTTAGATTTGAGAAAGGGACACCAGTGACAAAACATAGGAATGGAGACGCGATGACCATGAATTCGAAATTGACTTAGAATAGAGTCAAAGCCACTAAAAAGATAGAGTTAGTGTACCTAATTTGGAAAAAGAAGTTTTTCTTCTTTGTATTAGGAGAAGAATGATTTGGAAATTTTTTTTATTATTATTAAAAATTGTTAGGATTTGGTTGAATTAGTCCCACATTGCTTAGGATAGCAAAAGGAGTGGGTGGCCTAGGCTATAAATATGAGGCTAAGTTCTCCATTTGTTTTTGCACCAGTCAGAAACACTTTAAGTTTGTATTTGATTTTTTCTTTTCCTCTGTACTCTTTGATTAGAGAGTGTTGTGAGGTGTAGTTAGATATTTGCTTTGAGAGAGTGTGGGTGTACTGGGGTGCCGGTGTTAGAGAGAAAGAAGTCTATGTGTTGTAACAATTTTCACATAGTGATATTCTCTGGTTGTCATTTGACAACGGCCGTGGTTTTTTCTCCGGTAATTGGAGTTTCCACATTAAATTCTTGTGTTGTGATTGTGTCTATTTTATTTCTCCATCAAAGGTATTTTCTCAAGGGGAAATGGTGTCTTATTCCCAACAAGTAGTATCAGAATTTCGGTTCGGTGGGATTTATTCTTAGTATGCTCTGTGGTTGCAGCCTAGTCTGACCTTCCACATCAGAAAAGAATTTTGTCCTGTAGCTTGAGGTTGATCTTTGGTTGCTGTTGTTGTTGCTGGAATGCAGTGCGACACTGTGAGAGTGTAGTTTGGAAAGGTTCTGGCTAAGGAAAGACTTGGTATTTAAGTGTGTCCATTGTGACCCACCTCTCTTTCCTGGGGACCCTCCTAGTGCACGGTCTACAGTTGAGTTATACTATTTCAGTATACGGTTGCAACAATGTCAGGATATTCAAGTGCTGTGAAGCTTGAAATAGAGAAATTTGATGGAAGAATCAATTTTGGCTTGTGGCAAATACAAGTCAAGGATGTGTTGATACAATCAGGTTTGCATAAGGCGTTGAAGACAAGAAGTATCCTCATGGTATTACCACACTGCCATGGATAAGGATAAGTTGTGGCAATCGGGTCCACAATTGCACACGGGCATTGGTTGGCGTTGAGATGTAAGGTGTGTGGCGGAGTTAGGTCGATGGCTGAAGAACTTCCAGGAAAAGCCAATTTGGAAGTTGCACCATGAATTTTCAGCAAGGTTTCGATCTGTACCAAGGTGAAATGCTTGGAGTGGTCTAATTCTAAGTGAGTATACTTTCATGGTGGAGTATGATAGTTCTCTGAACTATGATTGTCGGTATAGACAATGACAGCAAAGAATTGTCGGTGTTGACAATGGAAGTTGAAGATGTGTGACTATTTCAATCAAGGTGGAGATTGTTAGGATTTGGTTGAATTAGTCCCACATTGCTTAGGATAGCAAATGGAGTGGGTGGCCTAGGCTATAAATATGAGGCTAAGTTCTCCATTTGTTTTTGCACCAGTCAGAAACACTTTAAGCTTGTATCTGATTTTTTCTTTTCCTCTGTACTCTTTGATTAGAGAGTGTTGTGGGGTGTAGTTAGATATTTGCTTTGAGAGAGTGTGGGTGTACTGGAGTGCCGGTGTTAGAGAAAAAGAAGTCTATGTGTTGTAACAATTTTCACATAGTGATATTCTCTGGTTGTCATTTGACAACGGCCGTGATTTTTTCTCCGGTAATTGGAGTTTCTACGTTAAATTCTTGTGTTGTGATTGTGTCTATTTTATTTCTCTGTCAAAGGTGTTTTCTCAAGGGGGAATGGTGCCTTATTCCCAACAAAAATTATACAATCACTAATTTTAAATAATAACTCAATTACAAAATATCTTATTATAGTTAAAATATTAATTCTAAATTAAAATAATTCAAGTTACTAATATAGTTAATAATCAAATTAAAATATTATCTAATTAAAAATTGATATATTATAGAAAGTAAATTATAAATTAATTTAGAAAAAAGTTAGATAAAATTTATCTTATCATAATTATATTTGATTTTTTAATTAATGACGACTATTCTAAATAGTAAATACTATACATAATATGCAACTTTCTTTATCTTTAATTTGTTCCTTTGTCAAGTCACCAAAAAATAATACATAATATGCAACTTATTCAAAACTATGAATCATATCCTTTTTATAACTAAATACATTTTTTCATTGTTTGAAATTTGATTTAATTTTATCTATAATATTTGAATAATTAATACAATATGTCGAAATATTAATAGAATTAACTATCCCAATTTGTCAGTTTTATTAATTATTTTTAACAACACTTTAATTATTCTTATTCTAAAAAATATCATTCATTATGCACTATTTTTTTTATACTAAACGGGGCTAAGGTCCAAAGCAAAAAAAAAAAAAAAAAAAAAACTAAACAACAATATTTTTAGAAAACTTCATCCTTCTTTCATCTGCACAAACCAACGGTACCACCATGGCTGGAGCTTCTTCAAACTACCTAATCCCCTTTTCTATAATTTGTACATGCTTAGCCAAAGCGTCAGCACATTAGTTAGCCTCTCTGAAAACATGCCGAATCACCATCATGTGTGGTCTAGTCATAAGCTCTTTTATGGAACGCACCAACGAAGCTCCCACATGATTCTCCACCACGGCACTTTGAAGAAGGTGAACGGCGCAACTAGAATCAGACTCCACCACAAGGTAGGGGATGTTCATTTTCACCGCTAATTTCATACCCACAAAGAACCCCCAAAGTTCTACAATTGTGATTGTACACTTCTCGACGTTCATGCTAAATTCAGCGAGAAACTTACCTCTGAAGTCACGGATGATGCCGCCACTAGCTCCTCTGCTACTTGGTTGTAAGACAGAGCCATCAACATTTAGCTTGGCCTAGCCCTCTTCAGGTGGTTCCCACCTAATCTCCACAGTCCTGATAAGTCTGAGAATTTTGCTACTATGTTCAGTAATGCTGAGAATGTAATTGTAGTTTGCTGCTAGAATTGTAACCATATGTTGAATTGGGGCTTGTTGACTATTTTGATTATTGAAAACAAGCTCATTCCTGCATCTCCAAGCTGTGTTGCAGGTAGTAATAAAGATGATGGTCCATGGTGTACCATTGTGGGGAGGAGTAAACTTTAAAAGATTACTTTCCAGCCATTCCTTGTGGGTCTGGTTGAAGAAGTCGGGCTTCAAGTTACTATTGACAATGCTATTTCAGACGGTGCGGATGAAAGGACAGTCATGCAACACATGGAGCAGAGTCTCATCATCATTTCGGCATCTTGGGCAGCTTCCATCATCGGTAAGTCCTCTCTTTTTTTCTCTTGAAATTTGTCATCAGAGCATCATGAGTAATCAACCAGCTAAAAGACTTGAGCCTTTGTGGGAGTTTTGCTTTCCAAATATGTTTATAGAGTCTGTTGTCTTCTCCTCTATCACTGTAGAAAGTTTCATATGCTGATTTGACAGAAAAATTACCGCTCGGATTAGCTAGCCAGCTGATGAAATCATCTCCAACATAGGGATTGGGTGCTTTAATAGTATGAATAATGTCCGTGACTTCCTCAGGTAGGACCATATTTAATGCTTCCCAGTCCCACTCGCCATCTTCCGTTACATAATCTGCTACTTTCTCATTTAGTTTGTTTTCATCTAACTTGATGAGCGGATAATTTATGCGCTTTTTGGCATTGTTTTTAGGTAGTTTTTAGTAAGTTTAAGCTACTTTTAGGGATGTTTTCATTAGTTTTTATGATAAATTCACATTTCTGGACTTTACTATGAGTTTGTGTGTTTTTCTGTGATTTCAGGTAAATTCTGGCTGAAATTGAGGGACTTGAGCAAAACTCTGAAAAAGGCTGACAAAAAGACTGCTGATGTTGTTGGAATCTGACCTCCCTGCACTCAAAATGTATTTTCTGGAGCTACAGAACTCCAATTGGCGCGCTCTCAACGGCGTTGGAAAGTAGACATCCAGGGCTTTCCAGCAGTATATAATAGTCCATACTTTATTCGGAAATTGACGACGTAACTTGGCGTTGAACGCCAAGTACATGCTGCTGTCTGGAGTTAAACGCCAGAAAAACGTCATGATCCGGAGTTGAACGCCCAAAACACGTCATAACTCGGAGTTCAACTCCAAGAAAAGCCTCAGCTCGTGGATTGATCAAGCTCAGCCCAAGCATACACCAAGTGGGCCCCGGAAGTGGATTTATGCATCAATTACTTACTCATGTAAACCCTAGGAGCTAGTTTATTATAAATAGAACTTTTTACTATCATAATCTCATCCTGGATTGTAATTTGAATCCTGTGATCATGTTTTGGGGGCTAGCCATTCGGCCATGCCTAAACCTTTTACTTATGTATTTTCAACAGTGGAGTTTCTGCACACCATAGATTAAGGGTGTGGAGCTCTGCTGTACCTCAAGTTTCAATACAATTACTATTCCTTTCTATTCAACTCTCTTCTATTCTTATTCCAAGATATACATTGCACTTAACTTTGATGAATGTGATGATCCGTGACACTCATCATCATTCTCACCTATGAACGCGCGTGATTGACAACCACTTCCGTTCTACCTTAGGCCGGACGCATATCTCTTAGATTCCCCAACAGAATCTTCGTGGTATAAGCTAGAAAGATGGCGGCATTCATGAGGATCCGGAAAGTCTAACCTTGTCTGTGGTATTCCGAGTAGGATCCTGGGAATCTGGAAAGTCTACCTTGTCTGTGGTATTCCGAGTAGGATTCCGGTATTGAATGACTGTGACGAGCTTCAAACTCCTGAAGGCTGGGTGTTAGTGACAGACGCAAAAGAATCAATGGATTCTATTCCAACCTGATTGAGAATCGACAGATGATTAGCCGTGCTGTGACAGAGCATTTGGAACGTTTTCACTGAGAGGATGGGATGTAGCTATCAACCAAGGGTGATGCCTCCAGACGATTAGCCGTGCAGTGACAGCGCATAGGACCATTTTTCCGAGAGGATTGAAAGTAGCCATTGATGATAGTGAAGCCCTACATACAGCTTGCCATGGAAAGGAGTAAGAAGGATTGGAAGAGAGAGTAGTGAAGTAGAGTTTCAAGAGGAGCACAGCATCTCCATACACTTATCTGAAATTCCTACTATTAATTTACATAAGTATTTCTATCCCTTTTATTTTCTTTTTATTATTGATTTTCGAAAACCAAAAATATTTAATCTGCCTAACTGAGATTTACAAGGTGACCATAGCTTGCTTCATACCAACAATCTCTGTGGGATCGACCCTTACTCGCGTAAGGTTTATTACTTGGACGACCCAGTACACTTGCTGGTTAGTTGAACGGAGTTGTGAATTCAAATAGAGCCAATTATTAAATTTCATACAAGTACAAAGAGCATGGATCACAATTTCGTCCACCAAGTTTTTGGCGCCGTTGCCGGGGATTGTTCGAGTATGGACAACTGACGGTTCATCTTGTTGCTCAGATTAGGTAATTTTCTTTTCAAAAAATATTTTTCAAAATTTTTCTTTTATTTTTCGTTTTTCCTAAAATATTTTCGAAAAAAAAAATTAATAAAAATCCAAAAAAAATTAGAAAATCATAAAAACAAAAAATATTTTGTGTTTCTTGTTCGAGTCTTGAGTCAATTTTTAAGTTTGGTGTCAATTGCATGCTTTAAAAATTTTTCTTGCATTTTTCGAAAATTCCATGCATTCATAGTGTTCTTCATGATCTTCAAGTTGTTCTTGATAAGTCCTCTTGTTTGATCTTGATGTTTTCTTGTTTTGTGTTATTTGTTGTTTTTCATGTGCATTTTTCGTTTGTTAGAGTCCTTGCATTAAAGATTTCTAAGTTTGGTGTCTTGCATGTTTTCTTTGCATAAAAATTTTTTCAAAATTATGTTCTTGATGTTTATCATGATCTTCAAAGTGTTCTTGGTGTTCATCTTGACATTCATAGCATTCTTGCATGCATTCATTGTTTTGATCTAAAAATTTCATGCATTGAGTATTTTTGTTGTTTTTCTCTCTCATATTTAAAAATTCAAAAATCAAAAAAATATCTTTTCCTTATTTCCCTCCAAATTTTCGAAATTTTGGGTTGACTTGGTCAAAAATTTTTAAAATTAGTTGTTTCTTACAAGTCAAGTCAAAATTTCAATTTTAAAAATCTTATCTTTTTAAAATCTTTTTCAAAAATCATATCTTTTTCATTTTTTTTCTATTTTTTCGAAAATTTCAAAAAAACATTTTTCAAATTATTTTCAAAATCTTTTCCTTATCTTTACATCATATTTTCGAAAATTCACTAATAATTAATGTGATTGGTTCAAAAATTTGAAGTTTGTTACTTTCTTGTTAAGAAAGGTTCAATCTTTAAGTTCTAGAATCTTATCTTGTAGTTTCTTGTTAGTGAAGTAAATAATTTCAAAATTTTTGAATTAAATCTTTTTATCTTTTATCTTATCTTTTCCAAAAATTTTATCTTTTTCAAAATTTGATTTCAAAATATCTTATCTAACTTTTTATCTTCTTATCTTTTTCAAATTTGTTTTCAAATCTTTTTCAATCAACTAACTAACTTTTTGTTTGTTTCTTATCTTTTTCAAAACCACCTAACCACTTTTCCCTCTCTAATTTTCGAAAATATCTCACCCCTTTTTCAAAAGTTCTTTTTAATTAACTAATTGTTTCATGTTTTAAATTTTAATTACATTTTATTTCTAATTTTCGAAAATTACTAACCTCTTTTTCAAAATTATTTTCGAAATTTCCCTTCTCTTTTCTTCTTCTATTTAATTATTTAATTACTAACACTTCTCTTCACTTCTCTTCATCTAAAAATCCGAACCATTCTTCTTCACTCTTCTCCCCTTTCTTCTTCTACTAACATAAAGGAATCTCTATACTATGACATAGAGGATTCCTCTTTCTTTTCTTGTTTCTTCTCTTTCATATGAGCAGGAACAGGGAAAAAAGCACTCTTGTTGAAATTGATCCAGAACCTGAAAGGACTCTGAAGAGGAAATTAAGAGAAGCTAAATTAAATTATTCTAAAGGTAACCTTTCAGAAATTTTCGAACAAGAGAAGGAGATGGCAGCCGAAAATAATAATAATGCAAGGAGAATGCTTGGTGACTTCACAAAGCCAACGTCCAAATTTGATGGAAGAAGCATCTCCATCCCTGCCATTGGAGCCAATAACTTTGAGCTTAAGCCTCAACTAGTTGCCTTAATGCAACAAAACTGCAAGTTTTATGGACTTCCATCTGAAGATCCTTATCAGTTTTTAACTGAGTTCTTGCAAATCTGTGAGACTGTAAAGACAAATGGAGTTGATCCTGAAGTCTACAGACTCATGCTTTTCCCTTTTGCTGTAAGAGACAGAGCTAGAATATGGTTGGATTCACAACCTAAGGATAGCCTGGACTCTTGGGATAAGCTGGTCACAGTCTTCTTGGATAAATTCTTTCCTCCTCAAAAGCTGAGCAAGCTGAGAGTGGATGTTCAAACCTTCAAACAAAAAGATGGTGAATCCCTCTATGAAGCTTGGGAAAGATACAAGCAGCTGACCAAAAGATGTCCATCTGACATGTTTTCAGAATGGACCATATTAGATATATTATATTATGGTCTCTTTGAATTTTCGAAAATGTCATTGGACCATTTTGCAGGAGGATCTATTCACCTGAAGAAAACGCCTGAAGAGGCTCAAGAACTCATTGACATGGTTGCAAACAACCAGTTCATGTACACTTCTGAGAGGAATTCCGTGAATAATGGGATACCTCAGAAGAAAGAAGTTCTTGAAATTGATGCTCTGAATGCCATATTGGCCCAGAACAAAGTGTTGACTCAACAGGTCAACATGATCTCTCAAAATCTGAATGGATGGCAACATGCATCCAACAGTACTAGAGAGGCAGCTTCTGAAGAAGCTTATGATCCTGAGAACCCTGCCATGGCAGAGGTTAATTATATGGGTGAACCTTATAGAAACACCTATAACTCATCATGGAGAAATCATCCAAATTTCTCATGGAAGGATCAACAAAAACCTCAACAAGGTTTTAACAATGGTGGACGCAATAGGCTGAGCAATAGTAAGCCATATCCATCATCTTCTCAGCAACAGACAGAGAATTCTGAACAAAACACTTCTAATTTAGCTAATATAGTCTCTGATCTGTCAAAGGCCACTTTCAGTTTCATGAATGAAACAAGATCCTCCATTAGAAATTTGGAGGCACAAGTGGGCCAGCTGAGTAAGAAAGTCATTGAAACTCCTCCCAGTATTCTCCCAAGCAATACAGAGGAGAATCCAAAAGGAGAGTGCAAGGCCATTGATTTGATCAACATGGCCGAATGCACAAGGGAGGAGGAGGACGAAAATCCTAGTGAGGAAGACCTCCTGGGATGTCCCTCAAGCAAGAAGGAGTTTCCTATTAAGGATCCAAAGGAATCTGAGGCTCATATAGAGACCATAGAGATTCCATTAAATCTCCTTCTGCCATTCATGAGCTCTGAAGATTATTCTTCCTCTGATGAGGATGAAGATGTAACTGAAGAGCAAGTTGCTCAATACTTAGGAGCTATCATGAAGCTGAATGCCAAGTTGTTTGGTAATGAGACTTGGGAAAGTGAACCTCCCTTGCTCATGAATGAACTAGATACTTGGATTCAGAAAATTCTACCTCAAAAGAAACAAGATCCTGGCAAGTTCTTAATACCTTGCACCATAGGCACCATGAGCTTTGAAAAGGCTCTATGTGATCTGGGGTCAGGGATAAATCTTATGCCACTCTCTGTAATGGAGAAGCTGGGGATCATTGAGGTACAACCTGCCTTGTTCTCATTACAATTGGCAGACAAGTCATTGAGACAAGCTTATGGAATGGTAGAGGACGTGTTAGTAAAGGTTAAAGGCCTTTACATCCCTACTGATTTCATAATCTTAGACACTAGGAAGGAAAAGGATGATTGCATCATCCTTGGAAGACCTTTCCTAGCCACAGCAGGAGCTGTGATAGATGTCAACAGAGGCAAATTAGTCCTTCAATTGAATGGGAACTACCTTGTGTTTGAGGCACATGGCCATCCCTCTGTGACAAAAGAGAGTAAGCATGAAGAGCTTCTCTCAGTTCAGAGTCAAGAAGAGCCCCCACAGTCAAACTCTAAGTTTGGTGTTGGGAGGCCACAACCAAACTCTAAGTTTGGTGTTAAGACCCCATATCCAAACTCTAAGTTTGGTGTGGGCAACTGTACAACATTGACCTGATCACCTTGTGGCTCCATGAGAGCCACTGTCAAGCTATTGACATTAAAGAAGCGCTGGTTGGGAGGCAACCCAATTTTATCTAATTTTTATTTTATTATATTTTATTGCTATTTTGTGTTTTATTAGGTACATGATCATGAGGAGTGACAGTTGGAATTTTGACGGTTTAGAATTTCTCAAATAAAATCTCGTCGAAGTATAGTTTCTAAACCAAGCAATAATCCTTTCATACAAAAAGTTGTTTGTCACTAAAACAAACCCCTAAAATTTATAAACCGAAGTATTCAAACCTCGGGTCGTTCTCCCTAGGAATTACAATAAAGTGTCTTGTTATTGGTTTGAGTTGTTTTGGGGTTTTGATAAGAGGCATGAAAGTAAATGGCAATGAAAATAAACTAACAACTATAAAAGGCTCTTGGTAAGGTGTGAGAACTAGAAGTCCTATCCTAGTTATCCTTCTCAATTGTGATGAGAATTGTTCATTGCTACCACTTAGTTAACCCTTACTAAATAAAGGAAAGTCAAGTGGATGAATTGACTTGAGCCACAAGTCCTAGCCAACTCCCAAGGAAAGACTAGCTTTAGTGCACTCCGAACCAATTAGCAATCTCTCCAATTACCAATCAACAAAGGAATTAGATAACTCAAGTATCACTAATTACTCTACCTAGGCCAAGAGGAACAAAATCTAACTAATAGCTATAAGAGACATTTCATCAAACACATAAAAGGCAATAAAAGTAAACAACATAAATTGCAAGAATTAAAGAGAAATCTAACTACAAAGGCAAGAGATCAACAATAGAAAAGCAAAGAAGAACAATTATTATGAATTACCTCTTATTGAATTGAAAGAAAATGGAAGGAACAATACTAGATCTACAACAAAATGTAAGAACAACATAAAGGAAATTACAACAAAAGAATGGAAGAAGAATGAATGTGACAACAAGGAATTGAGAAGATAGAAGTAGAAGAAGATGAATTAAAATCTAGATCTAAGAACTAAACCTAATCCTAATCCTAATCCTAGAGAGAAGTGAGAGCTTCTCTCTCTAGAACTAACTCTAGAACTAAACTAAAACTAATTGGTAACTAACTTCTAAAGTATGAAAAAGTATGAAAGTATGTTGATTTCCCTTCAATCCTTGGCTTAAATAGCATCAGAAATGAGTTGGATTGGGCCCACAAGGCTTCTAAAATCGCTGGCCACATGTTGCTTTAAATGAACTAGGTGGCAGCAACGGCACGTGCGCGTACTTTGCGCGTGCGCGCCACCATACGTATAGCAACTATGGCAAATCTTATATCGTTTCGAAGCCCCGGATGTTAGCTTTCTAACCCAACTAGAACCGCATCATTTGGACCTCTGTAGCTCAAGTTATGGTCGTTTAAGTGCGAAGAGGTCGGCTTGACAGCTTTCCGGTTCTTTCATTTCTTCATGAGTTCTCCAACTTTTCATGCTTCTTTCTTCATTCCCTTGATCCAATCTTTGCCTCCTAAACCTTAAATCACTTAACAAACATATCAAGGCATCTAATGGAATCAAGGAGAATTAGATTTAGCTATTTTAAGACCTAAAAAGCATGTTTTCACTCTTAAGCACAATTAAAGGAGAATATACAAAACCATGCTATTTCATTGAATAAATGTGGGTAAAAGGTGATAAAATCCCCTAAATTCAATACAAGATAAACCGTCAAATTGGGCTTTGTCAACCTCCCCACACTTAAACCAAGCATGTCCTCATGCTTAAGCCAAGAGAAAGCAAAGGGCATCAACATTTATTCAATGTAACCTATCTATATGCATCCTATCTACATGAATGCAACTAGATGCAAAATGGTTGTACCTACTTGGTTAAAAATAAATCAATCCTCCAAGTCATACATGCACAAGTAGGGTCAAGATCATATAACGATTCATGAATCCTACCAATTCAAATATAAAAATTGAAGTTCAAATAGACTTGCAAGAAGAACGCTCATGAAAGCCGGGAATCAAGGAATTGAGCATCGAACCCTCATCGGAAGTGTTTGCACTCTAGTCGCTCGGTGTTTGGGGTTGATTCTCTCAATTCTCCCCTAATCATGCTTTCCAAGATTTGTTTGTTTTCTAACAATCAACAATTATTCAATGCATGCATACATGTATCATGAGGTCTTTTCTTTAGGTTGTAATGGGGCTAGGGTCAAGGTAGGATCATATATGGCTAGTGGACTTAGGATTTGAATCTTTGATTAACTTAAACTTTCCCACCTAACCTATATAATGACCTATACAATTAAGTACTAACCTAACTACCCATTCCTCACTTTTTCACATACTCATGCATTTTCTTTTCATTTCACAACACTTATGCATTGATTCTTATTGAGCTTCACTTTGGGGCATTTTGTCCCCTTTATTACTTTTCTTTTCTCTTTTTTTTTTCTTTTTTTTTCTTTCTTTTTTTCTATATTTTTTTTCTTTTCTTTTCTTTTTTTTTCTTTTTCACTTTTATTTCTCTTTTTTTCAAACTATATACAAGAACATCAATGCATAAGGTCTATACATTTAATCAATACATGAGCATGTACCCAATTCCCCAATATAAAAATACAAAACACAAACACCCTTTTATCCCAACCAATGTCCCAAAGTTTTCCCACTCTTGGATGACACTCACACTCACTAGCCTAAGCCAATCAAAGATCCAAATAAAGGACATTCATTGTTTTCCGCTTTAAGGCTTGTAATGTGCTAAAATAAGAATAAGTGGGTTAAGCGTAGGCTCAAAGTTGGCTAACAAAGGAAGATAAAAGGTAAGGCCATTTGGGTAAGTGGGCTAATGAAATGATGGCCTCAATCATATAAATGCATGAATACACAAAATAATGGACATAAAGAATCAAACAAATCGAAGATTACAATCATAGGAAGAGAATAATGCACACAAGAAGGAAAAATAAGTGGTTATAAGATGTAACCACATCATTAGGCTCAAATCTCACTTGCTTGTGTTCTTAGCTCAAAACCATGTTCCAAAATACATTCTTTCAAGCGAGTTCAACAAAAATTTTTCTTTTTCAAATTGGTAGGTTGCCCTAAAATGGTTTCTTGGAAAAGAAATCATCACTCTAACCAAGTAGTCCTAATAAGAAGAAGGTAGTAAAATATGTACAAATTCTAACTAACATGCAACCTATCATGCAATGCAATAACTAATCTAACAAAGAAAACTAAGAATTGGTGTTGAAAAGGAAATTGTTACCCATGGAGATCGGTCGAACGACCTCCCCACACTTGAAGATTGCACCGTCCTCGGTGCATGCAAAGAAGAGCACGGTGGACGGGTTGTGACAATTGATGAGCTCCTCAAATGGTAGTGCAGATGACTTGTTTGTTGCCCCATTTAAAAGCTTTTCCTTTCCCCCTTCTTGGTAGCCAACCTAAAAGGATAGAAAAAGAAAGAAAGTTAAACCTATAACAAAGATATCAAAGTAATTAGAACATAGGCGGGGGCTAATGCCAAATAAAGGTATGGTTCTCCACTACATGGTAGCTACAACATGTATAGGAGGAAACAATAAGAGAAAATGGCATATCAATGATACTTGATGCAAGAGTAAGGTCAAAGCATGAAGAGCATGATGAGCATCAAGTTCGAACAAGAGAGAGTGGGCCATGAAAGACAATATAAGGTCATATCAATGCACAAAGAACATAAGTGCATAAAAGATTGAGCATTGATTTGAAGAGAAACATCACCCAACAATATGAAACAAGTCAAGAAGCACCAAAGTAATGCAATGAATCCTCAACAATTGAGTAGGAAGATGCAACACCATTATTAAAACGACTAAAAAAAACGAAAACATGCTACAAAAACTAAATAAAAATGGGAAGAGTAGAAGTATGCGAATGTGATAAGCAAAAGAAAATGGAAGATGAGAAAAAAAACTCTTTTTTTTTATTTTTTTACCGACGCGTGCGCGTCATGCGTGCTTACGCGTCGATGTGCATATTGGTTGAAGGACGCGTACGCGTCAGGTGCGCGCACGCGTGCATCGAGTTAGGCCGGAGGCATAATGTCGGCCCAAGTCTGGCACAACTCTTGGGTAGAAGTACCAGGAGTGTGGATCGTGCAATCGACGCGCGCGCGCACAGTGTGCGTGCGCGTGCATTGCCAATTTAAGATCATGTGCGCGTACGCGCCAAGTGCGCGCACGCGTGCATAGACTTGTGCCTTAGGCCCAATGTTCGCACAGTGCAGGCCTAACTCTCGGGTTTTTGGCCGGAGGTGAAATTTTGCATCCACGCGTACGCGTACAGTGCGCGTCCGCGTGGGTGGTCGAAAAATGCTCAGGTGCGCGTACGCGTCATATGCGCGAACGCGTGGATGGTGTTCTGTTTTTTTTTTCAAAAATTTTTGCTATGTTTTTGCACCAATCCAAGCATTCCAAACCTCCAAGCTATTAGCAAAACACCCTAGAACCTTATTCAACATACTATACTACTAACTAAACTCAATAAAACAATAAAAATAAGAAATTAAACTAATTCTACCAATAAAAGATAAAAATGAAAATGAGAATCTACCTACAATGGCAACTCAATTCACTTATTAAAAACTAAAAGAGTATGGAAAGAGTTTACCATGGTGGGGTGTCTCCCACCAAGCACTTTTATTTATTGTCCTTAAGTTGGACTTATGGGGAGCTTCTTATCAAGGTGGCTTGTGCTTGTATTCATCTTGGAACTCCCACCAATGCTTGGTTCTCCATTGTGCCCCAAGATTTCTCATGGATTGAGCCAAGTGTTAATGGAGTTCTTCACAAGCTTGGGGCTCCCAAAGTTGATCCTCTTCTTGTGATCCGGGGTCCCACACTTTGTTTTCACACCCGTCTTGAGGTTGATCATCATTATTAGTCCAACCGGGTGGTGAGTAAGGTGAATTCTCTATGAAGTGCCCAACAATCCTTCTAGACCCATCTATTTGAGCACTACTCCATCCCTTATATCTCATGTTTGATGCATCAACCATAATGAGCCTTGATTTGCAACGCCAACCACGAAACATCTTTCGCTTACGCTTCATCCCACAAAGCATCCTAAGTTGACCATCCGTTTCAAGCAAGCCATACTCAAGTGGGACAATAAAGCTAATAGAAATGAATTTTACCCACTCAAGTGAAGGAGTAGATGACAACCTAGGCAAAGATGCTTCCAACGATCCTGACAAAGCATAACCAACCCTCGTCCTTCTATTTCTAGGGACTTCCACCTCTTCACAAGATCTCTCAATCTCAATCTTTTGTTCAACAATTTTATCTAAACCTTTTCCTTTACTCAAATCATAATAGGGAGGATGAGAAAAATTTACCTCCTCAACGCTTTCAAATCCAACCGGAGAAGGTTCTTCATGCTCAAAGGATTCTTCACCACTAGGACTTGATGCTTGCTCTTCATTGCCATAGGAACTCAATTCTTGCTCTATCCCATCCAAGTCTTCATATGAAATATGCCTTGGAAGGTGTGCACTTTCCTCCCTAGCATCAATTTCAATCATCTTGGAGGGGTTTTCTTCAATTCTATGTTCCCAAGGAGGCTCCACATCTCCTAAGTCTTCTACCATTTCTTCCTTGTCTTCAACAATTAAAGCTTCCTCCAATTGTTCCAATACAAAGCAACTTCCCTCATTTCCCACCGGAGTTTCCAATCTCTCCTTCATGCTATGTTCTTCATTCGATTCTCCACATGTAGCCATGGGAGTTCCTTGAGTGATCAAGCATTGGGAGGCTAATTGATTTGTTACCGCATCCAAGGCGGCCATGAAATTTTGCACATCCCTTTGTATTTCTTCTTGTCCTTGAACAAGAACACCAAGGGTTTCATCCATTAGAGATTGGGGTGGGTGGAAGGGTTCATCATTTTGGGGGAAGGGTTCATAATAGGAAGGTGGTTTTTCTTGGTAGAATTGTGGTGGTTCAATGTTTTCCATTCTTTCCACTTGTTGCACAACACACTCCATGGTTGCTTGAAATTGATCCAATGCTTCCTTGAGATGATCCCTTGACTCTTGTTCCTCTTGGATAATGTGATTAGGATCATGTGGCTCTTGGATCAATGGATATGAGTATTCTTCCATGGGAGGTTGGGGTGGAAAGTAGTATTCATCTTGTGGTTGAAGATTTTCATTTATTGGAGGTGGTTCATCTTGGTAATAATATGGAGGAGGTGGCTCTTGAAAATATTGATGTTGGAATGGTGGTGGCTCCATATGTGGTTCATATGGCTCATATGGTTGTTGGTAGGATGGGTATGGATTAGGGTCATATGAAGGTGGTTGGTGAAAATGGGCTTGTGAGTGTGGTTGAGGGCTATGTTGAGGATATGGTTCATAGGCATATGGTGGTGGTTCTTGAAAGTCACAAGGAGATTCACCATAGCCATTTGATTGATATGCATCAAAAAATGGCTCTTCTTCATAGTGCATTGGTGGAGGTTGTTGCCATGAGGATTGATCATATGCATATGGCTCCTCCCACCTTTGGTTATCCCATCCTTGACACACATTCTCATTATAGTCTTCATTTCCTACAACATAATTAGAACCAAACTCATAGCCAAAGTGAGAATTCATGATGGCAAGAGAGGGCAAAAACAAAAAATAGTAACAAATAAAGAGAACAAACTAAAAACTAACAAAGAAGCAAAAAGCAAACATATTCACAATATTCACATATATACAATAACCAATAACACAACACCATTGCAATTTCCCTGGCAACGGCGCCATTTTGACGGTTGGGATTTTTGACGGTATATAATTTCTCAAATAAAATCTCGTCGAAGTATAGTTTCTAAACCAAGCAATAATCCTTTCATACAAAAAGTTGTTTGTCACTAAAACAAACCCCTAAAATTTATAAACCGAAGTATTCAAACCTCGGGTCGTTCTCCCTAGGAATTACAATAAAGTGTCTTGTTATTGGTTTGAGTTGTTTTGGGGTTTTGATAAGAGGCATGAAAGTAAATGGCAATGAAAATAAACTAACAACTATAAAAGGCTCTTGGTAAGGTGTGAGAACTAGAAGTCCTATCCTAGTTATCCTTCTCAATTGTGATGAGAATTGTTCATTGCTACCACTTAGTTAACCCTTACTAAATAAAGGAAAGTCAAGTGGATGAATTGACTTGAGCCACAAGTCCTAGCCAACTCCCAAGGAAAGACTAGCTTTAGTGCACTCCGAACCAATTAGCAATCTCTCCAATTACCAATCAACAAAGGAATTAGATAACTCAAGTATCACTAATTACTCTACCTAGGCCAAGAGGAACAAAATCTAACTAATAGCTATAAGAGACATTTCATCAAACATAAAGGCAATAAAAGTAAACAACATAAATTGCAAGAATTAAAGAGAAATCTAACTACAAAGGCAAGAGATCAACAATAGAAAAGCAAAGAAGAACAATTATTATGAATTACCTCTTATTGAATTGAAAGAAAATGGAAGGAACAATACTAGATCTACAACAAAATGTAAGAACAACATAAAGGAAATTACAACAAAAGAATGGAAGAAGAATGAATGTGACAACAAGGAATTGAGAAGATAGAAGTAGAAGAAGATGAATTAAAATCTAGATCTAAGAACTAAACCTAATCCTAATCCTAATCCTAGAGAGAAGTGAGAGCTTCTCTCTCTAGAACTAACTCTAGAACTAAACTAAAACTAATTGGTAACTAACTTCTAAAGTATGAAAAAGTATGAAAGTATGTTGATTTTCCTTTAATCCTTGGCTTAAATAGCATCAGAAATGAGTTGGATTGGGCCCACAAGGCTTCTAAAATCGCTGGCCACATGTTGCTTTAAATGAACTAGGTGGCAGCAACGGCGCGTGCGCGTACTTTGCGCGTGCGCGCCACCATACGTATAGCAACTATGGCAAATCTTATATCGTTTCGAAGCCCCGGATGTTAGCTTTCTAACCCAACTGGAACCGCATCATTTGGACCTCTGTAGCTCAAGTTATGGTCGTTTAAGTGCGAAGAGGTCGGCTTGACAGCTTTCCGGTTCTTTCATTTCTTCATGAGTTCTCCAACTTTTCATGCTTCTTTCTTCATTCCCTTGATCCAATCTTTGCCTCCTAAACCTTAAATCACTTAACAAACATATCAAGGCATCTAATGGAATCAAGGAGAATTAGATTTAGCTATTTTAAGACCTAAAAAGCATGTTTTCACTCTTAAGCACAATTAAAGGAGAATATACAAAACCATGCTATTTCATTGAATAAATGTGGGTAAAAGGTGATAAAATCCCCTAAATTCAATACAAGATAAACCGTCAAATTGGGCTTTGTCAAGGAGTCACGAAAAAATCATAAAAATTAAAAACAGAATCAAAAACAGCAGAAGAAAAAATTCGCACCCTGGAGGACGCACAGGCTAGCGTTCAACGCCAGTAAGGTGCATCTGGCCGGCGTTCAACGCCAGAACAGAGCACCATTCTGGCGCTGAACGCCAGAAACAAGCAACATTCTGGCGCTGAACGCCAGGAATGTGCCCAGAGAGGAAAAACTGGCGCTGAACGCCAGTAACAAGCATGAAACTGGCGTTCAACGCCAGAAACATGCTTTACATGGGCGTTGAACGCCCAGAACGTGCACCAATGGGCGTTTAAACGCCAGAATGGTGTGCCAAGGCATTTTACATGCCTATTTGGTGCAAGGATGGAATTCCTTGACACCTCATGACCTGTGGACCCCACAGGATCACCTCAGGATCTGTGGACCCCACAGGATCCCCACCTAACATATTCCCACCTTACCTCCTAATCCTATTTTTGTGATTTTCCTTCCCCATATCACACTTCCCAAAAACCTTCACCAATCACCTCAATTCCTCTTCCCAACTACCCCATTCACCACTCACATCCATCCACTCTTCCCCATAAACCCCACCTACCTTCAAAATTCAAAAACATTTTTTCCACCCATTCCCACCCAAAATGGCCGAACATAACCTCCCCCCTCTCCCTATAAATACCCTTCCATTCTACTTCATTTTCACACAACACAACCCCTTCTTCTCCCACATAGCCGAACCTACTTCTTTCCCTCTCCTCCATCTTTTCTTCTTCTTCTCCTTCTCTTCTTTCTTTTATTGCTCGAGGGCGAGCAATATTTTAAGTTTGGTGTGGTAAAAGCATAAGCTTTTTTTTTGTTTTTCCATTACCAATGGCACCTAAGGCCGGAGTATCCTCCAGAAAAGGAAAAGGGAAGACAAAAGCTTCCACCTCCGAGTCATGGGAGATGGAAAGATCCATCTCTAAGAGCCATCAAGACCACTTCTATGATGTTGTGGCAAAGAAGAAGGTGATCCCTGAGGTCCCTTTCAAGCTCAAGAAAAATGAGTATCCGGAGATCCGACATGAAATCCAAAGAAGAGGTTGGGAAGTCCTAGCCAACTCCATACAACAAGTCAAAATCTTAATGGTTCAAGAGTTCTATGCCAATGCATGGATCACTAGAAACCATGATCAAAGTATGAACCCGAGTCCAAAGAATTATCTCACAATGGTTCGGGGGAAATACTTAGATTTTAGTCCGGAAAATGTGAGGTTGGCGTTTCACTTGCCCATGATGCAAGAAGATGAACGCCCCTACACTAGAAGGGTCAACTTTAATCAAAGGTTGGACCAAGTCCTTATGGACATATGTGTGGAAGGAGCTCAGTGGAAGAGAGACTCCAAAGGCAAGCCAGTCCAACTAAGAAGACTGGACCTCAAGCCTGTGGCTAGGGGATGGTTGGAGTTCATTCAACGCTCCATCATTCCTACTAGCAACCGATCTGAAGTTACTGTGGATCGGGCCATCATGATTCATGGCATCATGATTGGAGAGGAAGTAGAAGTTCATGAGGTCATCTCCAATGAAATCTACAAAATAGCCGACAAGGCCTCACCTATGGCACGGCTAGCTTTTCCTCACCTTATTTGCCATCTATGTTACTCAGCTGGAGTCATCATAGAAGGAGACACCCTCATTGAAGAGGATAAGTGATGAGCGGATAATTTATACGCTTTTTGGCATAGTTTTTATATAGTTTTTAGTAAGTTTGAGCTACTTTTAGGGATGTTTTCCTTAGTTTTTATGTTAAATTCACATTTCTGGACTTTACTATGAGTTTGTGTGTTTTTCTGTGATTTCAGGTAAATTCTGACTGAAATTGAGGGATTTGAGCAAAACTCTGAAAAAGGCTGACAAAAGGACTACTGATGCTGTTGGATTCTGACCTTCCTGCACTAGAAATGGATTTTCTGGAGCTACAGAACTCCAAATGGCGCGCTCTCAACGGCGTTGGAAAGTAGACATCCAGGGCTTTCCAGCAATATATAATAGTCCATACTTTGTTCGAAGATTGACGACGTAACTTGGCGTTAAACACCAAGTTCATGCTGCTGTCTGGAGTAAAACGCCAGAAAAACGTCATGATCCGGAGTTGAACGCCCAAAACACGTCATAACTCAAAGTTCAACGCCAAGAAATGCCTTAGCTCGTGGATTGATCAAGCTCAGCCCAAGCACACACCAAGTGGGCCCCGGAAGTGGATTTATGCATCAATAACTTACTCATGTAAACCCTAGTAGCTAGTCTAGTATATATAGGACATTTATCTATTGTATTAGACATCTTTGGTCTCAGTTTTGTTTTATTCTTCATCTGAGGAGATCATTGATCACGGTTTAGGGGGCTGGCCATTCGGCCATGCCTGGACCTTTTGCTTATGTATTTTCAACGGTGGAGTTTCTGCACACCATAGATTAAGGGTGTGGAGCTCTGCTGTATCTCAAGTATTAATGAAATTCTATCTTCTTTTATTCAAATCTCTCTTATTCTTATTCCAAGATATTCATTCGTACCCAAGAACATGATGAATGTGATGAGTTAGATAACCCTCATTATCATTCTCACTTATGAACGTGCGTGATTGACAACCACTTCCGTTTACATGCAACACAAGCTTGAATGTGTATCTCTTAGATTCCCCAACAGAATCTTCGTGGTATAAGCGAGATGGATGGTGCATTTATGAGGATCCGGAAAGTCCAACCTTGTCTGTGGTGTTCCGAGTAGGATCCTGGGAATCCGGAAAGTCTACCTTGTCTGTGGTGTCCGAGTAGGATTCCGGTAATGAATGACTGTGACGTGCTTCAAACCTGTAACCTGCTGGGCGTAGTGACAACGCAAAAGAATCAATGGATTCTATTCCAGTAGGGGAGGGAACCAACCGGTGATTGGCCGTACTGTGACAGAGTGCGTGAGCATTAGCTTTCACTGCGAGGATGGGATGTAGCTATCAACCATGGGTGATGCCTCCAGACTGGTTAGCTGTGCGAGTGACAGCCGCATAGGATATTTCCCCGAGAGGATGAAAGTAGCCACAGTTGATGGTGAACCCCTATACAAAGCTTGCCATGGAAAGGAGTAAGAAGGATTGAATAGAAGCAGTGGGAGAGCAGGCGTCCGGGAGCTCTACAGCATCTCCATTCCGCTTATCTGAAATTCTACCAATGAATCTACATAAGTATTCTATCCCTTTTATTATTCCCTTTTTATTTAATGATAATCACAATTACTCTTTAATCTCCCTAACTGAGATTTACAAGGTGACCATAGCTTGCTTCATACCAACAATCTCTGTGGATTCGACCCTTACTCACGTAAGGTTATTACTTGGACGACCCAGTACACTTGCTGGTTAGTTGAACGGAGTTGTGAAGAAAATAAACAGTGCCCTAAGAGTAACATCCTTTATAAACAATAACATGTGATCACAATTTCGTCCACCAAGTTTTTGGCGCCGTTGCCGGGGATTGTTCGAGTATGGACACTGACGGTTCATCTTGTTGCTTAGATTAGGTATTTTCTTTTCAAAAATCTTTTTCAAAATTTTTCTTTTCTTTTCGTTTTTTCTCAAAGTATTTCGAAAATTTTAATAAAAATCCAAAAAAAAAATAAATCATAAAAATAAAAAATATTTTGTGTTTCTTGTCTGAATTTTGTGTTTAATTTTTAAGTTTGGTGTCAATTGCATGCTTTAAAAATTTTTCTTGCATTTTTTCGAAAATCCATGTATTCATAGTGTTCTCATGATCTTCAAGTTGTTCTTGATAAGTCTTCTGTGTTTGATCTGATGTTTTCTTGTTTTGTGTCTTTTCTGTTTTTCATGTGCATTTTTGCATTCATATTTTCATGCATTAAAAATTTCTAAGTTTGGTGTCTTGCATGTTTTCTTTGCATCAAAAATTTTTCAAAATATGTTCTTGATGTTCATCATGATCTTCAAAGTGTTCTTGGTGTTCATCTTGACATTCATAGCATTCTTGCATGCATTCATTGTTTTGATCTAAAAATTTCATGCATTGAGCATTTTTGTTGTTTTTCTCTCATAACTAAAAATTCAAAAATAAAAAAATATCTTTTCCTTATTTCCCTCCAAAATTTCGAATTTTGGGATTGACTTGGTCAAAATTTTCAAAATTAGTTGTTTCTTACAAGTCAAGTCAAATTTCATTTTTTAAAAAATCTTATCTTTTCAAAATCTTTTTCAAAAATCATATCTTTTCATTTTTTTATTAATTTCGAAAATGTCAAAAATTATTTTTCAAATATTTTCAAAATCTTTTTCTTATCTTTATATCAAATTTTCAAAAATTAGCTAACAATTAATGTGATTGGTTTCAAAAATTTGAAGTTTGTTACTTTCTTGTTAAGAAAGGTTCAATCTTTAATTCTAGAATCTTATCTTGTAGTTTTTGTTAGTTAAGTAATTTTAAAAATTAAATCTTTTTCAAAATATCTTTTTCAAATATATCTTTTTATCTTTTATCTTATCTTTTTCAAAAATTTTATCTTTTTTCAAAATTTGATTTCAAAATATCTTTTCTAACTTACTATCTTCTTATTTTTTTCATTTTGATTCAAATCTTTTTCAATCAACTAACTAACTTCTTGTTTGTTTCTTATCTTTTTCAAAACCACTTAACTACTTTTCCCTCTTCTATTTTCGAAAATATCTCTCTCTTTTTCAAAAATTCTTTTAATTAATTAATTGTTTCATGTTTTAATTTTAATCACATTTTTATCTCTAATTTTCGAAAATCACTAACTCTTTTTCAAAATTATTTTCGAAATCCCTCTTCTCTTTTCTTCTTTTATTTAATCATTTAATTACTAACACTTCTCTTCACCTATCTTCATCCATAAATCTGAACCCATTCTTCATTCTTCTACCACCTTTCTTTTCTACTAACATAAAGGAATCTCTATACTGTGACATAGAGGATTCCTCTTCTTTTCTTGTTTTCTTCTCTTTCATATGAGCAGGAACAGGGATAAAGGCACTCTTGTTGAAATTGATCCAGAACCTGAAAGGACTCTGAAGAGAAAATTAAAAGAAGCTAAATTACAACAATCCAAAAGAAACCTTCTTGAAATTTTCGAACAAGAGAAAGAGATGGCAGAGGAAAATAATAATAATAATGCAAGGAGAATGCTTGGTGACTTCACAAAACCAACGTCCAAGTTTGATGGAAGAAGCATCTCCATTCCTGCCATTGGAGCCAATAACTTTGAGCTTAAGCCTCAACTAGTTGCTTTAATGCAACAAAACTGCAAGTTTTATGGACTTCCATCTGAAGATCCTTATCAGTTTTTAACTGAGTTCTTGCAGATCTGTGAGACTGTAAAGACGAATGGAGTTGATCCTGAAGTCTACAGACTCATGCTTTCCCTTTTGCTGTAAGAGACAGAGCTAGGGTATGGTTGGATTCACAACCCAAGGATAGCCTGGACTCATGGGATTTGTCACTGCATTCGGATAAATTTTTCCTCCTCAAAAGCTGAGCAAGCTGAGTGGATGTTCAAACCTTCAAACAAAAAGATGGTGAATCCCTCTATGAAGCTTGGGAAAGATACAAGCAGCTGACCAAGAGATTCCATCTGACATGTTTTCAGAATGGACCATATATATTCTATTTGGTCTCTCTGAATTTTCGAAAATGTCATTGGATCATTCTGCAGGTGGATCTATTCACCTGAAGAAAACGCCTGAAGAGGCTCAAGAACTCATTGACATGGTTGCAAAACAACCAGTTTATGTACACCTCTGAAAGGAATTCCGTGAACAATGGGGTACCTCAGAAGAAAGGAGTTCTTGAAATTGATGCTCTGAATGCCATACTGGCTCAGAACAAAGTGTTGACTCACAGGTCAACATGATCTCAAAATCTGAATGGATGCAACATGCATCCAACAGTAATAGAAAGGCAGCTTCAGAGAAGCTTATGATCCTGAGAACCCTGCCATGGCAGAGGTTAATTACTTAGGTGAACCTTATGGAAACACCTATAACTCATCATGGAGAAATCATCCAAATTTCTCCTGGAAGGATCAACAAAAACCTCAACAAGGTTTTAACAATGGTGGACGCAACAGGCTGAACAATAGTAAGCCATATCCATCATCTTCTCAGCAACAGACAGAGAATTTTGAACAAAATAATTCTAATCTAGCCAATATAGTCTCTGATCTGTCAAAGGCCACTTTCAGTTTCATGAATGAAACCAGATCTTCCATCAGAAATCTGGAGGCACAAGTGGGCCAGCTGAGTAAGAAAGTCATTGAAACTCCTCCCAGTACTCTCCCAAGCAATACAGAAGAAAATCCAAAAGGAGAGTGCAAGGCCATTGATTTAATCAAAGTGGCCGAATGTACAAAGGAGGAGGAGGACGAAAATCCTAGTGAGGAAGACTCCTGGGACTTCCTCAAGCAGAAGGAGTTTCCTATTAAGGATCCTGAGGAAATCTGAGGCTCATCTAGAGACCATAGAGATTCCATTAAATCTCCTTCTGCCATCATGAGCTCTGAAGAATATTCATCCTCTGAAGAGAATGAAGATGTAACTGGAGAGCAAGTTGCTCAATATTTAGGAGCTATCATGAAGCTGAATGCCAAGCTGTTTGGTAATGAGACCTGGGAAAGTGAACCTCCCTTGCTCATTAGTGAACTAGATACTTGGATTCAGAGAACTTTACCTTAAAAGAAACAAGATCCTGGCAAGTTCTTAATACCTTGTACCATAGGCACCATGAGCTTTGAAAAAGCTCTATGTGATCTGGGGTCAGGGAATAAATCTTATGCCACTCTCTGTAATGGAGAAGCTGGGGATCATTGAGGTACAACCTGCCTTGTTCTCATTACAATTGGTAGACAAGTCAATGAGACAAGCTTATGGATTAGTAAGGACGTGCTAGTAAAGGTTGAAGGCCTTTACATCCCTACTGATTTCATAATCCTAGACACTAGGAAGGAAGATGATGAAGCATCATCCTAGGAAGACCTTTCCTACCACAGCAGGAGCTGTGATAGATGTCAACAGAGGAGAGTTAGTCCTTCAATTGAATGGGGACTACTTGTGTTTAAAGCACATGCCATCCTCTGTGACAAAAGAGAGTAAGCATGAAGAGCTTCTCTCAGTTCAGAGTCAAGAAAAGAGCCACAGTCAAACTCTAAGTTTGGTGTTGTGAGGCCACAACCAAACTCTAAGTTTTGGTGTCAAGACCCCATATCCAAACTCTAAGTTTGGTGTTGGGAATACCACACTTAAATTGACCTGATCCCTTGTGGCTCCATGAGAGCCACTGTCAAGCTATTGACATTAAAGAAGCGCTTGTTGGGAGGCAACCCATTTTATTTATCTAATTTTATTTTATTTTGTTCTTTGTTATTTTTGTGTTTATTAGGTACATGATCATGAGGAGTCACGAAAAAATCAAAAAAAATTAAAAACAGAGTCAAAAACAGAAGAAAAAAATTTTCACCCTGGAGGACGCACGGGCTGGCGTTCAACGCCCAGAAGGTGCATCTGGCTGGCGTTCAACGCCAGAACAGAGCATCTTTCGGCGCTGAACGCCCAAAACAAGCAACAACCTGGCGTTAAACGCCAGGATGGTGCACGGAGAGGACAATCTGGCGCTGAACGCCAGAAACAAGCTTGAAACGGCGTTCAACGCCAGAAACAAGCATCACATGGGCGTTTAACGCCCAGAACGTGCATCAAAGGGCGTTTGAACGCCAGAATGATGCATAAAGGCATGCTACATGCCTATATGGTGAAGGAATGGTATTTGTTTTCACCTCAGGATCTGTGGACCCCACAGGATCCCCACCTCAGGATCTTGGACCCCACAGGATCCCCACCTAACATATTCCCACCTTACTTCCCAATCCTAGTTTTTGTGATGTGATTCCCCATGTCACAACTCCCAACATCTTCTTCATCAATCACCTCAATTCCTCTTCCCAATTACCCCATTCACCATTCACATCACCCCCTATTCCCCATACACCCCACCTACCTCCATAAAATTCAAATTCAATTTCCCACCCATTCCCACCCAAATTGGCCGAACCTATACCCTCCCCTCTCCCTATAAATACCCTTCTTTCTTTTACATTTTCACAACACAAACCACATTCTCCTACATAGCCGAACCCTCTCCTCTCCTCTCTCTACCATATTTTCTTCTTCTTCTTCTACTCTTCTTTTCTTTTTTTGCTTGGGGACAAGCAAATTTTAAGTTTGGTGTGGTAAAAGCCTAAGCTTTTTGTTTCTCTCACCATCAATGGCACCCAAGACCGGAGTTTCCTCAAGAAAAGGGAAAGGGAAAGCAAAAGCTTCCACTTCCGAGTCATGGGAGAAAGAGAGATTCATCTCCAAAGCCATCAAGACCACTTCTATGATGTCGTGGCAAAGAAGAAGGTGATCCTGAGGTCCCTTTCAAGCTCAAAAAGAATGAGTATCCGGAGATCCGACATGAAATTCAAAGAAGAGGTTGGGAAGTCTTGGCCAACCCCATGCAACAAGTTGGATTATTGATGGTTCAAGAGTTCTATGCCATGCATGGATCACTAGGAACCATGACCAAAGTATGAACCCAAGCCCAAAGAATTATCTCACAATGGTTAGGGGAAATACTTGGATTTTAGTCCGGAAAATGTGAGGTTGGCGTTTCACTTACCCATGATGCAAGGTGATGATGCCCCTACACAAGAAGGGTCACTTTAACCAAGGTTGGACCAAGTCCTTATGGACATATGTGGAAGGCGCCCAATGGAGAGTAGACTCCAAAGGCAAACCAGTCCAACTAAGAAGACTGGACCTCAAGCCTGTAGCTAGAGGATGGTTGGAGTTCATTCAATGATCCATCATCCTACAAGCAACCGATATGAAGTTACTGTGGATCGGGCCATCATGGTTCATAGCATCATGATTGGAGAGGTGGAAGTTCATGAAGTTATCTCCAATGAACTCTACAAAATAGCTGACAGCCTTCATACATGGCACGGCTAGCCTTCCCCCACCTTATATGCCATCTATGTTACTCAGCTGAGTTATCATAGAAGGAGATGTCTCCATTGAAGAAGACAAGCCCATCACCAAGAAAAAGATGGAGCAAACAGAGAAGTTCCTCACGGCCCTCAAGGAGAACATGAAGAAGTCCATCATCAACCAATGCCTCAAGGAATGCACTTTCCTCCCACAACTATTGGGAGCAACTCAACACCTCCTTAGAAGATTTGAGCCATAATGTGGAACAATTAAGGGTGAACATCATGAGCACTCCATCATTCTCCAAGAAATAAGAGAAGATCAAAGAGCAATGAGGGAGGAGCAACAAAGGCAAGGAAGGACATAGAGAGTTTGAAGAACATTATGGTCCTTCAAGAAGAAGACGCCACTAAGGTGGATTCATTCCTTGTTCTTTATTTTCTTTCTGTTTTCGGTTTTTAATGCTATATTTATCTATGTTTTTGTGTCTCTATTTCATGATCATTAGTGTGTAAACCATGCCTTAAAGCTATGAATAAAATCCATTAGTTCTTCACCTCTCTTAAAAGAAAAATGTTTTAATTCAAAAGAACAAGAAGTACATAGTTTTCGAAATTATTATTGAATTTAATTTAATTATATTGATGTGGTGGCAATAATTTTTGTTTTCTGAATGAATGATTGAACAGTGCATATGTCTTTTGATCTTGTTGTTTATGAGTGTTTAAAATTGTTGGTTCTTGAAAGAATGAGGAACAAAGAGAAATGTTATTGATGATCTGAAAAATATCATGAAATTGATTCTTGAAGCAAGAAAAAGCAGTGAAAAAGAAAGCTTATTCAAAAAAAAAAAAAAAAAGAGAAGAGGCGAAAATTCTAAAAGCAAGGATCCAAGGCTTTGAGCATCAATGGATAGGAGGGCCCAAGGAAATAAAATCCAGGCCTAAGCGGCTAAATCAAGCTGTCCCTAACCATGTGCTTGTGTCATGAAGGTCCAAGTGAAAAGCTTGAGACTGAGTGGTTAAAGTCGTGATCCAAAGCAAAGAGTGTGCTTAAGAGCTCTGGACACCACTAATTGGGGACTTTAGCAAAGCTAAGTCACAATCTGAAAAGGTTCACCCAGTTATGTGTCTGTGGCTTGTGTATCCGGTGGTAATACTGAAGACAAGTGCTTAGGGCCACAGCCAAGACTCATGAGTAGCTGTGTTCAAGAATCAACATGCTTAACTAAGAAAGTCAATAACACTATCCCAAATTCTAAATTCCCCCAGAGACGCCAATACCTCTAAACTACAAAGGAAAAAGTGAGATGCCAAAACTGTTCAGAAGCAAAAGCTACAAGTCCCGCTCATGTAATTAAATTAATATTCATTGATATTTTGGACTTTATAGTATATTCTCTTCTTTTATCCTATTTGATTTTCAGTTGCTTGGGGACAAGCAACAATTTAAGTTTGGTGTTGTGATGAGCGGATAATTTATACGCTTTTTGGCATAGTTTTTATATAGTTTTTAGTAAGTTTGAGCTACTTTTAGGGATGTTTTCCTTAGTTTTTATGTTAAATTCACATTTCTGGACTTTACTATGAGTTTGTGTGTTTTTCTGTGATTTCAGGTAAATTCTGACTGAAATTGAGGGATTTGAGCAAAACTCTGAAAAAGGCTGACAAAAGGACTACTGATGCTGTTGATTCTGACCTCCCTGCACGAAATGGATTTTCTGGAGCTACAGAACTCCAAATGGCGCGCTCTCAACGGCTTTGGAAAGTAGACATCCAGGGCTTTCCAGCAATATATAATAGTCCATACTTTGTTCGAAGATTGACGACGTAACTTGGCGTTAAACGCCAAGTTCATGCTGCTGTCTGGAGTAAAACGCCAGAAAAACGTCATGATCCGGAGTTGAACGCCCAAAAGAGTGTGCTTAAGAGCTCTGGACACCTCTAACTGGGGACTCTAGCAAAGCTGAGTCACAATCTGAAAAGGTTCACCCAGTTATGTGTCTGTGGCATTTATGTATCCGGTGGTAATACTGGAAAACAAAGTGCTTAGGGCCACAGCCAAGACTCATAAGTAGCTGTGTTCAAGAATCAACATGCTTAACTAGGAAAGTCAATAACACTATCCGAAATTCTAAGTTCCTAAAGAAGCCAATCATTCAGAACTTCAAAGGAAAAAGTGAGATGCCAAAACTGTTCAGAAGCAAAAAGCTACAAGTCCCGTTCATCTAATTATAATTAATATTCATTGATATTCTGGAATTTATAGTATATTCTCTTCTTTTTATCCTATTTGATTTTCAGTTGCTTGGGGACAAGCAACAATTTAAGTTTGGTGTTGTGATGAGCGGATAATTTATACGCTTTTTGGCATTGTTTTTAGGTAGTTTTTAGTAAGTTTAAGCTACTTTTAGGGATGTTTTCATTAGTTTTTATGATAAATTCATATTTTTGGACTTTACTATGAGTTTGTGTGTTTTTATGTGATTTCAGGTAAATTCTGGCTGAAATTGAGGGACTTGAGCAAAACTCTGAAAAAGGCTGACAAAAGGACTGCTGATGCTGTTGGAATCTGACCTCCCTGCACTCAAAGTGGATTTTCTGGAGCTACAGAACTCCAATTGGCGCGCTCTCAATGGCGTTGGAAAGTAGACATCCAGGGCTTTCCAGCAATATATAATAGTCCATACTTTATTCGGAAATTGATGACGTAACTTGGCGTTGAACGCCAAGTACATGCTGCTGTCTGGAGTTAAACGCCAGAAAAACGTCATGATCCGGAGTTGAACGCCCAAAACACGTCATAACTCGGAGTTCAACTCCAAGAAAAGCCTCAGCTCGTGGATAGATCAAGCTCAGCCCAAGCATACACCAAGTGGGCCCCGGAAGTGGATTTATGCATCAATTACTTACTCATGTAAACCCTAGGAGCTAGTTTATTATAAATAGAACTTTTTGCTATCATAATCTCATCCTGGATTGTAATTTGAATCCTGTGATCACGTTTTGGGGGCTGGCCATTCGGCCATGCCTGAACCTTTTACTTATGTATTTTCAACAGTGGAGTTTCTGCACACCATAGATTAAGGGTGTGGAGCTCTGCTGTACCTCAAGTTTCAATACAATTACTATTCCTTTCTATTCAACTCTCTTCTATTCTTATTCCAAGATATACGTTGCACTTAACTTTGATGAATGTGATGATCCGTGACACTCATCATCATTCTCACCTATGAACGCGCGTGATTGACAACCACTTCCGTTCTACCTTAGGCCGGGCGCATATCTCTTAGATTCCCCAACAGAATCTTCGTGGTATAAGCTAGAAAGATGGCGGCATTCATAAGGATCCGGAAAGTCTAACCTTGTCTGTGGTATTCCGAGTAGGATCCTGGGAATCTGGAAAGTCTACCTTGTCTGTGGTATTCCGAGTAGGATTCCGGTATTGAATGACTGTGACGAGCTTCAAACTCCTGAAGGCTGGGCGTTAGTGACAGACGCAAAAGAATCAATGGATTCTATTCCAACCTGATTGAGAACCGACAGATGATTAGCCGTGCTGTGACAGAGCATTTGGAACGTTTTCACTGAGAGGATGGGATGTAGCTATCAACCAAGGGTGATGCCTCCAGACGATTAGCCGTGCAGTGACAGCGCATAGGACCATTTTCCCGAGAGGATTGAAAGTAGCCATTGATGATAGTGAAGCCCTACATACAGCTTGCCATGGAAAGGAGTAAGAAGGATTGGAAGAGAGAGTAGTGAAGTAGAGTTTCAAGAGGAGCACAACATCTCCATACACTTATCTGAAATTCCTACTATTAATTTACATAAGTATTTCTATCCCTTTTATTTTCTTTTTATTATTGATTTTCGAAAACCAAAACTATTTAATCTGCCTAACTGAGATTTACAAGGTGACCATAGCTTGCTTCATACCAACAATCTCTGTGGGATCGACCCTTACTCGCGTAAGGTTTATTACTTGGACGACCCAGTACACTTGCTGGTTAGTTGAACGGAGTTGTGAATTCAAATAGAGCCAATTATTAAATTTCATACAAGTACAAAGAGCATGGATCACAATTTCGTCCACCATAACTCAACCAGAGACACTTTCGACAGCTCTGTAAAGCCTGGAACCCATTGTTCTTTCCAAAAAGAAGCCATACCTCTATTTCCCAGCCTCCAAATAAGGCCACTTTTAAATTTCTCCTAGACTTTAGTAATCCCGAGCCATGCATTAGAATCACTTGATCTGCGTTTAATATTAGGCATGATACCTTCGCCACAGCCATACTTTGCCTGCATAACCTTGACCCAGAGTGCTTCTCTATTGTGGATGAGGCCCCAAGCAAGCTTCATTAGGAAAAGGGAATTTGATTCTTGTGCCTTTCGGATGCTGGTGGACGAAATTGTGATCAACAATAATGGCTCTTTGGCATGTGCCTAAAAACTAACTCAGCACTTTTTTTTCACAACTCCGTTCAACTTAACCAGCAAGTGTACTGGGTCATCCAAGTAATACCTTACGTGAGTAAGGGTCGATCCCACAGAGATTGTTGGTATGAAGCAAGCTATGGTCACCTTGTAAATCTCAGTTAGGCAGATTAAATGGTTATGGGTTTCGAAAATTAATAATAAATAGAAAATAAAAAGGGATAGAAATACTTATGTAAATCAATAGTGGGAATTTCAGATAGGCGTGTGGAGATGCTAGAATCCTTTCGAATCTCTACTTTCTTATTGCTTTCATCCAATCCTTCTTACTCCTTTCCATGGCAAGCTGTATGTAGGGCATCACTATCATCACTGGCTACTTTTAATCCTCTCGGGAAAATGGTCCTATGCGCTGTCACTGCACGGCTAATCATCTGGAGGCATCACCCTTGTTGATAGCTACATCCCATTCTCTCAGTGAAAATGGTCCAAATGCTCTGTCAAAGCACGGCTAATCAGCTGTTGGTTCTCGATCATGATGGAATAGGATCCATTGATCCTTTTACGTTTGTCATCACGCCCAGCAATCGCGAGTTTGAAGCTCGTCACAGTCATTCAATACCGGAATCCTACTCGGAATACCACAGACAAGGTTAGACTTTCCGGATTCCCAGGATCCTACTCGGAATACCACAGACAAGGTTAGACTTTCTGGATCCCCATGAATGCCGCCATCTATCTAGCTTATACCACGAAGATTCTATTGGGGAATCTAAGAGATATGCGCCTGGCCTAAGGTAGAACGGAAGTGGTTGTCAGTCACGCGCGCTCATAGGTGAGAATGATGATGAGTGTCACGGATCATCACATTCATCAAAGTGTTGTGCAACGTATATCTTGGAATAAGAATAAAAGAGAATTGAATAGAAAGTAATAGTAATTGTATTGAAACTTGAGGTACAGCAGAGCTCCACACCCTTAATTTATGGTGTGCAGAAACTCCACCGTTGAAAATACATAAGTGAAAGGTTCAGGCATGGCCAAATGGCCAGCCCCCTGAATGATCAAGAGACCGAATAATCAAAGGCTAAACAGTCAAAAGATTAAACTGTCAAAAGATTAAACTGTCAAAAGATGTCTAATACAATAGTAAATTATCCTATATATACTAGACTAGCTACTAGGGTTTACATGAGTAAGTAATTGATGCATAAATCCACTTCCGGGGCCCACTTGGTGTATGCTTGGGCTGAGCTTGATCTATCCACGAGCTGAGGCTTTTCTTGGAGTTGAACTCCAAGTTATAACGTGTTTTGGGCGTTCAACTCCGGATCATGACGTTTTTCTGGCGTTTAACTCCAGACAACAGCATGTACTTGGCGTTCAATGCCAAGTTACGTCATCAATTTCCAAATAAAGTATGGATTATTATATATTTCTGGAAAGCTCTGGATGTCTACTTTCCAATGCCGTTTAGAGCGTGCCATTTGGAGTTCTGTAGCTCCAGAAAATCCATTTTGAGTGCAGGGAGGTCAGATTCCAACAGCATCAGCAGTCCTTTTTGTCAACCTTTTTCAGAGTTTTGTTCAAGTCCCTCAATTTCAGCCAGAAATTACCTGAAATTACAGAAAAACACACAAACTCATAGTAATTTCCAGAAATGTGAATTTAACATAAAAACTAATGAAAACATCCCTAAAAGTAGCTTAAACTTACTAAAAACTACCTAAAAACAATGCCAAAAAGCGTATAAATTATCCGCTCATCACAACACCAAACTTAAATTGTTGCTTGTCCCCAAGCAACTGAAAATCAAATAGGATAAAAAGAAGAGAATATACTATAAATTCCAAAATATCAACGAATATTAATTCTAATTAGATTAGCGGGACTTGTAGCTTTTTGCTTCTGAACAGTTTTGGCATCTCACTTTTTCCTTTGAAGTTTAGAATGATTGGCTTCTCTAGGAACTTAGATTTTCGGATAGTGTTATTGACTTTCCTAGTTAAGCATGTTGATTCTTGAACACAGCTACTTATGAGTCTTGGCTGTGGCCCTAAGCACTTTGTTTTCCAGTATTACCACCGGATACATAAATGCCACAGACACATAACTGGGTGAACCTTTTCAGATTGTGACTCAGCTTTGCTAGAGTCCCCAGTTAGAGGTGTCCAGAGCTCTTAAGCACACTCTTTTTGCTTTGGATCACGACTTTAACCACTCAGTCTCAAGCTTTTCACTTGGACCTTCATGACACAAGCACATGGTTAGGGACAGCTTGATTTAGCCGCTTAGGCCTAGATTTTATTTCCTTGGGCCCTCCTATCCATTGATGCTCAAAGCCTTGGATCCTTTTTACCCTTGCCTTTTGGTTTTAAGGGCTATTGGCTTTTTCTGCTTGCTTTTTCTTTTTCTTTCTAATTTTTTTCGCCACTTTTTTTTTTCGCAAGCTTTTGCTATTCACTGCTTTTTCTTTCTTCAAGAATCCATTTCATGTTTTTTTCAGATTGTCAATAACATTTTTCTTTTTTCATCATTCTTTCAAGAGCCAAAAATTTTAACATTCATAAACAACAAGATCAAAAATATGCACTGTTCAAGCATTCATTCAGAAAACAAAAAGTATTGTCACCACATCAATATAATTAAATTAATTTCAAGGATAAAGTCGAATGTCATGTACTTCTTGTTCTTTTGAATTAAAACATTTTTCATTTAAGAGAGGTGAAGGATTAATGGAATTTATTCATAACTTTAAGACATAGTTACTAACTACTAATGATCATGAAGTAGAGACACAAAACATAAATAAACATGAAGCAAAATAAAAAAAATAGAGAAATAAGAACAAGGAATGAGTCCACCTTAGTGAGGGTGGCGCCTTCTTGAAGAACCAATGGTGCTCTTTGAGCTCCTCTATGTCTCTTCCTTGCTTCTGTTGAATGATTCCTAGTAATTTTGGTGTTCCTATCCTTAGTTGCTCCCAATAATTGTGTGGAGGACAATTTATCCCCTGGGGTATCTCAGGGATCTCTTGATTTGCAGTCAAATGTTCTACCACTGAGCTATAAACCCTTTACATAAGTCTTTCCATCTCCCATGACTCAAAGGTGGAAGCTTTTGTCTTCCCTTTTTTTCTCTTCTTCTTCTTTTTTTTTTGAATATCTCTGGCCTTAGGTGCCATTAATGGTTATGGAAAAGCAAAAAGCTATGCTTTTACCATACCAAACTTAGAAAATTGCTCGCCCTCGAGCAAGAGAAGAAAGAAAAGAGGAAGAATAAGAAGAAGATATGGAGGAGATGGAGGGATGTGTGTATTCAGTTATATGGGTGGAATTGGGTGGAAAAGAGATTTTGAATTTTGAAGGTAGGTGGGGTGTATGGGGAAGAGTGGATGGATGTGAGTGGTGAATGGAAAACAGAAGGGATGACCATGAATGGAGAGATAGAGAGGGCGAGGTAGGTGGGGATCCTGTGAGGTCCACAGATCCTGAGGTGATCCTGTGGGGTCCACAGATCCTGAGGTGTCAAGGAATTCCATCCCTACACCAAATAGGCATGTAAAATGCCTTTGCACACCATTCTGGCGTTTAAACGCCGAGTGGTGCACATTCTGGGCGTTCAACGCCCATGTGTAACATGTTTCTGGCGTTGAACGCCAGTTTCATGCTTGTTACTGGCGTTCAGCGCCAGCTTTTCCTCTAGGCATATTCCTGGCGTTCAAACGCCAGAATGTTGCTTGTTTCTGGCGTTCAGCGCCAGATTCATGCTCTGTTCTGGCATTGAACGCCAGCCAGATACTCCTTACTGGCATTGAACGCCAGTCTGTGCTTCCTCTAGGGTGTGATTTTTCTTCTGCTGTTTTTGACTCTGTTTTTAATTTTTATATTTTTTTCGTGACTCCACATGATCATGTACCTAATAAAACACAAAATAACAATAAAATAAAATAAAATTAAAATTAGATAAATAAAATTGGGTTGCCTCCCAACAAGCGCTTCTTTAATGTCAATAGCTTGACAGTGGCTCTCATGGAGCCACAAAGGTGATCAGGTCAATGTTGTATAGTCCCAACACCAAACTTAGAGTTTGGATATGGGATCTTAACACCAAACTTAGAGTTTGGTTGTGGCCTCCCAACACCAAACTTAGAGTTTGACTGTGGGGGCTCTTCTTGACTCTGAACTGAGAGAAGCTCTTCATGCTTACTCTCTTTTGTCACAGAGGGATGGCCATGTGCCTTAAACACAAGGTAGTCCCCATTCAACTAAAGGACTAATTCACCTCTGTTGACATCTATCACAGCTCCTGCTGTGGCTAGGAAAGGTCTTCCAAGGATGATGCATTCATCTCTTCCTTCCTAGTGTCTAAGATTATGAAATCAGCAGGGATGTAAAGGCCTTCAACCTTCACTAACACGTCCTCTACTATTCCATAAGGTTATCTTAATGACTTGTCTGCCAATTGTAATGAGAACAAGGCAGGTTGTACCTCAATGATCCCCAGCTTCTCCATTACAGAGAGTGGCATAAGATTTATCCCTGACCCCAGATCACATAGAGCTTTTTCAAAGGTCATGGTGCCTATGGTACAAGGTATTAAGAACTTTCCAGGATCTTGTCTCTTTTGAGGTAAAATTTGCTGAATCCAGGTATCTAGTTCATTAATGAGCAAGGGAGGTTCACTTTCCCAAGTCTCATTACCAAACAACTTGGCATTCAGCTTCATGATAGCTCCTAAATATTGAGCAACTTGCTCTCCAGTCACATCTTCATCCTCTTCAGAGGAAGAATAGTCTTCAGAGCTCATGAATGGCAGAAGGAGATTTAATGGAATCTTTATGGTCTCTATATGAGCCTCAGATTCCTTTGGATCCTTAATAGGAAACTCCTTCTTGCTTGAGGGACGTCCCAGGAGGTCTTTCTCACTAGGATTTTCGTCCTCCTCCTCCCTTGTGCATTCGGCCATATTGATTATATCAATGGCCTTGCACTCTCCTTTTGGATTCTCTTCTGTATTGCTTGGGAGAATACTGGGAGGATTTTCAATGACTTTCTTACTCAGCTGGCTCACTTGTGCCTCCAGATTTCTGATGGAGGATCTTGTTTCACTCATGAAACTGAAAGTGGCCTTTGACAGATCAGAGACTAGATTGGCTAAATTAGAGGTGTTTTGTTCAGAATTCTCTGTCTGTTGCTGAGAAGATGATGGAAAAGGCTTGCCATTGCTCAGCCTATTGCGTCCACCATTATTAAAGCCTTGTTGAGGCTTTTGTTGATCCTTCCATGAGAAATTTGGATGATCTCTCCCTGATGAGTTATAGGTGTTTCCATAAGGTTCACCCATGTAATTAACCTCTGCCATTGCAGGATTCTCAGGATCATAAGCTTCTTCAGAAGCTGCCTCTTTAGTACTGTTGGATGCATGTTGCCATCCATTCAGATTTTGAGAGATCATGTTGACCTGTTGAGTCAACACTTTGTTCTGAGCCAATATGGCATTCAGAGCATCAATTTCAAGAACTCCTTTCTTCTGAGGTATCCCATTATTCACAGAGTTCCTCTCAGAAGTGTACATAAATTGGTTATTTGCAACCATGTCAATGAGTTCTTGAGCTTCTGCAGGTGTTTTCTTTAGGTGAATGGATCCACCTGCAGAATGGTCCAATGACATTTTCGAAAATTCAGATAGACCATAATATAATATATCTAATATGGTCCATTCTGAAAACATGTCAGATGGACATCTTTTGGTCAGCTGCTTGTATCTTTCCCAAGCTTCATAGAGGGATTCACCATCTTTTTGTTTGAAGGTTTGAACATCCACTCTCAGCTTGCTCAGCTTTTGAGGAGGAAAGAATTTATCCAAGAAGGCAGTGACCAACTTATCCCAAGAGTCCAGGCTATCATTGGGTTGTGAATCCAACCATATTCTAGCTCTGTCTCTTACAGCAAAAGGGAAAAGCATGAGTCTGTAAACTTCAGGATCAACTCCATTCGTCTTTATAGTCTCACAGATCTGCAAGAACTCAGTTAAAAACTGATAAGGATCTTCAGATAGAAGTCCATAAAGCTTGCAGTTTTGTTGCATTAAGGCAACTAGCTGAGGTTTCAGCTCAAAATTATTGGCTCCAATGGCAGGAATGGAGATGCTTCTTCCATCAAATTTTGATGTTGGCTTTGTGAAGTCACCAAGCATTCTCCTTGCATTATTATTATTTTCGGCTGCCATCTCCTTCTCTTGTTCAAAAATTTCTGAAAGGTTGTTTCTGGATTGTTGTAATTTAGTTTCTCTTAGTTTCCTTTTCAGAGTCCTTTCAGGTTCAGGATCAATTTCAACAAGAGTGCCTTTTTCCCTGTTCCTGCTCATATGAAAGAGAAGAAAACAAGAAAAGAAGAGGAATCCTCTATGTCACAGTATAGAGATTCCTTTGTGTTAGTAGAAGAAGAAAAAGGGGGAAAGAGTGAAAAAGAATGAATAGTCTGTATAGGGAGTAAGGATATGGGAGGTGATAAGAGATGAAGATAAGTGTTAGTAAATAAATAATTAAATAGAATAAGAAAAGAGAGGGAGAATTTCAAAAATAATTTTAAAAAGGGGTTAGTAATTTTCGAAAATTAAAGATAAAATATAATTAAAATTAAAATTTAGAACAAAAAGAATTTTTGAAAAAGAGGTGAGATATTTTTGAAAATCAGAGAGGGAAAAGTAGTTAGGTGGTTTTGAAAAAGATAAGAAACAAACACAAAGTCAAATAGTTAGTTGAAAAAGATTTTAAAATCAAATTTGAAAAGATTAGAAGATAAGAAGTTAGATAAGATATTTTGAAATCAAATTTTGAAAAAGATAAAGTTTTGAGAAGGATAAGATAAAAATTTTAAGAAAGAGATATTTTGAAAGAGATTTAATTTTTAAAATGACTTAACTAACAAGAAACTACAAGATAAGATTCTAGAATTTAAAGATTAACCTTTTTTAACAAGAAAGTAACAAACTTTAAATTTTTTTGAATCAATCACATTAATTGTTAGCTAATTTTCGAAAATTTGATATAAAGATAAGAAAAAGATTTTGAAAAATAATTTTGAAATTTTCGAGAAGTAGAAAAAAAATTAAAAAGATATGATTTTTGAAAAAGATTTTGAAAAGATAAGATTTTTAAAATTGAAAATTTGACTTGACTTGTAAGAAACAACTAATTTTGAAAATTTTTGACTAAGTCAACTCAAATTTTCGAAAATTATGAGAAAAATAAAGAAAAAATTGATGAAATCATCTCCAACATAGGGATTGGGTGCTTTAATAGAATGAATAATGTCTGTGACTTCCTCAGGTAGGACCATATTTAACGCTTCCCAGTCCCACTCGCCATCTTCCGTTACATAATCTGCTACTTTCTCATTTAGTTTGTTTTCATCTAACTCAACCAAAGACACTTTCGACAGCTCTGTAAAGCCTGGAACCCATTGTTCTTTCCAAAAAGAAGCCATACCTCTATTTCCCAGCCTCCAAATAAGGCCACTTTTAAATTTCTCCCAGACTTTAGTAATCCCGAGCCATGCATTAGAATCACTTGATCTGCATTTAATATTAGGCATGATACCTTCGCCACAGCCATACTTTGCCTGCATAACCTTGACCCAGAGTGCTTCTCTATTGTGGATGAGGCCCCAAGCAAGCTTCATTAGGAAAAGGGAATTTGATTCTTGTGCCTTTCGGATGCTGGTGGACGAAATTGTGATCAACAATAATGGCTCTTTGGCATGTGCCTAAAAACTAACTCAGCACTTTCTTTTCACAACTCCGTTCAACTTAACCAGCAAGTGTACTGGGTCATCCAAGTAATACCTTACGTGAGTAAGGGTCGATCCCACAGAGATTGTTGGTATGAAGCAAGCTATGGTCACCTTGTAAATCTCAGTTAGGCAGATTAAATGGTTATGGGTTTCGAAAATTAATAATAAATAGAAAATAAAAAGGGATAGAAATACTTATGTAAATCAATAGTGGGAATTTCAGATAGGCATGTGGAGATGCTAGAATCCTTTCGAATCTCTACTTTCTTATTGCTTTCATCCAATCCTTCTTACTCCTTTCCATGGCAAGCTGTATGTAGGGCATCACTATCATCACTGGCTACTTTTAATCCTCTCGGGAAAATGGTCCTATGCGCTGTCACTGCACGGCTAATCGTCTGGAGGCATCACCCTTGTTGATAGCTACATCCCATCCTCTCAGTGAAAATGGTCCAAATGCTCTGTCACAGCACGGCTAATCAGCTGTTGGTTCTCGATCATGATGGAATAGGATCCATTGATCCTTTTGCGTTTGTCATCACGCCCAGCAATCGCGAGTTTGAAGCTCGTCACAGTCATTCAATACCGGAATCCTACTCGGAATACCACAGACAAGGTTAGACTTTCCGAATTCCCAGGATCCTACTCGGAATACCACAGACAAGGTTAGACTTTCCGGATCCCCATGAATGCCACCATCTATCTAGCTTATACCACGAAGATTCTGTTGGGGAATCTAAGAGATTTGCGCCCGGCCTAAGGTAAAACGGAAGTGGTTGTCAGTCACGCGCGTTCATAGGTGAGAATGATGATGAGTGTCACGGATCATCGCATTCATTAAAGTGTTGTGCAACATATATCTTGGAATAAGAATAAAAGAGAATTGAATAGAAAGTAATAGTAATTGTATTGAAACTTGAGGTACAGCAGAGCTCCACACCCTTAATCTATGGTGTGTAGAAACTCCACCGTTGAAAATACATAAGTAAAAGGTTCAGGCATGGCCGAATGGCCAGCCCCCTGAATGATCAAGAGACCGAATGATCAAAGGCTAAACAGTCAAAAGATTAAACTGTCAAAAGATTAAACTGTCAAAAGATGTCTAATACAATAGTAAATTATCCTATATATACTAGACTAGCTACTAGGGTTTACATGAGTAAGTAATTGATGCATAAATCCACTTCCGGGGCCCACTTGGTGTATGCTTGGGCTGAGCTTGATCTATCCACGAGCTGAGGCTTTTCTTGGAGTTGAACTCCAAGTTATAACGTGTTTTGGGCGTTCAACTCCGGATCATGACGTTTTTCTGGCGTTTAACTCCAGACAGCAGCATGTACTTGGCGTTCAACGCCAAGTTACGTCGTCAATTTCCGAATAAAGTATGGACTATTATATATTGCTGGAAAGCTCTGGATGTCTACTTTCCACCGCCGTTGAGAGCGCGCCATTTGGAGTTCTGTAGCTCCAGAAAATCCATTTCGAGTGCAGGGAGGTCAGATTCCAACAGCATCAGCAGTCCTTTTTATCAGCCTTTTTCAGAGTTTTGCTCAAGTCCCTCAATTTCAGCCAGAAATTACCTGAAATTATAGAAAAACACACAAACTCATAGTAAAGTCCAGAAATATGAATTTAACATAAAAACTAATGAAAACATCCCTAAAAGTAGCTTGAACTTACTAAAAACTACCTAAAAACAATGTCAAAAAGCGTATAAATTATCCGCTCATCAGATGCCTAACCCCCTCTTTTCTTTCGGTTTACACACGCTGTCCTAGCTAAGAAGATGAATTTTTTTCTCCTCATCACTACTTCCCCATAAGAAATCTCTGAAAATTTTGTCTATCTTGTTGCACACTGCTGCTGGAATCTTCATGGTTTGCATGCAATAGCTAGGAATAGTTGATAGCACTGATTGCACAAGTGTACACCTTCCGGCTAAGGAGAGAGTCTTTCTATTCCAGCTAGATAACTTGCTTTGCATCTTGTCAATAACAAATGGAAAGTGTTGTTGATTGCATTTTTCATGAATGAGAGGAACTCCTAAGTATTTTCCCAAGTTAGCTGTGAGGTTGATTCCTAGGTCTTGGCTCAGCATTTGTCTCATGGTATGATTAACATTGTTGGAGAAGTACACATAAAACTTTTCAAGGTTGATTTTCTGTCCCGAACACTCACAAAAATGGTTTAAAGCCTCCTTGATAATCTGAACTTGTTTCCTATCCGCTTTTGCAAATAGAACTAGATCATCTGCAAAACAGAGATGAGAGATTTTAGGTCTCCCTCTTGATAAAGTTATAGGTTCCCATTTCTTATCATGAACTAACTTATTTATCAAATGGGATAAGCGTTCAATATACAAAACAAAGAGGTATAGGGAAAGAGGATCTCCCTGTTTGATTCCTCTATTTGGGATGAAGCTTTCTGATGGAGAGCCATTCCAAATAAGGTTCATGGATGTCGTTGATATACAAAGGCTAATAACACTTCGAATTGGATCCGGGATCCCTGCGTCTTTGAGGGAGTCCATCACAAAGAGCCAATTCAGTCTGTCATAGGCCTTTTCAAAGTCTATTTTTAAATCCATCAAACCTTTTCCATATTTTTTATTCCTCATGGTGTGAACTACCTCTTGTGCTACTAAGATATTATCTGCACTAACCCTGCCAGGCACAAAACTTGACTACCTATTAGAAATAAGAGAAGGCATATATTTTTTCAATCTAGATGCAATGAGTTTAGTCACTATTTTATAGCAAACATTACAGAGACTAATAGGTCTAAAATGCCCAAAATTTTTCGGTGAGGGAATTTTAGGAATAATAGCTATCATCGTCTTATTCACTTCTGTTATGTTGTGAGGCTCATTGAAAACTTCTTTCACCCAAGTCGTAAGGGAATTTGCCACTACATCCCAGGCTTCTTGATAGAATTTGGCTGGGAGGCCATCACTTCCCGGAGCCTTCCAACTTCCCATAGAAAAAACTGCTTCCTTAATCTCTTCGCTAGAAACCTCCTTAGCCATATCTTGATACTCTATATCCTGTAACTTGGGAAACTGATTAGAAACAGCAAAGTCATTATATCCAGATTCTGAACAGTATAGGTTCTTAAAAAAATTAACACCCCAAATTTTAAGAGTGTCCATATTATCCATCCATTCGCCTTCCTCACTCTTTAAGGCTATAATTTTGCTTCTCTTACGTCTTCCATTTGCCTTTGAGTGAAAATATTTTAAATTTTTATCACCAAATCTAATGATATCAGATCTAGACATCTATTGCCAATAAGTCTCGTCATGAATTGCTATTGTCTCATATTCTTTCCACAAATCTCTTTGGAGTTTATCCAAAAAGAAATTATTGTTGAAGGAGTTTTTTTTGTTGATCCCTTCCAGCCTTAGGAGAATGTGTTGTTTTTTTTTTTCTGAAAATATGCCCAAAGACTTCTTTATTTCAAGTCTTAGCCGTGTTGACAAAGTTGTTGATATTCTGTAATAAACTATTTTGTTCCAGCCAGCTACTTTTAACCATGTTATTATAATCTTCATGAAAAACCCAAGGAGCAAGGAATTTAAAAGACTTAGCTCATTCTTTCCTTTGGGCTAATTGGAAATCCAGCAAAATGGGGAGATGATCAGACTTTAATTTGGGTAAATGCTTGACACCCACATCTAAAAAATAATCAGAAAAGTTAAAATTGCTAATAAAATGATCTAGTCTTCTCTTTGTATTCCCCTTTTGCCAAGTAAAAGGGGGTCCAGAGAATCCTAAATCCTTAAGTTCACAATTAAGTAAAACATCATTAAAAATACTAGTATCAAGAGAAAGATTAGAAGAACCCCCTGTATCATTCATCGAAAGAATGGAGTTAAAATCTCCTCCTAAACACCAAGGTTCATTAATATTCTTAGCTAAATCCTTAATCTTTGTCCAAAACTCTCTTCTGTTTCCGACCCTAGAGCTGGCGTAAATAGCAGTAAAAAAACCAAGGAGCATTATTTTGCCACTGTACTTCCATATGAACAAATTGTTTGTGAATGATGAGTGGCTTTATGTTCCATAAATTTGACCTCCATAGACACCAGATGCCACCTGAAAAACCTTCAGCATCGCTAATACACCACGAGTCAAACCCCAATTTTTTTTTATAATAGCCTCAGCCTTAGTGCCCGAGACATGGGTTTCCAACAAGATACAAAAATTAGTTTTATATCTAAACATAAGATCATTTAAGATAGATTTGAAGCCTTTCGAAGAGGCTCCTCTACAATTCCAAGATAAGATATTCATAGATATTAAAATTAAACAAAAATAAAATCCACTCGGAGATAAGAAACTCCCTAGTGCAAAAGAGTCCCCTCTAGGCTTCCATAGCCTTAGGCTCTAATGATCGGATAATTTATATCCTTTTTGGCATTATTTTTAGGTAGTTTCTAGTATGTTTTAGTTACTTTTAGTATATTTTTATTAGTTTTTATGCAAAAATCACATTTCTGGACTTCACTATGAGTTTGTGTGTTTTTCTGTGATTTCAGGTATTTTCTGGCTAAAATTGAGGGATCTGAGCAAAAATCTGATTCAGAGGCTGAGAAAGGACTGCAGATGCTGTTGGATTTTGACCTCCCTGAGCAAAGAGGTAGCATTCTGGGCGTTAAACACTAGAATGGATAGTATCCTGGGCGTTTAACGCCATGATGACACAAGGGAGGTAATTTTGTTTCCAATTCGATTTTTTCAATTTTTCATGTTTTAATTCATAACTTTTTGCATCAAACATATTTTAAACTTTGATTTTTTCATTTTTCTTTTAATTAATGTTTTTGAAAATTTTCAAACTAATTTTTCAAAAATCTTTTTCTTAATCTTATCTCATATTTTCAAAAATCCTTGCTAACAATTAATGTTTTGATTCAAAAAATTGCAAGTTGTTACTTTCTTGTTAAGAAAGGATCAATCTTTAAATTTTAGAATCATATCTTTTAATTTCTTGTTAGTCAAATCATCAATTTTAAAAATCAAATCTTTTTTAATCATATCTTTTCAATTATATCTTTTTAAAATCATATCTTTTTCAATCAAATCTTTTTTCAATTATATCTTTTTCAAATTTTGATTTCAAAATCAAATCTTTTCAATCATATCTTTTTAAAATCAACTCTTTTTCAATCATATCTCTTTTAATTTGATTTCAAAATATTTTTTTCCTAACTTCTCATCTTTTCAAAATTATTTTCAAATCTTTTTCAACAAAATACTATTTCTTATCTTTTTCAAAACCACCTAACCACTTTTTCACTTGCGATTTTCGAAAATTACCAACCACTTTTTCAAAAATCTTTTTAATTAACTAATTATTTTAATTTTAATTTTCAAAAACTCTCTCTCTCATATCTTTCTATTTATTTGCTAACACCTCTCTTCTACTTATAATTCGAACACTCTCTCTCAACCTTTGTGTTCGAAGAACGAATTCTTCTTGTTCTCTTTCTACCTCATTCTTCTATTCTCCTTTTCTTCGACACATCAAGGAATCTCTATACTGTGACATAGAGGATTCCACTACTCTCTTTTGTTTTCTTCTTTTTCATATGAGCAGAAACAGGGATAAAAACATTCTTGTTGAAGCCGATCCTGAACCTGAAAGGACTCTGAAGAAGAAGCTAAGAGAAGCTAAAGCACAACGCTCCGAAGAGGACCTTACAGAGAATTTCGAAAAAGAAGTAGACATGGCAGCCGAACCCAACAACAATGCTAGAGATGCAAGGAAGATGCTTGGTGACTATGTTGTACCAACTTCCAACTTCTATGGAAGAAGCATCTTAATTTCTGCCATTGGAGCAAACAACTTTGAGCTTAAGCCTCAATTAGTTTTTCTAATGCAGCAGAACTGCAAATTTCATGGACTTCCATCAGAAGATCCTCATCAATTTTTAGCTAAATTCTTGCAGATCTATGATACTGTTAAGACCAATGGGGTTAATCCCGAGGTCTACAGACTTATGCTTTTCCCCTTTGCTGTGAAAGACAGAGCTAGGACATGGTTGGACTCACAACCTAAAGAAAGCCTGAACTCTTGAAAAAAGTTGGTCAATGCCTTCTTGACCAAATTCTTTTTACCTCAAATGATGAGTAAGCTTAGAGTGGACGTCCAAACCTTCAAACAGAAGGAAGGTGAATCCCTCTACGAAGCTTGGGAAAGATACAAGCAATTAACCAAAAGATGTTCTTCTGACATGTTTTCAGAATGGAGCATCTTATGTATATTCTATAATGGTCTGTTTGAAATGTCCAAGATGTCATTGAACCATTCTGCTTGTGGATCTCTTCATCCAAAAACCCATGCAGAAGCCCATGAACTCATTGAGATGGTTGCAAATAACCAGTTCATATACACTTTTGAAAGGAATCCTGTGAATAATGGAGTAACTCAGAAGAAAAGAGTTCTTGAGATTGATACTCTGAATGCCATATTGGCCCAGAATAAAATATTGACTCAGCAAGTCAATATGATTTCTCAGAATCTGACTGGATTGCAAGCCGCATCCGACAGTGCTAAAGAAGCCTCCTCTGAAGGAGAAGCTTATGACCCTGAGAATTCTACAATGGAAGAGGTGAATTACATGGGAGAATCCTATGTAAACACCTATAATCCTTCATGGAGGAATCATCCAAATTTCTCATGGAAGGATCAACAGAAGCCTCAACAAGGCTTCAATAACAATAATGGTGGGAAAAACAAGTTTGGCAATAGCAAACCTTTTCTATCATCTTCTCAGCAACAGACAGAGAATTCTTAGCAGAGCCTCTTTGGCTTAGCAAATATAGTCTTTGATCTATCTAAGGCTACTCTCAGAATGAAACAAGGTCCTCCATCAGAAATTTGAAGGCACAAGTGGGTCAACTGAGTAAAAGAGTTACTGAAACTCCTCCTAGTACTCTCCCAAGCAATACAGAAGAGAATCCCAAAAGAGAGTGCAAGGCCATAACTATAACCAACATGGCCGAACCTGGAGAGAGTGAAAAGGCAGTGATTCCCAGTGAAGAAGATCTCAAGGGACATCCACTGACCAATAAGAAGTTCCCTGTTGAGGAACCAAAGGAATCCGAGGCTCCTACAGAGACCATAGAAATTCCACTGAACTTACTATTGTCATTCATGAGCTCTAATAAATATTCTTCCTCTGAAGAGGACGAAGACACTGTTGAAGAGCACGTTGCTCAGTATCTAGCAGCAATCATGAAGCTGAAAGCCAAGTTATTTGGTAATGAGACTTGGGAGGATGAACCTCTATTGCTCATCAATGAACTGAATACATGGATTCAACAGACATTGCCTCAAAGGAAATCGGATCCCGGAAAGTTCTTAATACCTTGCATCATAGGCACCATGACCTTTGAAAAGGATCTGTGTGACTTGGGGTTAGGTATCAACCTCATGCCACTCTCTGTAATGAAGAAACTAGAGATCTTTGAGGTACAAACTGCAAGAATCTCACTAGAGATTGCAGACAAATCAATGAAACAGGCTTATGGACTTGTAGATGATGTCTTGGTGAAGGTTGAAGGCCTTTACATTCCTGCTGACTTCATAATCCTAGACACTGGGAGGGATGAGGATGAATCCATCATTCTTGGAAGACCCTTCCTAGCCACAGCAAGGGCTGTGATTGATGTGGACAGAGGAGAGTTAGTCCTGCAACTGAATGAGGACTACCTTGTGTTCAAGGCTCAAGGATCTTCCGCTGTAACCATGGAGAGGAAGCATGAAAAGCTTCTCTCAATACAGAGTCAAGCAGAGCCCCCACACTCAAACTCTAAGTTTGGTGTTGGGAGGTCACAATCATGCTCTGAGCATTTGTGAAGCTCTATAAGAGCTTCCTGTCAAGTTATTGACATTAAAAGAAGCGCTTATTGGGAGGCAACCCATTTTTATTTATCTATGTTCATTTAAGTTTTCTATAGGGTGATGATTGATGAGCGGATATTTTATACGCTTTTTGGGGGTAATTTCATGTAGATTTTAGCATGTTTCAGTTAGTTTTTAGTAAAATAATATTAGTTTTTAGGCAAAAATCATATTTCTGGACTTTACTATGAGTTTGTGTGTTTTTCTGTGATTTCAGGTATTTTCTGGCTGAAATTGAGGGAGCTGAGCAAAAATCTGACTTAGGCTGAAAAAGGACTGCTGATGCTGTTGGATCCTGACCTCCCTGCACTCGAAATGGATTTTCTGGAGCTACAGGAGTCCAATTGGCGCGCTCTCAACGGCGTTGGAAAGTAGACATCCAGGGCTTTCCAGAAATATATAATAGTCCATACTTTGCGCGAAGATTGACGACGTAACTTGGCGTTGAACGCCAAGTACACGCTGCTGTCTGGAGTTAAACGCCAGAAAAACGTCATGATCCGGAGTTGAACGCCCAAAACACGTCAAAACTTGGAGTTTGACGCCAAGAAAGGCCTCCACACGTGGAAAGCATTAGTCTCAGCCCCAGCACACACCAAGTGGGCCCCAGAAGTGGATTTCTGCACCAATTATCTTAGTTTATTCACTTTTCTGTAAACCTAGGTTACTAGTTTACTATTTAAACAACTTTTACAGACTTATCTTGTACCTCATGACATTTTCAGATCTGAATTACATACTTTTGACGGCATGAGTCTCTAAACTCCATTGTTGGGGGTGAGGAGCTCTGCAGCGTCTCGATGATTTAATACAATTCCTTTGTTTTCCATTCAAACACGCTTGTTCTTATCTAAGATGTTTATTCGCGCCTAACTGTGGAGAAGGTGATGATCCGTGACACTCATCACCTTCCTCAACCCATGAACGTGTGCCTGACAACCACCTCCGTTCTACATCAGATTGAATGAATATCTCTTAGATTCCCCAACAGAATCTTCGTGGTATAAGCCGGATTGATGGCAGCATTCATGAGAATCCGGAAAGTCTAAACCTTGTCTGTGGTATTCCGAGTAGGATTCCGGGATTGAATGACTGTGACGTGCTTCAAACTTTAACCTGCTGGGCGTTAGTGACAGACGCAAAAGAGGGATTCTATTCCAGTAGGAGCGGGAACCAACCGGTGATTGGCCGTACTGTGACAGAGTGCGTGCATTAGCTTTCACTGCGAGGATGGGAAGTAGCCACTGACAACGGTGACACCCTACATAGAGCTTGCCATGGAAGGAATCTGCGTGTGAGAAGAGGATCTCAAGGAAGAGTTGAAGATCAGAGAACAAAGCATCTCCAAAACTCCAACATATTCTCCATTACTGCACAACAAGTAACGCTAGTATTCTTTATTATTCCAATATATTCCATAATCCTTTATAAACAAATAACTCTATTGTTCAAGTAATCCAAATAATTTTGTGACATCCTGACTAAGATTAATAAAATAAATATTGATTGCTTCAAACCAATAATCTCTGTGGATTCGACCCTTACTCACGTAAGGTATTACTTGGACGACCCAGTACACTTGCTGGTTAGTTGAACGAAGTTGATCTTGGACCATATTCTATTATCATATTCTATAAAGAGATACAATTTCGTCCACCAAGTTTTTGGCGCCGTTGCCAGGGATTATTGAGTTTGGACAATTGAAGGCTTATTTTATTTCTTAGATTAGGAATAATTTATTTTTATTTTTATTCTTATTTTTATTGTTATAGAGTCATTAAATCAATATTGATAGGATAGTTTCTTTTCAAAAATTTCTTTTCAAAATTTATTATTTTTCTTTTAATTAATTGCTAATTTTCGTGAGTTTAGTGTCTTGTTCTAAGTTTGGTGTTAATTGCATGTTTTATATTTTCTCTAAAATTTTCGTGTTTTTGCTCTTGGTTCTTCATTGATCTTCAAGTTGTTCTTGTTTATCTTTCTTGTTAGATCTTGAATTTTTCTTGTTTTGTGTCTTTTCTTGTTTCACTTTTGTTCTTTCTAAAGCATTAATTGGAATATTTAGAACAAGTGTTATATTTAATCCAATTGGGTTTACGCTTTGGAACCTTTTTTTCAAAAAACAAATTTTCTCCATTTAATCTTGTGCCAAACTTTAAGTTTGGTGTTTTCTTGTTAATTTTTCTTTATTTTTCGAAAACTTGTGTTGATTTTCTAAAAATTTTAAGTTTGGTGTTCTTTCTTGTGTTCTTGGTGTTCTTGTGAATCTTCAAAGTGTTCTTGAGTTTTTCTTGTGTCTTGATCTTAAAATTTTTAAGTTTGGTGTTCCTTGGTGTTTTCCCTCCAAAAATTTTCGAAAAATAAGGAGCATTAGATCTAAAAATTTTAAGTCTTGTGTCTTTTGTGTGTTTTTCTCTTTCATCATAAAATTCAAAATTCAAAAAAAAATTTTATTTTCTAACTATTTTTAAAACTACTTTTTCGAAAATTTTACATTAAAAATTCAATTTTCAATTTCAAAATATTTCCACTTTCTTTTATTTATTTCGTTTTCATTTTATTTTAAAAAAAAATTATATATATATATATATATATATATATATTTTAACTCCTTTTATATATTGTTATTACTTATTCCATTTTTTTTAAAATTAACCTATAAATTCTCAACTTGTATTCCATTATGGAAGTAAGTTTGAATGGACAGTCCAAGAGGACTCTGGGGTCATATGCCAACCCCACTACTGCTTCATATGGGAGTAGTATCTGTATACCCTCCATTGGAGTTAGTAGCTTTGAGCTGAATCCTCAGCTCATTATCATGGTGCAGCAAAACTGCCAGTATTCTGGTCTTCCACATGAAGAACCTACAGAGTTTCTGGCACAATTTCTGCAAATTGCTGATACAGTACATGATAAGGAAGTGGATCAGGATGTCTACAGATTACTACTGTTTCCATTTGCTGTAAAAGATCAAGCTAAGAGGTGGTTAAATAACCAGCCTAAGAACAGCATAAAAACATGGAAACAGCTGTCAGAAAAATTCCTGAATCACTATTTCCCTCCCAAACGGATGACACAGCTAAGGCTAAACATCCAAGGCTTCAAACAAGGAGATAATGAATCCCTTTATGATGCTTGGGAGAGATACAGAGAGATGCTAAGAAAATGCCCCTCTGAAATGTTTTCAGAATGGGTGCAATTAGACATCTTCTACTATGGGCTTACAGAAAAAGCTCAGATTTCTCTAGACCACTCAGCTGGTGGATCTATACACATGAGAAAAACAATTGAAGAAGCTCAAGAGCTTATTGATACAGTTGCCAGAAATCAGCATATGTATCTAAGCAGTGAATCTTCCATGAAAGGAGAAGCTAAAACAGTAACTGCAGAACTCAGTCCGGTGGATCAGGCTAATGAATTTAATCAGCAATTAGACTTTCTAACTCAGCAGCTAGCCGAATTCAAGGAGATATTACAGGAAACAAGAATGGCAAACAGGAACATGGAAGTGCAATTAAAGCAAACAGAAAAACAACTATCAAAACAAATAGCAGAAGAATGCCAAGCAGTTCAATTAAGAAGTGGGAAAACATTAAATACCTCACTTCAAAGCAGCAAGAAGCAAGGACATGAACGAATAGCTAATCAAAATCCCTCTGAGGACAAGCAGAGCCCAGAAAGGGATAAAGCTGGCGCTGAACGCCCAGACCATGCTGATTCCTGGCGTTCAACGCCAGAAACAAGCTTGAATCTGGCGTTGAACGCCCAAAAGGAGCATGGTTCTGGCGTTCAAACGCCAGTAACAAGCAAGGAAGTGGCGTCTAACGCCACTCCAGCTCCTACCTCTGGCATTCAAATGCCAGTAGGGAATCAGTCACATACAAGTGCTGATAACAAGGCTTCCCAACCCACTTCTGTAGGTAATAAACCTGCAGCAACTAAGGTTGAGGAATACAGAGCCAAAATGCCTTATCCTCAAAAACTCCGCCAAGCGGAACAAGATAAGCAATTTGCCCGCTTTGCAGACTATCTCAGGACTCTTGAAATAAAGATTCCGTTTGCAGAAGCACTTGAGCAAATACCCTCTTATGCTAAGTTCATGAAAGAGATCTTAAGTCATAAGAAGGATTGGAGGGAGACTGAAAAGGTTTACCTCACTGAAGAATGCAGTGCAGTCATTCTAAAAAGCTTACCTGAGAAGCTTAAAGATCCTGGGAGCTTTATGATACCATGCACATTAGAAGGTAATTGCACCAAGCAAGCTTTATGTGACCTTGGGGCAAGTATCAACCTAATACCTGCATCTACTATCAGAAAGCTTGGTTTAACTGAAGAAATCAAACCAACCAGGATATGTCTTCAACTTGCTGATGGCTCCATTAAATACCCATCAGGCGTGATTGAAGACATGATTGTCAAGGTTGGGCCATTTGCCTTTCCTACTGACTTTGTGGTGCTGGAAATGGAGGAGCACAAGAGTGCAACTCTCATTCTAGGAAGACCTTTCCTAGCAACTGGCCGAACCCTCATTGATGTCCAAAAAGGGGAAGTAACCTTGAGAGTCAATGAGGAGGAATTTAAGTTGAATGTGGTCAAAGCCATGCAACATCCAGACACCCCAAATGACTGCATGAGTGTTGACATGATTAATTCTCTGGTAAGAGAGGTCAATATGGCTGAGAGTCTCGAATCAGAGCTAGAGGACATCTTTAAAGATGTTCAGCCTGATTTGGAGGAGTCAGAGAAGATAATAGAACCTCTGAAAATCCCTCAGGAAGAGGAGAAACCTCCAAAACCCGAGCTCAAACCATTACCACCATCCCTGAAATATGCATTTCTGGGAGAAGGTGAAACCTTTCCTGTAATTATAAGCTCTACCTTGGAGCCACAGGAAGAGGAAGCACTAATTCAAGTGCTAAGGACGCACAAGACAGCTCTTGGGTGGTCCATTAGTGATCTTAAGGGCATTAGCCCAGCCAGGTGCATGCACAAAATCTTGTTGGAAGATGACGCCAAGCCAGTGGTTCAACCACAAAGGCGGCTGAATCCAGCTATGAAAGAAGTGGTGCAGAAAGAGGTCACTAAATTACTAGAGGCTGGGATTATTTATCCTATTTCTGACAGCCCCTGGGTGAGCCCTGTCCAAGTTGTCCCTAAGAAAGGAGGCATGATAGTAGTTCACAATGAAAAAAATGAACTGGTTCCTACAAGGACAGTTACAGGGTGGCGTATGTGTATTGATTATAGAAGGCTCAATACAGCCACCAGAAAGGATCATTTTCCTTTACCATTCATAGACCAGATGCTAGAAAGACTAGCAGGTCATGAATACTACTGCTTTCTGGATGGATATTCAGGTTATAATCAAATTGCAGTAGATCCCCAGGATCAAGAGAAAACGGCATTCACATGCCCTTCTGGAGTATTTGCATACAGAAGGATGCCATTTGGCTTATGCAATGCACCTGCAACCTTTCAGAGGTGCATGCTCTCAATTTTCTCTGATATGGTGGAAAAATTCCTGGAAGTCTTCATGGATGACTTTTCAGTATTTGGAGACTCATTCAGCTCCTGCCTTAACCATTTAGCACTTGTTCTGAAAAGATGCCAAGAGACTAACCTGGTTTTAAACTGGGAAAAATGTCACTTTATGGTGACTGAAGGAATTGTCCTTGGGCACAAAATTTCGAACAAGGGGATAGAGGTGGACCAAGCTAAGGTAGAAGTAATTGAAAAATTACCACCACCTGCTAATGTTAAGGCAATCAGAAGTTTTCTGGGACATGCAGGGTTTTATAGGAGGTTTATAAAGGATTTTTCAAAAATCGCCAAACCTCTGAGCAACCTGCTAGCTGCAGACACGCCATTTATCTTTGATGAGGAGTGTCTGCAGGCATTTGAAACTCTGAAAGCTAAATTGGTCACAGCACCAATCATCTCTGCACCAGACTGGACATTACCATTTGAACTAATGTGTGATGCCAGTGACCATGCCATTGGTGCAGTGTTGGGGCAAAGGCATGACAAGCTTCTGCATGTCATTTACTATGCCAGCCGTGTGCTAAATGATGCACAGAAGAATTACACAACCACAGAAAAAGAGCTACTTGCAGTGGTTTACGCCATTGACAAATTCAGATCCTACTTAGTAGGATCAAAAGTGATTGTGTACACTGATCATGCTGCTCTTAAATATCTACTCACAAAGCAAGATTCAAAACCCAGACTCATCAGATGGGTGCTACTTCTGCAAGAGTTTGATATAGAAATAAGAGACAGAAAAGGGACAGAAAATCAAGTAGCAGATCACCTGTCCCGAATAGAACCAGTGGAAGGGGCGTCCCTCCCTCTCACTGAAATTTCTGAAACCTTTCCGGATGAGCAATTACTAGCCATCCAGGAAGTGCCATGGTTTGCAGACATTGCAAACTACAAGGTAGTGAGATTCATACCCAAGGAGTACAGTAAGGTGCAATCAAAGAAATTAATCACAGATGCAAAATACTATCTCTGGGATGAACCATATCTCTTTAAGAGATGTGCAGACGGAGTAATCTGTAGATGTGTGCCTAAAGAAGAAGCACAGAAGATCCTTTGGCATTGCCATGGATCCCAGTATGGAGGACATTTTGGAAGTGAACGAACAGCCACAAGAGTCCTCCAGAGTGGCTTCTACTGGCCTACTCTCTATAAAGATTCCCGAGCATTTGTGCTTAACTGTGATAGTTGCCAGAGATCAGGCAACCTGCCTCACAGTTATGCCATGCCTCAACAAGGAATCTTGGAAATTGAGTTATTTGATGTATGGGGCATTGACTTCATGGGACCTTTCCCACCATCATACTCAAACACCTATATTCTGGTGGCAGTGGATTATGTATCCAAATGGGTGGAGGCTATTGCAACACCCACTAATGACACTAAAACAGTGTTAAAATTCCTCCAGAAACATATCTTCAGCAGATTTGGTATCTCCAGAGTGTTAATCAGTGATGGGGGTACTCATTTCTGTAATAAGCAGCTCTACTCTGCTCTAGTACGTTATGGAGTCAACCACAAGGTGGCTACTCCATATCACCCACAGACTAATGGGCAGGCGGAAGTCTCAAATAGAGAACTTAAAAGAATCCTGGAACGGACTGTAATTAACCGTAGAAAGGATTGGGCAAGAAGCTTGGATGATGCTCTGTGGGCATACAGAACAGCATTTAAGACCCCTATAGGGACCTCTCCATACCAGCTTGTGTATGGAAAGGCATGTCACTTGCCAGTGGAACTGGAACATAAGGCCTACTGGGCAACCAGATTCCTGAATCTTGATGCCAAATTAGCTGGAGAAAAACGATTGCTCCAGTTAAATGAGCTAGAAGAGTTTAGACTCAATGCTTTTGAAAATGCAAAAATTTACAAGGAAAAAACAAAAAAATGGCATGATAAGAAATTGTCATCCAGAGTCTTTAAACCAGGGCAGAAAGTTCTGCTATTTAATTCTAGGCTCAAATTATTCCCCGGGAAATTAAAATCCCGGTGGAGAGGTCCATATGTAATTACAAGTGTATCACCATATGGCTACATAGAGCTTCAAGATAATGACTCTAACAAAAAGTTCATTGTCAATGGACAAAGAGTTAAACACTATCTTGAAGATAATTTTGAGCAAGAATGCTCAAGACTGAGATTACATTGAAGATCAGTGACAGTCCAGCTAAGGACATTAAAGAAGCGCTTGCTGGGAGGCAACCCAGCCATTTACAAAGTTTATTCACTAATTAGATAAATTTTCTTTTCTTTACAGATATAGGTTCAAGTATCTTCAAAGGTGAAATACCAATTGGTTGAAGTCACAGAGTTACAGGGAAATTTGGAAGCTCACTGGCATGAAAAAGCCAGTAAGAAATACTTTGGGCGTTAAACGCCCAAAAGAAGCTCCCACTGGGCGTTTAACGCCAGTAAGGGTAGCCATCTGGGCGTTAAACGCCAGAAAGGAGCATCTTCTGGGCGTTAAACGCCAGAAAGATGCACCTTCTGGGCGTTTAACGCCAATCTGCTAGCATTCTGGGCGTTTAGAAAAATGCCCAGTAAAGAAGGACTTCCTGGCGTTCAACGCCAGAAAGAAGCATCATATGGGCGTTGAACGCCCAGGAGAAGCAACATGTGGGCGTTAAACGCCCAAACCATGCAACAGTTGGGCGTTTAACGCCAGGATGGTGGGAGGAGGTACAATTTCGTTTTTAATCCTAATTTTTCTAAATTTCTATGTTTCAATTCATGTTTTCTTGCATAAACATATTTCAAATAATCATCCCTCAAATCAAATTAGTGTTCTAAAAATCCTAATTTTTAAAATCCCTTTTTCAAAAATATTACATGTATCTTAATCCATAAAAACAAATTAATTTTCAATCCAATCAAACTCTTTTAAGTTTGCTTTCAAAACTCAATTATCTTTTTAAAATCTTTTTCAACTCATCATATCTTTTGATTTCGAAATTGCCTTTCCCTCCATTCCTCTTCTATCCTTTATTTTGCTTGAGGACAAGCAAACCTCTAAGTTTGGTGTGATTTGCCATGATCATTGAGCTAAAACTCATCAAGATCATGGCACCTAAGAGAACAGGAAGAGCAAGGATGTGAACTTAAGGGAGCTGAAGCGTCAGAAATTAATTCTTGAAGGCACCCCACAGACTAGAGGAACATCCACTTCCCAAAATACAGGTTCTTAAGTTCTAATTCCAGCTTTAACTCTGTGATAGTATTATTATAGGATTTTACCTTAGAAGTTATATAGGAGTAGTAGTAATTAGCATGTCTATTTTGATTTTATTTCCAATTAAGCTATAATTTATTTTTCTCATCATCATCAGGCATAAATAAAGTAGTAGAATTTTTTTAGAATAAAGAAGTAATTTATATTTTTGAGTTCTTAGTAATAAAGACTATAATTAATTATATGTGGTGGCAATACTTTTTGTTCTCTGAATGAATGCTTGAACAGTGCATAAATTGTACTTTGAATTTGATGAATATTGGCTCCTGAAAGGATGAGGAACACGAAAAATATTATTGATGATCTGAAAAATCATGAAATTGATTCTTGAAGCAAGAAAAAGCAGTCAAAAAAAAAAAAAAAAAAAACAAGCCATGAGCACTAGCTAAGAATAAAAAAAGGGATCCAAGGCTTTGAGCATCAATGGATAGGAGGGCCCAAGAAAATAAAATCCAGGCCTAAGCGGCTAAACCAAGCTGTCCCTAACCATATGCTTGTGGCATGCAGGTCCAAGTTACAAGCTTGAGACTGAGTGGTTAAAGTCGTGATCCAAAGCAAAAGAGTATGCTTAAGAACTCTGGACACCACTGACTGGGGACTCTAGCAAAGCTGAGTCACAATCTGAAAAGGTTCACCCAGTTATGTGTCTGTGGCATTTATGTATCCGGTGGTAATACTGGAAAACAAAGTGCTTAGGGCCACAGCCAAGACTCATAAAATAACTGTGTTCAAGAATCAACATACTACACTAGGAGAGTCAATGATACTATCTGAATTCTGAGTTCCTAAGGATGCCAATTATTCTGAAAATTTAAAGATACAGGGGGATGCCAAAACTATTCAGAAACAAAAAGCTACAAGCCCCGCTCATCTAATAAGAATATGAGCTTCATTTAAAACTCTAAAATATTATTACTTCTTAATTTCTGCTAAATCCTATTTTATTTATCTAGTTGCTTGAGGACAAGCAACAGTTTAAGTTTGGTGTTGTGATGAGCGGATATTTTATACGCTTTTTGGGGGTAATTTCATGTAGATTTTAGCATGTTTCAGTTAGTTTTTAGTAAAATAATATTAGTTTTTAGGCAAAAATCATATTTCTGGACTTTACTATGAGTTTGTGTGTTTTTCTGTGATTTCAGGTATTTTCTGGCTGAAATTGAGGGAGCTGAGCAAAAATCTGACTTAGGCTGAAAAAGGACTGCTGATGCTGTTGGATCCTGACCTCCCTGCACTCGAAATGGATTTTCTGGAGCTACAGGAGTCCAATTGGCGCGCTCTCAACGGCGTTGGAAAGTAGACATCCAGGGCTTTCCAGAAATATATAATAGTCCATACTTTGCGCGAAGATTGACGACGTAACTTGGCGTTGAACGCCAAGTACACGCTGCTGTCTGGAGTTAAACGCCAGAAAAACGTCATGATCCGGAGTTGAACGCCCAAAACACGTCAAAACTTGGAGTTTGACGCCAAGAAAGGCCTCCACACGTGGAAAGCATTAGTCTCAGCCCCAGCACACACCAAGTGGGCCCCAGAAGTGGATTTCTGCACCAATTATCTTAGTTTATTCACTTTTCTGTAAACCTAGGTTACTAGTTTACTATTTAAACAACTTTTACAGACTTATCTTGTACCTCATGACATTTTCAGATCTGAATTACATACTTTTGACGGCATGAGTCTCTAAACTCCATTGTTGGGGGTGAGGAGCTCTGCAGCGTCTCGATGATTTAATACAATTCCTTTGTTTTCCATTCAAACACGCTTGTTCTTATCTAAGATGTTTATTCGCGCCTAACTGTGGAGAAGGTGATGATCCGTGACACTCATCACCTTCCTCAACCCATGAACGTGTGCCTGACAACCACCTCCGTTCTACATCAGATTGAATGAATATCTCTTAGATTCCCCAACAGAATCTTCGTGGTATAAGCCGGATTGATGGCAGCATTCATGAGAATCCGGAAAGTCTAAACCTTGTCTGTGGTATTCCGAGTAGGATTCCGGGATTGAATGACTGTGAAGTGCTTCAAACTTTAACCTGCTGGGCGTTAGTGACAGACGCAAAAGAGGAATTCTATTCCAGTAGGAGCGGGAACCAACCGGTGATTGGCCGTACTGTGACAGAGTGCGTGCATTAGCTTTCACTGCGAGGATGGGAAGTAGCCACTGACAACGGTGACACCCTACATAGAGCTTGCCATGGAAGGAATCTGCGTGTGAGAAGAGGATCTCAAGGAAGAGTTGAAGATCAGAGAACAAAGCATCTCCAAAACTCCAACATATTCTCCATTACTGCACAACAAGTAACGCTAGTATTCTTTATTATTCCAATATATTCCATAATCCTTTATAAACAAATAACTCTATTGTTCAAGTAATCCAAATAATTTTGTGACATCCTGACTAAGATTAATAAAATAAATATTGATTGCTTCAAACCAATAATCTCTGTGGATTCGACCCTTACTCACGTAAGGTATTACTTGGACGACCCAGTACACTTGCTGGTTAGTTGAACGAAGTTGATCTTGGACCATATTCTATTATCATATTCTATAAAGAGATACAATTTCGTCCACCAATGATCATGTGAAGTCATAAAAACAACTGCAAAATTAAAGCAGAATGAAAAATAGCATCAAAAATAGCACACCCTGGAGGACAAGCTTACTGGCATTTAAATGCCAGTAAGGATAGCATAATGGGCATTTAACGCCCAGTCTGGCAGTATTTTGGGCGTTAAATGCCAAAATTGGCAGCCAGACTGGTGTTTAATGCCAGAAAGGACTGTCTGGTGTCTGGCTGGCATTAAACGCCAGAAAGGGGTACCAGCCTGGCGTTTAACACCAGGAAAGGGAGCAGAATTGGTGTTTAACGCCAGATTTGGCACACAGTGGGCATTTAAACTCCAGAAAGGTGCAGAGATGAGAATTCCTTGACACCTCAGGTTCTGTGGATCCCACAGGATCTCCACCTACCCCACCTCACTCTCCTTCTTCTTCACACCTTTCCATAACACTATTCCCCAACACCCACCTACCTCACCATTTAAATTCAAACAATTTACCTCCCAAACCCACCCATTCTCCACACGGTTACCCTCTCTCCCTTACTCTATAAATAACCTTCCTTACCACCTTCCATTTCACACATCTCCAACACTTAACCCCCTTGGCCGAATTACCACACACCTCTATCTCCTCTATTTCTTCTTCTTCTCCTCCTTTCTTTCTTCTTTTGCTCGAGGACGAGCAAACCTTTTAATTTTGGTGTGGGAAAAAGTATTACTTTTTGTTTTTCCATAACCATTAATGGTACCTAAGGCCAAAGAAACCTCTAGGAAGAGGGAAGAAAAGGCAGTTGCTTCCAACTCTGAGTCATGGGAGATGGAGAGATTCATCTCAAAAGCCCATCACTAGAAAGAGGATGAGGCAAATAAGAGAGCCCACTCATGGATCTCAACAAGAGCATGAGGAAGTCCCTCATCAAGAAATCCCTAAGATGCCTCAAAGGATGCATTTTCCTCCACACAACTATTGGGAGCAACTGAACACCTCTTTAGGAGATTTGAGTTCCAACATTGAGCAACTAAGGATGGAGCACCAAGAGTACTCCATTATCCTCCATGAAATTAGAGAGGACTAAAAAGCCATGAGGGAAGAGCAACAAAGGCAAGGAAGAGATATTGAGGAGCTCAAGCACTCTATAGGATCTTCAAGAGGAAGAACTAGCCGCCATCACTAAGGTGGACCCGTTCTTTAATTTATTTGTTCTTATTTTTCTATTTTTCAGTTTTTTTTGTGCTTTATGTTTTGTCTATATTTGTGTCTTTATTACATGATCATTAGTGTCTAGTGTCTATGCCTTGAAGTTATGAATATCCCATGAATCCTTCACCTTTCTTAAATAAAAAATGTTTCTAATTGCAAAAGAACAAGAAGTACATGAATTTCGAATTCTATCTTGAAATTAATTTAATTATTTTGATGTGGTGGCAATACTTTTTGTTTTCTGAATGAATGCTTGAACAGTGCATATTTTTGATAGTGAAGTTTATGAATGTTAAAATTGTTGGCTCTTGAAAGAATAATGAAAAAAGAGAAATGTTATTGATGATCTGAAAAATCATAAAATTGATTCTTGAAGCAAGAAAAAGCAGTGAAAAATGCAAAGCTTGCGGGAAAAAAATAGGCAAAAAAAAAGAAGAAGAAGAAAGAAAAAGAAAAAGCAAGCAGAAAAAGCCAAAAGCTCTTTAAACTAAAAGGCAAGAGCAAAAAGCCAGTAACCCTTTAAACTAAAAGACAAGGGTAAAAAGGATCCAACGCTTTGAGTATTAATGGATAGGAGGGCCCAAAGGAATAAAATCCTGGCCTAAGCGGCTAAATCAAGCTGTCCCTAACCATGTGCTTGTGACATGAAGGTCCAAGTGAAATGCTTGAGATTGAGTGGTTAAAGTTGTGATCCAAAGCAAAAAGAGTGTGCTTAAGAATTCTGGACACCTCTAACTGGGGACTCTAGCAAAGCTGAGTCACAATCTGAAAAGGTTCACCCATTTTTGTGTCTGTGGTATTTATGTATCCACTGGTAATACTGGAAAACAAGATGCTTAGGGTCACGGCCAAGACTAATTAGAACTAGGAGAATCAATAACACTATCTAAAGTAGTTGTGTTCAAGAATCAACATACTAAACTAGGAGAATCAATAACACTATCTAAATTCTGAGTTCCTATGGATGCCAATCATTCTGAACTTCAAAGGATAAAGTGAGATGCCAAAACTATTCAGAAGCAAAAAACTACTAGCCCCGCTCATCTAATTAGAACTAAGCTTCATTGATATTTTGAGATTTATTGTACATTCTCTTCTTTTTATCCTATTTTGTTTCAGTTGCTTGGGGACAAGCAATAATTTAAGTTTGGTGTTATGATGAGCGGATAATTTATACGCTTTTTGGCATTGTTTTTAGGTAGTTTCTAGTATGTTTTAGTTACTTTTTAGTATATTTTTATTAGTTTTTATGCAAAAATCACATTTCTGGACTTCACTATGAGTTTGTGTGTTTTTCTGTGATTTCAGGTATTTTTTTGCTAAAATTGAGGGACCTGAGCAAAAATCTGATTCAGAGGCTGAGAAAGGACTGCAGATGCTGGTCGATTCTGACCTCTCTGCATTCGGAGTTGATTTTCTGGAGCTACATAAGACCAATTGGCGCGCTCTTAATTGAGTTGGAAAGTAGACATCTTGGGCTTTCCAGAAATGTATAATAGTCCATACTTTGCCCGAGATTTAATGGATCAAACTGGCGTCCAAATGCCCACCAGAGACCCTTTTCTGGCGTAAAACGCCGGAAGTGGCACCAAAGCTGGAGTTTAACTCCAAGGATGGCCTATGCACATGAAAGCTTCAAAACTCAGCCCAAACACACACCAAGTTGGCCCCGAAAGTGGATTTCTGCACTATCTACTCATTTTCTGTAAAACCTAGTTTACTAGTTTAGTATAAATAGCACTTTTTACTATTGTATTCATATCTTTGGACCACTTTTCAATCCTTTGATCCGGTCTTCTTCCCCTGTTTTTGAATTCTTATGCCATCTGGGAGGCTGGCCATTCGGCCATGCCTAGACCTTTTGTTCTTATGTATTTTCAACGGTGAAGTTTCTACACCTCATAGATTAAGGTGAGGAGCTCTGCTGTTCCTCATGAATTAATGCAAGTACTATTATTTTTCTTTCAATTCATGCCTACTTCTTCTCCAAGATATACTCTCGTATTTAATTCAGTTAAGTCAGACTGAAGGGGTGATCTGTGACAATCACCCCTTATCTTCAGTACTCGCTTAGCCAAGATCCACGTGCCTGACAACCACAAGCGGTATACATGATGTTCAACGTAGTCATTGGACGCCAGGTGGAGTATATTCTCTTGGGTCTCTGATCCATGTGTTTGACTAGCATCTCCTGATAATAGAGCATTCAAATCAGTGAGATTAGAACCTTCGTGGTATAGGCGAGAAATAATTGGCAGAATTCTTGAGATCCGAAAAGTCTAAACCTTGTCTGTGGTATTCTAAGTAGGATCTGGGAGGAAATGAATGTGACGAGCTTTAAACTCACGAATGTTGGACGCAGTGACAGTGCGCAAAAGGATCAATGGATCTTATTCCGACACGAGTGAGAACTGACAGATGATTAGCCCTGTGGTGAGAACCGTAGCTGGACCATTTTCACTGAGAGGACGGATGGTAGCCATTGACAATGGTGATCCACCAACTTACAGCTTGCCATGGAAGGTAGTGTGCATGATTGGATGAAGACAATAGGAAGCAGAGGTTTAGAAGCAACAAAGCATCTGCAAACGCTTATCTGAAATTCCCACCAATGAATTACATAAGTATCTCTATCTTATTTTATGTTTTATTTATCTTTTAATTATCAACACCTCATAACCATTTGAATCCGCCTGATTGAGATTTACAAGATGACCATAGCTTGCTTCAAGCCGAAAATCTCCGTGGGATCGACCCTTACTCATGTAAGGTATTACTTGGACGACCCAGTGCACTTGCTGGTTAGTTGTGCAGAGTTGTGAAAAGTATGATAACAATTTCGCATACCAGGCTCCTCTTCGATATCTACTGCATTCCCACTTGGAGCAGTTTCTTCTATGCTATCAAGTTCAATGGCCATCTTGTGTGCTTCTCCACCATAGTTACTTGCTCTCGGAGGGTTCTCTTTATAATACTCGTTGTTTTGCTCTATAATTCCCCCTCCCATAACCCTTGCTATGTGAGCATCTAAGATAGGATCATTAGTATCATAAGTCGGGATATAATATCCATCTTTGTGGCTTGAATAAACTGCTTTTGAAAGTCTGCTAAGTTGTCTCCAATATTCCTTATGCGTTTGATCATTCTCTTTGTTTTGTTTTTCTTGAGAAGGATGACTCGGTTCAGCAGTCATAATTGTCTTCTGTTTGTTCTGGGATGAGCTTGACGATTTCACCTGTTCTTCATTGATTTTTATGTTTATCTCTGAGCCTTTTTCCTTTGTGTTTTGATTAGCAAAATTTACCTTTTGGCTTGCTTTATGATTTCGATTCTATGTGACCAGCTTGTCAAATTGTTAACTTGCTTTGGCATTTACCTCGCTTTTCTACATCTGCTTGGGCTGGCTTTCCTGGTACTTTCCTTTTCTCTTATCTTCTCTTTCCTGAGCTTCTTTCTCATTCTGAAGAGCATCAAACCTATTATTAGAAATTTCTTTTTTGATATCCCCATAATTCCTCCCTAATTCTTGCCTATTTTTTTGGGGCTTTTTGACAACCATCCAGGGACTGTATAGACTTTCCTCATTTATAGCAGTTAAATCTGATTCTATCTCCCCAGATTGGTGCTTGTGACTTTCCTTAAGTGTACCAATGGCTACTTCCATTACCTCCGGATTTTCCATTGCAATAAGATCTTTCCTAAAATGATTCCTTGTATTCACCGTTGCTGGCTAGCCTTGGACCGCGGTGCCGTTTTCCCCCTTCTGGTGGTTCTGTTCATCGGTAGCTGCTTGAGATTGTGGTTTGTCCTTTGCTTCCTTTATCTTTTTCGGACATCCATCATGTTTATGTCCATATCTACCACAATTGAAACATATGAGATGAAGATCTTTATATTCTAGTCTAAAATCTTTTCCTAAGGTTGAGAAAGATGGCACCATCTTTTTCCTTAGGTCAACTTCCACGCAGATATGTGCAAATTTTTCTCTTGAGTGAATAGACGTATGTTCTTCGACTTTGAGCATGTTTCCAATAGATTTTCCAACCTTCCATAAGAAATATCTATTATACAATTTGGCTGGGAGATTGGGAATCCTGATCCAGACAGCAACCCTTTTAACCTCACTCTCTTGGGGTATGAATAAAGGCCGCCACCTTTGAACCAAGAGGTAATGATCAGCGATCATCCAGGGACCCTTAAAAAGAGCGTGTGAATAATCCTCTTGGTTAGAGAATCTCACTAGGAAGTACCCTCTGACCAGGTCCATCACATGTACTGCCTCCTTCTTTGTCCATCTCCTATTTATCCACCGTTCCATAGTCTGTAAGTTCAGATTCTTTCCTAAAGGCTTAACGATGAGTGCTTGCTTCCACGGCCTGCACCATTCATCATATTCTTCCAAAGACACCTCTATAACAGGATTTGGATTGAAAGGAGTCTGTGATTCCTCCATATGTTCCATCGAATCTTCATCAGAGATGTAGTCTTCTGTGACCATCTCGACGATTTCATATGGATTCAGCTTTCCAAGCCCGTCGTTCATCAGCCTATCCTTGTAGGACATCTTGGAACCTTCGGATGCACCATTGCCAAGGGTACCAACATTCTCTAGTGAATCTTTAGACTCTTTAACAAGCTCTGACTTTTCCCCTTCTTGTGTAATCTCCATATGTTCTTCTGCTTGATCTTCTCCATCCATCTTGACTTTTTTTGTGCTCCTCGTCACCAGATCTTCCTCTTCTGGTGATCGTTTGTCAGTTTCAACGATAGTGGTTAGAGGGTTCATTCAGAGCGGACTTCTGGCGGGACCTTCATTATGCACTATTAGCTATAAGTTTCAACCATATTTTTTTCTGTTCAATAAAATCATATATCATCATACGATTCCACAGATGTAGTATATATCATCTTATTTTTTTTCAAAATCTAATTAAATTAGCATAAAAATGTTGTTAATGGTGATGAAAAAAGTGCACTATTTGCAAAAATATGAAGAAAATTCAACAAGGCAGTCGAAAATTTCAACATTACCGGCAACTGCCATCTGATCTATTTCTTATTAATGACAACCATGTTTCAATTTCGTGCCTTCAAGTAGGTTAGGGAAAATTTCCATGGTTGAAGCATAACGGAAACTGTTGGTGAATGCACTCTTAGACCCTAAACAAATTAAACAACCTCTTAATTAAATTACAAGAAGCAGCATTTTTATTTTGCTATCCTTTTTTAATTTTGGTATCCTTCGATCCGACAGATCAAAAACTAATTCGTTGCGAATTTGAGTTTTATTTAAGGGTTTGCGGCTGGTAAATAGATTGCTATATGCACAATACGAGATTCAAACTCTTGATATTTATTTAAGCGGACGAGTAAGCTGATCATTAAGCTAATCCAAGTTAAGTTTTTATCTTGCTATCTGAGTGGTATTTTTTCAACTCGGTTCTTTATGTCGATTAGACTTGTTTGGTTTGATGGATTTAATGATATTTGGCAATTATGTCTTCATGTTTGACTTCTAATACACCTAATTCTTTTAAGACAACGGATATGAAATTTAAAGGTCATGTAGCAATATTTAATTAAATATCACTAATCTTAGATAGAAATTAAATTCTTTTTGTAGTCTTTTTTGTTGATAAGTTTTAAATCAAATGTTTTTTTCAAAAAAAATGGTAGCTAGATAAATAAATCATCATTTGTGATGTTTTACTTTAAATATTACGGCCATATAAATAATTATATCAGTTGATTAAATAAAGTTGTTGCTAATATGCACCATATCATATTAGTTGGTTTAGATAAATTATTAATCACTATATTGTTAATTATTTTATAGTTTCATTATATATTTTTTAATTTTATTAACATAAAAATATAAATATGATACAACATAATAATAATATTTTAACAATTTAAAGTTTTAAAATTTATTTAAAACCAAACCTCTTTGACACAAATGGATATAAACAAATGTTGTTGAAAGGATTTTTTTCGTTTATGAAATAAAATAATTAATTAATTCTCCAGAAAAGATTTTGCAGCTTTATTTTCAAGGATACAATTTTTTTTTTTGAAATAAGAGTAAGTTCGCCGCACCCCCGGCGAACTCTATGATGAGTTCGGAAATATAAGCAGGCCTATTGGAGAGAAAGATCAAGTAGCCACAATTTTTCTGTTTACTTTCTTTTTCACTATTAACATTGTCGCTACGATGTTAGGAAATCCATTGTTATCCATTCATTACGATAGTGAAATAGTGTATGATGAAGAAGGTTCAATTGTCTTTAGATCGGGCCAACCGATAATATATGACACCGGAAGTCAACAGTTTAACCGCTTTGAAGAATGTGATATTGAATTCTGCCGGACAGCAGGAATCCAAAAAGGTGAAAAAAAATTTACTACAGATATCCGATCGAGTTAGATGGCAATTTGTTTTATAAAAGGTATATTATAGTTATGTTGTCTTTGTCTCTGTTACTTGTATATATATCAGACCATCGTTGTGAGCGATATTTCTGTTGTTTTGAATTAGGTGCCGGTTGCGCAACGACGAAGACGTATGGCTTATAAGGTCATGGCACAATCGATGGACCAATATTCATCTGTTGGAATTATACGTGTTTCTTGTTGACTTTGGTAGCCGAGGATCATCTGCAGATACTGTCGATGATAGTCCGACGAGTGGAGTTGTTAGACGAACTATCAGAAGGACGATGGTGGATCTAAATATGCCACTCGAGGGTAGTTAGGAGGGGTCTAATGTTGAAGTTTGTAACGTTGACTTAATAGATGATGGGCTTGAAAGTCATGACGGTTCTGCTATTAGAGATCCGATGATGGAGCAATATGAAGTCAACCCCGATGATGGAGACGATGCTGAGAAAGAACCACCCGAAATCCCTGATGATGGTGAGGAGGAAGAGGAGATGAACTACTACGGTGACACACAGATTGATCTGACACGGCCTGCCATTTCTTGACCATATGACCGGCCGGATCATTTCACGAGGTTGAATCTCGATGTAATAACCTCGAACTGGTCGTTTACCCAAGGAGGTTCTGAAGAAGACCCAAGCAAGGAGTTTGAGGTTGGACAACAATTTGGGAACAAGAAAGAAGTCATGTTGGCAGTTAAGCAGTACAGCATAAGGAGGGATGTGGAGTACAAAATAGTAGAGAGTGACCATTGGAGGTATAATGCACGATGTATCCAGTTCGAACCAGGTTGTAATTGGAGCATACTCATATCATATCGCCGAAAGCAAGAAAGGTGGGAGGTTAGGAGATACACTGGTCCTCATACTTGCATGCAAAATTCGATGGGGCAAGATCATCGTAGGTTGGATTCGAAAGTGATTGCACAACACATTTTCACGATGGTCAAGGCCGATCCAACAATCAACATCAGGGTTCTACAAGGAGGTGTGGAGAATCACTTTGGTTACAAGGCGTCGTACAGAAAGGTTTGGCTTACAAAACAGAGAGCCATCACTAGAATATATGGCGATTGGGAGGAGTCATACAACTAGCTTCCTCGGTGGTTATTCGCTATGCCAGCACAGCCGAACCCCACGACAACCGGCCACACGCCTCAAGATCCTCCACTAAGGGAAGCCACCTGATATGCACCCGAGAGTCAGATGCATCTGGGAAGAGGATACCCCCTATCAATTGCATGATGTATCCTTTCGTGTACCTCATCAGGCGCTCCTCTGAGGCATCCTGCTCCAGCTCTCCACAAACCATGTTGCAGAACCAAGTGAGCTTCACAGTCCACTTCGTCTGTGACTGTCTGTTCTCTAAGATGGGAACAACACCCAGAATCTGCTCACATAACTCCTTAATGGTCCGTCCCTGATGGTGCTACTCCCACTCACCTATGCATCCACTCACAGGATCACCGTCAATCCTGAGTCCCAACTGATAGGCCACGTCCTGCAGAGTTTTAGTCATCTCCCCGAGCGATAAATGAAATATATGGGACTCAGGCCTCCACCTCTCTATCAACGCTGAGGCAAGCGACTAGTCGTGCTTAAACTCCACCATATAAGCCACGTACTCAAACCCGGCTCATCTCAGACATGGCCTAATCTGCTCTAGCGGCCGTGTCATTAGATTCCATCTGGTGCGCAAGATCCGAGGCGCCTACCAAACGGAAAAAAATAAATTAATAAAAAAAGGTACCGTGAAGAAATATAACAGCAAGTTCACTTTTTATTCAATACAGTAAAATTTAAAAAAAAATTTTAAAAAAGAAAATTTTAATTTAATTCTCATTATAAACCAGAAACTACCAAAATTTATAAAAAGAAATTATCATTTATAAATTTAGAATTAATGGATTAATAAAAATAAAGATAAATCACACAAACAAATTAAATGGGGATCAATATTACACAAATATACTAAAATGAAATGGCTTTCATGCATTTTTGATTTTATGTTTATGTAAATTGAATCACGCTTTTTCAATATAAATCAAATCAAATAGATTCGATTTACTATATATGCTATATTAATAGTAACTTGTGATTCGATTTACTACTTCTGCAACATATACATGTAAATCAAATTTAGTTGATTCAATTTAATACTGATACAGGTTATTGATATTTATTACTTTTAAGTTAATATATTAACTTTAAAACATAAATATCAATAAGAAAATATCCTCTATTTGGATTCAAATAAAATATTAAAAAATCAAAACGAATAAGAATAGAAATTCAACTTTTGTGTTTTAGTACAAATTCCAAAAAATCTACATTTTTATAAACTTATGAATGTAAAACGCAACATTAAACGATTTCTAAAAATTTATTAAGAAACATTATTTAAATCATTAGCATCTAAAAGATAATTACTGAAACTTTTGATGTTGAAAAAATTAACATAAAGTATAGCCCTCCAATGTGGTATAGGAGTTAACACTACAAGAAAAATGTTGAGTACCATCGGATTTACCATCAGATTTAGAGTCGCAAAGTAGCGGCGTCTTTACCAACAGTTTAGGCGTGAAATTCGTAGTGTCAAAATATTACCGGTGGATTCTCATTTTCGACGGTAAATTCACCAGTAATAATTTAAGAGAAAACGGGAGAGACAGGCGTGACAATTAGGGTCGTATTTACCGTCAGAAAATTTCGACGATAAACCAACTTAGTGAAACATTGGATTTTGATAACGGCAATATGTTACGGTTGGATTTATCCATTAGTAAATCCAACGGTAATTGTGTCCTAAATTCATACCACGAACCCTCTTCTCCCTCATTGAAATTCTTTCTCTCTCTTTCTAACCCTCTCGCCTCCTACTCTCTCTCTACCCCTCTCATCTCTCCGGAAGCCCCTTTCGACACCAGCAGCCTCCCTTTTGTCGACGCTGTTCGTCGGCTCTATTCGTTACCATTACTGCTGTCGACCTCTTCTTCTCGGCGCTGGTGTTCAGGCAATGCTTCTAAACTTCTCTTTCTCTAAATAGGAATAATGTTTGATTTGTTATTAAAATTTTGATTCTGATTTCTTTTGATTTGTTATTATAATTTTGTGTTCATTATTTTATTTCTAATTTGTCGTTATAATTTTGTGTTCATTATTTAATTCTGATTTATTATTATAAATTATTATAATTTTGGTTCTGATCTGTCATTATAATTTTGTATTCATTATTTTGGTTCTGATTTGTTATTATAGTTTTGTGTTCATTATTTGATTCTGATTTATTATTATAAGTTTGGTTCTGATTTGTTATTATAACTTTGTGTTCGTTATTTTCTGATTTGTTTTTATTCTAATTAAAACATATTTTGAGGTGTTGTTGATAAAGTTATTAGTTTGATTATGAACAAATTAAAATACCTAAGTAGTTAGGAACTCAACTAATTAGTTAACTGATTAAATTATTTTGGATATGTTGTGGCTGTTTGTAAGTTTTAATTCATGATTGAGGTTGGTAGGATTTGTGTGAACTGTAAAGGTGGATATATATCTAACTTTAGGGGAGGTTATGCCAAAATTTTTTCCAAAATTTAAAGTGTCTATGAATTTTATCATTGCTATTACATTGTTTTTTGAGATTAGTATTAATTGATATATATTCTCTTTGCAAACATGACAACAGGTAGAGGTGTCATGGATCGACCACGTCGTGGTGGTGGAGGGAGGGGTTCTACTGGGACCCCCAGGACTTCTCAATCGTCCTCCTCTATGCCGACTACCCCTGTGATGTCACAGGCAATGGGTGCACAGGACTAGGTGTTCATTATGGTCCCTAACCCTAAATACGTGGCTTCTACTACTTTGCTACCCTTGCAAGCAGGAAGTCGTCCATCTGTTTCATCAAATTGGACTCCCCCACCACCTCCATCCGCGCATCAGCGCACTACCTCGACGACGTCGCTCCAACGACAGACACTGTGCCGCCAGAATCTTCTCACGGATCCCAGCTAGATGTCCCTCTACCACCTCTCATCGTACGGATGACAATTTGCCCTGATGGGACTTCAGCGTGAGTATTAATTTAGTTATACTCAATTTTACTAGTTTTACTGACTTAGGTTGTTAAGATAGTTTAAGTGAATTGTTCATGGATGTAGTTTTTGTCGTATTCTAGTTATAGATGAAATTCTATCAGAATTTCTAGAAAAATTTAAATATAATTGAAGTTTATAGATTACTTTGAAGTACATTTTAGTGAACTACTAAACATAAGTTTTGTGTTGATAGATTTATGCCAAATAACAATGCATGTACACAGGAGTGTAGTAATGTCATCAAACTGATGTACAACCACCCATGACCGAGTTACAAGAAGATCCCAGCTGAGACCAGAGAGCAATGGTTTCAGAAATAGGTGGTAAGAACGCAACATATTCAAACCTATATATCTTCTATTTTTTTAATTATGCATTTAATTTCAATTAACTCGTGCTAAATGTTCTTTCTACAGGAAAAAATTATATAGAACAAGACTCATGATCTCATGATCAGGAATATCTTCGACCATCGGATGGCTAGGCACTTCAGCAGATGTTGGAGGACGTATGTAAGCACCGCGACCACCTCATCATTGGTTCTACCCGCACATTAAGAATTTATTGCACGTCCATTGGGAGACTGATGAGGGGTTCAAGCATCGCCGTCTCACCAACAAAACTAACAGGGCATCGGCCAGGTCATCAAAATATACCGGTGAGTCAACGACTTTCATGAAGACTAAGGCCAGGCTGGTAGGTAATTTGCTTCATTTTGTTATTAAGTTCATTTAGTATTAATATAATATCATTATTACTTGACTTAACATGTGGTTTCAAAATGTGTAGTCCAAGTCGTTGGATCGCAAGGCGATGATGACGGAGACCTTCAAGTATACCCGTATGTTGAAGGATAACAAGGAGAAATTTGCCGATCAGCGGGCGAGGCTTATTATGTGAGTAAACATCATATGATATACCAATTTTAAATTAACTGCCACCTTAATCATAAAATGTATTACACAGGAATTTTACATGCAGAGATTGGAGGCTGCAACCCAACAATCTCAGCGTACTGGAGACGATGGAAGCAACTCCATCGCACCAGCCGTCGATCCTGATAAGGTTTGGCACAATGCTGTATCCGAGCCGTACAATAATCGCGTGTACAAGTTCGGATTATTCTTCGCTGACAACCTTCGTACATTGATGTTGAGGCATTCATCCGCCTCTGCCACCAATCGGCCCGTCAATCCCGAGGACGGCGTCGATTTGCGGGAGCAGGTGCTGCTCCTCACCTGGAGCCTTCACCAATAAGCTCAGTAGCTATGGGAGTCTAAGAAGAGGTATCAGGTGATCCTCTCACGCATGACAGAGACAGATGACCTCAGGTTGGAGTGGAGGCGGGAGCTGGAGTGTCTTCAACGGATGGAGCGAAATATTGCATCGTACGAGGATCAGATGCGCGCTGGTGGCAGCGGTGCTGTTGGAGGGGTACAGACATCACCACCTAGGCCATCGCTTCAGCAGCAAGACCAGTGAGATGACGACGATGACGATGACTTTCAGTTACTAGGGTTTTTTATACACTGTTCGATTGTTATATTCTCTGTTATTTGACTTTTTATTTTATTCGTGCACTTGATAATTTAACATATTTGGCTTCTATTATTTAGAATCTGACTACTAACTGTTGGTGCACGAAATTGTGATCATCAACAATGGCGCCAACAACTTGGTACACACAATTATAATATCACTCTTTTTCACAACTTCGCACAACTAACCAGCAAGTGCACTGGGTCGTCCAAGTAATACCTTACGTGAGTAAGGGTCGATCCCACAGAGATTGTTGGTATGAAGCAAGCTATGGTCATCCTGTAAATCTCAGTCAGGCAGATTATAATGGTTATCATGGTTTTCGAATATAAGAATAAATAAAGCATAAAATAAAGATAGAGATACTTATGTAATTCATTGGAGGGGATTTCAGATAAGCGCATGAAGATGCTGTGTTCCTTCTGAATCTCTGCTTTTCTACTGCTTTCATCCAATCATTCTTACCCCTTTCCATGGCAAGTTGTATGTTGGGTTTCACCGTTGTCAATGGCTACCTACTGTCCTCTCAGTGAAAATGGTCCAAATGCTCTGTCACAGCACGGCTAATCATCTGTCGGTTCTCGATCATGTCGGAATAGAATCCAGTGATTCTTTTACGTCTGTCACTACGTCCAACACTCGCGAGTTTGAAGCTCGTCATAGTCATCCCATCTCAGATCCTACTCGGAATACCACAGACAAGGTTTAGACTTTCCGAATCTTAGGAATGGCCGCCAATAATTCTAGCTTATACCATGAAGACTCTGATTAAGGAATCCAAGAGATACTCATTCAATATAATATAGAATGGAGGTGGTTGTCAGGCACACGTTCATAGGTTGAGAATGGTGATGAGTGTCACGGAGCATCACATTCATCATGGTTAAGTACAAATAAATATCTTAGAATAAGAATAAGCATGAATTGAATAGAAGAACAATAGTACTTTGCATTAATACTCGAGGTACAGCAGAGCTCCATACCTTAATCTATGGTGTGTAGAAACTCCACTGTTGAAAATACATAAGTGATAATGGTGTTCATTGGCTTCAGCCCCAGAGGGGGAACCAGAATAACCAAGACGACTAATACAATGAGAAAAAGTTCTATTTATACTCAACTAGTCACTAGGGTTTACAGAAATAAGTCTAAGTGCAAAAATCCACTTTTGGGGCCCACTTTGGTGTGTGTTTGGACTGAGCTTGAGCTTTACATGTACAGAGGCTTCTCTTAGGGTTAAACGCCAAGTTGTAACGTATTTTTGGCATTTAACTCTGGTTTGTGACGTGTTTCTGGCATTTTACTCCATAGTGTAGCATGGAACTGGCGTTGAACGCCAGTTTGCGTCATCTAAACTTGAATGAAGTATGGACTATTATGTATTGCTGGAAAGACCTGAATGTCTACTTTCCAACGCAATTGAGAGCGTGCCATTTGAAGTTCTATAGCTCCAGAAAATCTATTTTGAGTGCAGGGAGGTCAAAATCCAACAGCATCAGTAGTCCTTTGGCAGCCTCCTATCAGATTTTTGCTCAGGTCCCTCAATTTTAGCCAGAAAATACCTGAAATCACAAAAAAACACACAAACTCATAGTAAAGTCCAAAAATGTGAATTTTGCATAAAAACTAATAAAAACATCCCTAAAAATAGCTAGATCCTACTAAAAACTACCTAAAAATAATGCCAAAAAGCGTATAAATTATCCGCTCATCACAACACCAAACTTAAATTGTTGCTTGTCCCCAAGCAACTGAAAATCAAATAGGATAAAAAGAAGAAAATATACTATAAATCCCAAAATATCAATGAACACAACTACTTTTATAAATCCCAAAATTTATTGATTCTCTTAGTTAAGTATGTTGATTCTTGAACACAGCTACTTTTATGAGTCTTGGCTGTGGCCCTAAACACTTTATTTTCCAATATTACCACCGGATACATAAATGCCACAGACACATGACTGGGTGAACCTTTTTAGATTATGACTCAGCTTTACTAAAGTCCTCAGTTAGAGGTGTCCAGAGCTCTTAAGCACACTCTTTTTTGCTTTGGATCACGACTTTAACCACTCAGTCTCAAGCTTTTCACTTGGACCTGCATGCCACAAGCACATGGTTAGGGACAGCTTGATTTAGCCGCTTAGGCCTGGATTTTATTTTCTTGGGCCCTCCTATCCCTTGATGCTCAAAACCTTGGATCCTTTTTACCCTTGCCTTTTGGTTTTAAGGGCTATTGGCTTTTTCTGCTTACTTTTTTTTTTCACTGCTTTTTCTTGCTTCAAGAATCAATTTCATGATTTTTCAGATTATCAATAATATTTTTCTTTTTCATCATTCTTTCAAAAGCCAACAATTTTAACATTCATAAACAACAAGATCAAAAATATGCACTGTTCAAGTATTCATTCAGAAAACAAAAAATATTGTCACCACATTAATATAATTAAACTAATTTCAAGGATGAATTCGAAACTCATGTACTTCTTGTTCTTTTGTATTAGAAACATTTTTCATTTAAGAGAGGTGAAGGATTCATGGAATTATTTATAGCCTTAAGACATAGACACTAGACACTAATGATCATGTAGTAAAGACTCAAAACTTAGACAAACATATAGCATAAAATCGAAAAATAGAGAGATAAGAACAAGGAAGTTAAGGAATGAGTCCACCTTAGTGAGGGTGGCGCCTTCCTCCTCTTGAAGAACCAATAGTGCTCTTGAGCTCCTCTATGTCTTTTCTTTGCCTTTGTTGCTTCATCCCTAGTGATTTTGGTGCTCCTATCCTTAGTTGCTCCCAATAGTTGTGTGGAGGAAAATGTATTCCCTGAGGTATCTCAGGGATTTCTTGATGATGAGCTTCCTCATGCGTCTCTTGAGATCCATGAATGGGCTCTCTTGTTTGCTCCATCCTCTTCTTAGTGATGGGCTTTTGAGATGAATCTCTCCATCTTCCATGACTCAGAGGTAGAAGCAATTGTCTTCCCTTTCCTCTTTCTTGAGGTTTCTCTGGCCTTAGGTGCCATCAATGGTTATGAAAAAAACAAAAAAGCGATGCTTTTATCACACCAAACTTAGAATGTTGCTCGCCCTCGAGCAAAAGAAGAAAGAATAGAAGAAGAAGAAGAAGAAGATATGTAGGAGAGGGAGAGATGTGTGGGTTTCGGCCAAGGGGAGAAGAGAGGGTTGTGTTATGTGAAAATGAAGAAGGATGGAGGGGTTTATATAGTGGATGGAGAGGGGATTGGTTCGGTCATTTAGGGTGGGTTTGGGTGGGAAAGAGATTTTTAATTTGAAGGTAGGTGGGGTTTTTGGAGAAGAGTGGATGGATGTGATTGGTGAAGGGGTAATGGGGAAGAGATATTGAGGTGATTGGTGAAAGGTATAGTGTTATTGGATTGTGTGAAGAAGAGAGAAATGGGGTAGGTGGGGATCCTGTGGGGTCCAGAGATCCTGAGATGATCCTGTGGGTCCACAGATCTTGAGGTGTTAAGGATTTATCATTCCTGCACCAATTAGGCGTGTACAACACCCTATGTATACAATCCTGGCGTTTAAAGCCAGACAGATGCTTATTTCTGGTGTTAAATGCCCAGATGTAGCATGTTTCTGGCATTTAACGCTAGCCTGATGCTTGTTTCTGGCGTTAAACGCCAGCTTGGTGCTTGTTTCTAGCGTTAAACGCCAGACAGATGCTTGTTTCTGGCGTTTAAACGCCAGATAGCTCTTCCTCCAGGGTGTGCTTTTTCTTCTGCTATTTTTTATTCTGTTTTTAATTTTTGCAATTATTTTGTGACTCCACATGATCATAAACCTAATAAAACATAAAAGAACACTAGAAATATAGATAAATAAAAATTGGGTTGCCTCCCAATAAGCGGTTCTTTAATGTCAATAGCTTGACAGTGAACTCTCATGGAGCTTCACAGATGTTCAGAGCATTGTTGGGACCTCCCAACACTAAACTTGGAGTTTGAATGTGGGGGTTCAACACCAAACTTTTTGGTTGTGGCCTCCCAACACCAAACTTAGAGTTTGATTGTGGGGGCTTTGTTTGACTCTGTATTGAGAGAAGCTTTTCTTGCTTCCTCTCCATGGTTGCAGAGGAAGATCCTTGAGCTTTAAACACAAGGTAGTCCCCATTCAATTGAAGGACTAGCTCTCCTATGTCAACATCAATTACAACTCCTGCTGTGGCTAGGAAGGGTCTTCCAAGGATGATGTATTCATCCTCATCCTTCTTAGTGTCTAGGATTATGAAATCAGCAGGGATGTAAAGGCCTTTAACCTTCACTAACACGTCCTCTACTAATCCATAAGCTTGTTTATTGACTTGTCTGCCATCTCTAATGAGATTCTTGCAGCTTGTACCTCAAAAATCCCCAGTTTCTCCATTACAAAGAGTGGCATAAGATTTATACCTGACCCCAAGTCACACAGAGCCTTCTCAAAGGTCATGGTGCCTATGGTACAGGGTATTAAGAATTTACCAGGATCTTGTTTCTTTTGAGGTAAAGTTTGCTGAACCCATGTATTTAGTTCACTAATGAGCAAGGGAGGTTCATCTTCCCAAGTCTCATTACTAAACAACTTGGCATTCAGCTTCATGATGGCTCCTAGATATTAAGCAACTTGCTCTTCAGTTACATCTTCATCCTCTTCAGAGGAAGAATAGCTCTCAGAGCTCATGAATGGCAGAAGGAGGTTTAATGGAATCTCTATGGTCTCTATATGAGCCTCAGATTCCTTTAGGTCCTCAATAGGGGACTCCTTTCTGCCTGGGAGATGTCCCATGAGGTCTTTCTCATTAGGATTCACATCCTTCCCTTCCTTTTTGTATTCGGTCATTTTGATTATATCAATGGCCTTGCACTCTCTTTTTGGATTCTCTTCTGTATTGCTTGGGAGAGTACTAGGAGGAGTTTCAGTGATTTTCTTACTCAGCTGACCCACTTGTGCCTCTAAATTTCTAATGGAAGACCTTGTTTCATTCATGAAACTTAGAGTGGCTTTAGATAGATCAGAGACTATGTTTGCTAAGCTAGAAGGGCTCTGCTCAGAATTCTCTGTCTGTTGCTGAGAAGATGATGGAAAAGGCTTGCTATTGCTAAACCTGTTTCTTCCACCATTATTAAAGCCTTGTTGAGGCTTCTGTTGATCCTTCCATGAGAAATTTAGATGATTTCTCCATGAGAGATTATAGGTGTTTCCATAGGCTTCACCCATGTAATTCATCTCTGCCATTGCAGGGTTCTTAGGATCATAAGCTTCTTCTTCAGAAGATGCTTCTTTAGTACTGTTGGATGCGTTTTGCAATCCATTCAGACTCTGAGAAATCATGTTGACTTACTGAGTCAACATTTTGTTCTGAGCCAATATGGCATTTAGAGCATCAATTTCAAGAACTTCCCTCTTCTGAGGTGTCCCATTACTCACAGGATTCCTCTCAGAGGTGTACATGAATTGGTTATTTGCAACCATGTCAATGAGTTCTTGAGCTTCTGCAGGCATTTTCTTTAGGTGAATGGATCCACTGTAGAATGGTCCAGTGACATCTTAGAGAACTCAGATAGACCATCATAGAATATATCCAAAATGGTCCACTCTGAAAGCATATCAGAAAGACACTTTTTGGTCAACTGCTTGTATCTTTCCCAAGCTTCATAGAGGGATTCACCATTTTTTGCTTGAAGGTCTGAACATCCACTCTAAGCTTGCTCAGCTTTTGAGGAGGAAAGAACTTGGCCAAGAAGGCCATGACCAGCTTTTTCCAAGAGTCCAAGCTATCTTTAGGTTGTGAGTCCAACCATATTCTAGCTCTGTCTCTTACAGCAAAAGGGAAAAGCATGAGCCTGTAGACTTCAGGATCTACTCCATTAGTCTTAACAGTATCACAGATCTACAAGAACTCAGTTAAAAACTGGTAGGAATCTTCTGATGGAAGTCTGTGAAACTTGCAGTTCTGTTGCATTAGAGCAACTAGTTGAGGCTTCAGCTCAAAATTGTTTGCTCCAATAGCAGGGATTGAGATGCTTCTTCCATAAAAATTGGAAGTAGGTGTAGTATAATCACCAAGAATCCTCCTTGCATTATTGTTGTTGTTATTATTTTCGGCTGCCATCTCCTCTTCTTTTTCGAGAATTTCTGTAAAGTTTTCTCTGGATTGTTGTATTTTAGCTTCTCTTAGTTTCTTCTTCAGAGTCCTTTTAGGTTTAGGATCTGCTTCAACAAGAATGTTCTTGTCCTTGCTCCTGCTCATATGAAAAAGAAAGGAACAGAAAATAATAATAGGGATCCTCTTTACCACAGTAGAAAGATTCCTTTATGTAAGTAGAAGAATAAAAGAATAGAAGAAGGAGAAGAGAAAAATTCGAACACAGAGGAGAAGAGAAGGTTCAAATTTTGAGATGAAGAGAAGTGTTAGTAGATAAATAAATAAATAGAAGGAGATGAGAGAGAGAGAGTTTTCGAAAATTGTTTTTGAAAAATGGTTAGTGATTTTCAAAAATTAAAAGAAGAAATAAAATTAAAATTAAAATTTGAAACAATTAGTTAATTAAAAGAATTTTGAAAAAGAGGAGGGTGATTTTTGAAAATTAGAGAGAGAAAAGTAGTTAGGTGGTTTTGAAAAAGATAAGAAACAGACAAAAAGTCAATTAGTTAGTTGAAAAAGATTTGAAAATCAATTTTGAAAAGATAAGAAGTTAGAAAAGATATTTTGAAATCAAATTTTTGAAAAAGATATGATTTGAAAAGATATGATTAAAAAGATTTGATTTTTTTAAAATTAAAATTGATTACTTGACTAACAAGAAATTAAAAGATATGATTCTAGAATTTAAAGATTGCACCTTTCTTAACAAGAAAGTAACAAACTTCAAATTTTTGAATCAATCACATTAATTGTTAGTAAAATTTTCGACAATTTGAAATAAAATTAAGAAAAAGATTTTGAAAATCAATTTTAAAAATTTTTGAAAATAATAAAAAATAAAAAAGATTTAATTTTTGAAAAAGATTTTGAAAAGATAATATTTTTAAAATTGAAATCTTGACTTGACTAACAAGAAACAACTTATTTTAAAAATTGTTGACTAAGTCAACCCAAAGATTTCGAATTTTTGAGAGAAATAAGGGAAAGATATTATTTTTTTTGAATATTTAATGACGAGAGAGGAAAACACAAAAATAACTCTCAACATGAAAAATTTGGATTGAAACAAATGATGCATGCAAGAACACTATGAATGTCAAGATGAACACCAAAAACACTTTGAAGATCAAGATGAACATCAAGACTTATTTTTGAAAAATTTTCAAGAAAAGAAAAACATGCAAGACACCAAACTTAGAAATTTTTCATGTTTAGGCACTCTAAATGCAAAAATGCATATGAAAAATAACAAAAGACACAAAACAAGAAAATATGAAGATCAAACAAGAAGACTTATCAAGAACAACTTGAAGATCATGAAGAACACCATGCATGAATTTTTCGAAAAAATGCATAAATTTTAAAAACATGCAATTGATACCAAACTTTAAAATTGACACTAGACTCAAACAAGAAACACAAAATATTTTTTATTTTTATGATTTTATTAATTTTTTTTGGATTTTTTCGAAAATTATTTTTAGAAAAAACGAAAAAGAGAAAAAATTTTGAAAAATTTTTGAAAACTTTTTGAAAAGAAAATTACCTAATCTGAGCAACAAGATGAACCGTCAGTTATCCAAACTCAAATAATCCCCGGCAATAGCGCCAAAAACTTGGTGCACGAAATTGTGATCATCAACAATGGTGCCAACAACTTGGTACGCACAATTGTAATATCACTCTTTTTCATAATTTCGCACAACTAACCAGCAAGTGCACTGGGTCGTTCAAGTAATTCCTTACGTGAGTAAGGGTCGATCCCACGGAGATTGTTGGTATGAAGCAAGCTATGGTCATCTTGTAAATATCAGTCAGGCAGATTATAATGGTTATAATGGTTTTCGAATATAAGAATAAATAAATCATAAAATAAAGATAGAGATGCTTATGTAATTCATTGGTGGGGATTTCAGAAAAGCGCATGAAGATGCTGTGTTCCTTCTGAATCTCTGCTTTCCAACTGCTTTCATTCAATCATTCTTACCCCTTTCCATGGCAAGCTGTATGTTGAGTTTCACCGTTGTCAATGGTTACCTCCCATCCTCTCAGTGAAAATGGTCCAAATGCTCTGTCACAGCACGGCTAATCCTCTGTCGGTTCTCGATCATGTCGGAATAGAATCTAGTGATTCTTTTGCGTCTGTCACTACGCCCAACACTCGCAAGTTTGAAGCTCATCACAGTCATCCCATCTCAGATCCTACTCAGAATACCACAGACAAGGTTTAGACTCTCCGGATCTTAGGAATGGCCGCCAATAATTCTAGCTTATACCACGAAGACTCTGATTAAAGAATCCAAGAGATACTCATTCAATCTAATGTAGAACGGAGGTGGTTGTCAGGCACACGTTCATATGTTGAGAATGGTGATGAGTGTCACGGATCATCACATTCATCATGGTTAAGTACGAATAAATATCTTAGAATAAGAATAAGCGTGAATTGAATAGAAGAACAATAGTACTTTGCATTAATACTCGAGGTACAGCAGAGCTCCACACCTTAATCTATGGTGTGTAGAAACTCCACCGTTGAAAATACATAATTGATAATGGTGTTCATTGGCTTCGGCCCCAGAGGGAGAACCAGAATAACCAAGACGACTAATACAATGAGAAAAAGTTCTATTTATACTCAACTAGTTACTAGGGTTTACAGAAATAAGTCTAAGTGCAGAAATCCACTTCCGAGGCCCACTTTGGTGTGTGCTTGGGCTGAGCTTGAGCTTTACACGTGCAGAGGCTTCTCTTGGGGTTAAACGCCAAGATGTAACGTATTTTTGGCGTTTAACTCTGGTTTGTGACGTGTTTCTGGCGTTTTACTCCATAATGCAGCATGGAACGCCAGTTTGCATCATCTAAACTTGAATGAAGTATGAACTATTATATATTGCTAGAAAGCCCTGGATGTCTACTTTCCAACGCAATTGAGAGCGCCCTATTTAGAGTTTTGTAGCTCCAGAAAATCTATTTCGAGTGCAGGGAGGTCAGAATCCAACAGCATCAGCAGTCCTTTGTCAGCCTCCTATCAGATTTTTGCTCAGGTCCCTCAATTTCAGCCAGAAAATACCTGAAATCACAAAAAAATACACAAACTCATAGTAAAGTCCAGAAATGTGAATTTTGCATAAAAACTAATAAAAACATCCCTAAAAGTAGCTAGATCCTACTAAAAACTACCTAAAAATAATGCCAAAAAGCGTATAAATTATCCGCTCTGTGCAAATAATAAAATTAAATAAAAAATTTTGAATTTTACCACTAATTTCATAAAAAAATATTAAAAAATTAAACTTACCCTCGAATTCTCCAGCGAAAATATCCAACGGTAAAAATGCGGTAACAAAACAATTTGGTGCTAAATTTACCGTAAAAAAATTCGCCAGTAAGTGACACCATATATTCATAGATTAAAAATTAAATCCGCTGGAAATTACCATCGGAGAACAAAATCTGATGATAGCTGTTTATCGGCGAGGTTTATACCGTCGGATTGGAACCAACACAAAATCTGACTGTAAATTTGTTGTTGTAGGATTATTTTTGTTATTCCAATGGTAAATCTGACAGTACTCAGCGTTTTTCTTGTAGTATAAAACTTGAATTTTTCAGAGTAAGAAGTAATAGAGTTAGATAGTTATATAATATATAGTGACTAACTATATTTATACAATATGTAATTTGAGAAATAATTAAAATACTATATCAATTAAATTATCATTTAATTAATTTGTGAAATTAAGTATAAAACTTATACTTTGATGATCTTATGCTCTAAAAAAATCTAAGTTTAAGTTAAAAATAACATTATCAAAGCAATAGATTCTATTTAGCATGTATGTGTTGCAAAAGTAGTAAAAAGTTAATTTGATTTACTAGTGATATATTATATATACTAAATTAAATCCAATTAATTCGATTTACGTTGAAAAAGTATAAATTGAATTTAGCTAATTTGATTTATATAGATTTATTTTAAGACATGTATGTAAACTAATTCACTTTAGAATATTGATGTAATTTTGATCCTCAAATGATTTAACCGTGTGAATTACCCTAAAAATAAATGATTAAAGTACCATTCAAAATAAGTTTTAAAAGGAGTTTAAAATTTTTTAATTAATAATTTAATTTTCATGTACTATTAATTTATCAGTGTGAAGGATTTATATAAATAGTGAATTGTGTATTGAGTTATTAAAATATCAGTAAAAAGTAATTAATTTTTTAACTTGTTATTTGAAAAATAATCTAAATATAAAAATTAGATTAAATGACTCTGTAAATAACAGTGACAATAAATATGATAGAATATGATCTAAACTTTATCTTAATTTTACTCGCGAGTTTAAACCCTTCAACTCAAATTCTATTGAAGTCCTATGCCCTTCAACCCAACCCGGCCCATAAAAAAAAACTTATTTTCGTTCAAATACAATATTTAACAGACAAAAAAATATTTAATCCTTTTAAATTTAATTTTATAAAATTAAATATTATGTGATTATTATTAGGAAATTGAATTACTTGTTAGTAACATTAACTCATTAAGTGCAAAAGAAAGAAATTTTGGTTTAAATTGCTGCTCATTCATTATATGTATATATTTTTATGAATATACATATTATATATTTAAAATACAAATTGAATAGGTAAATCATAGTATGTCTTTTTCCAAACAAACTCTAGTCTATTCATATTATTTGATGTTAATAGAATAATAAAAGGTTTCCTTAAAAAAGTTGCAGAGTGTCATGTTCCTGCTTCAGAGATTGCATCAATGAATTTTCTATCATCCTGCAACGGTTCAAGTGCATAGCATGCATCTTTGAAGGAGTTATAAACTACACCATCAACTATTTTTAGATCATTGAAACTCGTGCATTTCTTTTGAATGTTCAAAAGTGGCCTTAGATAGTAATCTTCTTTATTCATTGGTGGTATATGAAATATCCTTCATATGGCATACCCTTCCTTTTTATGAGTCCACATATGATGCTCTCTATTCCAAACAAACTTTGTTAGAAACTCAGAATAAGTCAGATTTCTTGCATCAATATGCTCTTCATTTGCTTTGAACCATCCAATCAATATAGATTTCTTGAAAAAAGAAATTTCAACAACTGACTGAATTTTATCAGTATCTTTATAAACAATTGGCATATTGATGAGCGGATAATTTGTACGCTTTTTGGCATTGTTTTTAGTATATTTTTAGCATATTTTAGTTAGTTTTTATTATATTTTTATTAGTTTTTAGTTAAAATTCACTTTTTTGGACTTTACTATGAGTTTGTGTATTTTTCTGTGATTTCAGGTATTTTCTGCCTGAAATTGAGGGACCTGAGCAAAGATCTGATTCAGAGGCTGAAAAGGACTGCAGATGCTGTTGGATTTTGACCTCCCTGCACTCGAAGTGAATTTTCTGGAGCTACAGAAGCTCAATTGGCGCGCTCTCAACTGCGTTGGAAAGTAGACATCCTAGGCTTTCCAGCAATGTATAATAGTCCATACTTTGCCTGAGATTTGATGGCCCAAACAGGCGTTCCAAGTCAGCTCAAGAATTCTGGCGTAAAACGCCAGAACTGGCACAAGAATGGGAGTTAAACGCCCAAACTGGCACAAAAGCTGGCGTTTAACTCCAAGAAAAGTCTCTACACGAAAATGCTTCAATGCTCAGCCCAAGCACACACCAAGTGGGCCCGGAAGTGGATTTTTATGTCATTTACTCATCTTTGTAAACCCTAAGCTACTAGTTCTCTACAAATATGACCTTTTGCTATTGTATTTTTCATCTTTTGATCACTTTAGATCTTTAGATCATCTTTGGACGTCTAGTTCTGAGATTATGGGGGCTGGCCTCTCGGCCATGCCTAGACCTTGTTCTTATGTATTTTCAACGGTGGAGTTTCTACACACCATAGATTAAGTTGTGGAGCTCTGCTGTACCTCGAGTATTAATGCAATTACTATTGTTCTTCTATTCAATTCAGCTTATTCTTGTTCTAAGATATCACTTGTTCCTCAACTTGATGAATGTGATGATCCGTGACACTCATCATCATTCTCACCTATGAACGTGTGCCTGACAACCACCTCCGTTCTACCTTAGATTGAGTGGATATCTCTTGGATTCCTTAATCAGAATCTTCGTGGTATAAGCTAGAATTGATGGCGGCATTCAAGAGAATCCGGAAGGTCTAAACCTTGTCTGTGGTATTCTGAGTAGGATTCAATGATTGAATGACTGTGACAAGCTTCAAACTTGCGATTGTGGGGCGTTAGTGACAGACGCAAAAGAATCACTGGATTCTATTCCGCCATGATCGAGAACCGACAACTGAATAGCCGTGCTGTGACAGAGCGCGTTGAACATTTTCACTGAGAGGACGGAACTGTAGCCATTGACGACGGTGATGCCCAACATACAGCTTGCCATGGAAAGGAGTAAGAAGGATTGGATGAAGACAGTAGGAAAGCAGAGAGACAGAAAGGACAAAGCATCTTCATACGCTTATCTGAAATTCTCACCAATAAATTACATAAGTATCTCTATCTCTATTTTATGCTTTATTCATAAATCATTCATAACCATTTGAATCTGCCTGACTGAGATTCACAAGATGACCATAGCTTGCTTCATACCAACAATCTCCGTGGGATCGACCCTTACTCGCGTAAGGTTTATTACTTGGACGACCCAGTGCACTTGCTGGTTAGTTGTGCGAAGTTGTGATAAAGAGTTGAGATTACAATTGTGCGTACCATGTTGATGGCGCCATTGATGATCACAATTTCGTGCACCAAGTTTTTGGCGCCGTTGCCGGGGATTGTTTGAGTTTGGACAACTGACGGTTCATCTTGTTGCTTAGATTAGGTATTTTTCAGAATTTTTAAGAATGAATTCTAGTGTTTCAAGGTGATGTTCTTATCATCACCAAAGCTGATTGATCTTCATCAATTTAGCTCTTGAATGCAATGTCCTGCTGAAGCTTGGCTAGCCATGTTTAATTCCTTTAGACTAAAGCTTTAGACTAACATTGCATGATTCTTGGAATTCTTATTAAAAATTTTGAATCTCTTTATTTTCTTTTCCACTCAATTTTTGAAAAAACCAAAAAAATTACAAAATCATAAATACCAAAAATATTCTATGTTTCTTGTTGAGTCTAGTGTCTCATTTTAAGTTTGGTGTCAATTGCATATTTCTGTTCTTCTTGCATTCATGTGTCTTCAGTGATCTTCAAGTTGTTCTTGATGATTTACTTGCTCTGATCTTGAAATTCTCTTGTTTTGTGTGCTTTGTTGTTTCTCATATGTATTCTCAATTTGTTAGTGTCAGTAGTATACAAACTTCTAAGTTTGGTGTCTTGCATGCATTGTTTATTTGATTTTAGTTGCATTTTGATTATTCCTCATTATTAAAAATCCAAAAAAATTTTTAATTTATGTCTTTTCAAGTCAATAATACAGAGAATTGAAGATTCAGAACATACAACAGAGGAATTACACAGAAAAAGCTGGGCGTTCAAAACGCCCAGTGAGGAAGGAAAACTGGCGTTTAAACACCAGCCAGGTACCTTGGCTGGGCGTTTAACACCCAAAAGGGTAGCATTTTGGGCGTTAAACGCCAGAATGGATACCAATTTTTCAATTTTTCAAAAAAAATTTTCAAAATCTTTTAATTTATTTTCGAAAATTTCTTCCCCTCTTCTCACATCCTTCTACTTATGGACTAACACTCCTCCTCAATGCACAATTCGAACTCTATCCTTCTTGATAAGTTCGAATTCTTCTACCTCTTCCTTCTATTTTTCTTTTCCTTTGACACTTCAAAGAATCTCTATATTGTGACATAGAGGATTCCATATTTTCTTGTTCTCTTCTCTTTCATATGAGCAGGAACAAAGACAAAAGCATTCTTATTGAGGCTGACCTTGAACCTGAAAGGACCTTGAAGCAAAAGCTAAGAGAAGCTAAAGCACAACTCTCTGGAGGGGACATAACAGAAATCTTCAAACTAGAAGAAGATATGGCAGTCGAAAATAACAACAATGCCAACAATGCAAGGAAGGTGCTAGGTGACTTTACTGCACCTACTCCCGACTTCTATGGGAGAAGCATCTCTATCCCTGCCATTGGAGCAAACAACTTTGAGCTTAAGCCTCAATTAGTTTCTCTAATGCAACAGAATTGCAAGTTCTATGGACTTCCATTGGAAGATCCTCATCAGTTTTTAGCTGAGTTCTTGCAAATCTGTGACATTGTCAAGACCAATGGGGTTGACCCTGAGGTCTACAGACTTATGATATTCCCTTTTGCTGTAAGAGACAGAGCTAGGATATGGTTGGACTCACAACCTAAAGTAAGCCTGTACTCTTGGGAAAAGCTAGTCAATGCCTTCTTGACAAAGTTCTTTCCACCTCAAAAATTGAGTAAGCTTAGAGTGGAAGTCCAAACCTTCAGACAGAAGGAAGGTGAATCCCTCTATGAAGCTTGGGAAGGATACAAACAATTGATCAAAAAGTGTCCTTCTGACATGCTTTCTGAATAGAGCATCATAGGTATCTTCTATGATAGTCTATCTGAACTGTCCAAGATGTCATTGGACAGCTCTGCTGGAGGGTCTCTTCATCTGAAGAAGACGCCTACAGAACCTCAAGAACTCATTGAAATGGTTGCAAATAACCAATTCATGTACACTTCTGAAAGGAATCCTGTGAACAATGGGACGAATCAGAAGAAAGGAGTTCTTGAGATTGATACTCTGAATGCCATATTGGCTCAGAACAAAATATTGACTCAACAAGTCAATATGATTTCTCAAAGTCTGTCTGGAATGCAAGCTGCACCAGGCAGTACTAAGGATGCTTCATCTGAAGAAGAAGCTTATGATCCTGAGAACCCTTCAATGGAAGAGGTGAATTACATGGGAGAACCCTATGGAAACACCTATAATCCTTCATGGAGAAATCATCCAAATCTCTCATGGAAGGATTGATGAGCGGATAATTTGTACGCTTTTTGGCATTGTTTTTAGTATATTTTTGGTATGATCTAGTTAGTTTTTAGTATATTTTTATTAGTTTTTAGTTAAAATTCACTTTTCTGGACTTTACTATGAGTTTGTGTGTTTTTCTGTGATTTCAGGTATTTTCTGGCTGAAATTGAGGGTCCTGAGCAAAAATCTGATTCAGAGACTAAAAAGGACTGCAGATGCTGTTGGATTCTGACCTCCCTGCACTCGAAGTGGATTTTCTGGAGCTACAGAAGCCCAATTGGCGCGCTCTCAACGGCATTGGAAAGTAGACATCCTGGGCTTTCCAGCAATGTATAATAGTCCATACTTTGCCCGAGATTTAATGGCCCAAACCAGCGTGGCAAATCAGCCTCAGAATTTCCAGCGTTTAACGCTGGAACTGGCATAAAACTTGGAGTTAAACGCCCAAACTGGCATGAAAGCTGGCGTTTAACTCCAGAAAAGGTCTGTACACATGAAAGCTTCAATGCTCAGCCCAAGCACACACCAAGTGGGCCCGGAAGTGGATTTTTCTGTCATTTACTCATTTCTGTAAACCTTAGGTTACTAGTTTACTATTAATAGGATCTTTTGACATTGTATCTGTACCTCATGACACTTTACACGTTTCTTTGTGTACCTTCCACAGCATGAGTCTCTAAACCCCATGGTTGGGGGTGAGGAGCTCTGCTGTGTCTTGATGGATTAATGCAATTACTACTGTTTCTTATTCAATCATGCTTGCTTCCATTCTAAGATATCACTTGTTCTTAACCCGGATGAATGTGATGATCCGTGACACTCATCATATTCTCAACTATGAACGTGTGCCTGACAACCACCTCCGTTCTACCTTAGATTGAGTAGATATCTCTTGGATTCTTTAATCAGAATCTTCGTGGTATAAGCTAGAACTGATGGCGGCATTCAAGAAAATCCGGAAGGTCTAAACCTTGTCTGTGGTATTCTGAGTAGGATTCAATGATTGAATGACTGTGACGAGCTTCAAACTCCTGAAGGCGGGGCGTTAGTGACAGACGCAAAAGAATCAATGGATTCTATTCCGGCCTGATCGAGAACCGACAGATGGATAGCCGTGCCGTGACAGGGTGCGTTAAACATTTCCACTGAGAGGATGGGAGGTAGCCACTGACAACGGTGAAACCCTACATACAGCTTGCCATGGAAGGAGCTTTGCGTGTTTGATGAAGAAGACAGTGGGAAAGCAGAGATTCAGAAGATGGAGCATCTCCAAAACCTCAACCTATTCTCCATTACTGCATAACAAGTACTTATTTCATGTTCCTTTGCTTTTCACAATCAATCCTGATAATTTCTGATATCCTGACTAAGATTTACAAGATAACCATAGCTTGCTTCAAGCCGACAATCTCCGTGGGATCGACCCTTACTCACGTAAGGTATTACTTGGACGACCCAGTGCACTTGCTGGTTAGTTGTGCGGGGTTGCAAAAGTGTGATTGCAATTTCGTGCACCAAGTTTTTGGCGCCGTTGCCGGGGATTGTTCGAGTTTGGACAACTGACGGCTTATCTTGTTGCTTAGATTAGGATTGTTTTATTTTTGTTGGTTTAGAGTCTTTTAGTTGAGTCTAGTTTCATATTTTAAGTTTGGTGTCAATTGCATGCTTTTACATTTCTTTTAATTTTCGATTTTGCATGTCCTTAGTCCCTTTTTGATCCGTAAAAATTCTAAGTTTGGTGTCCTCTTTGTGTTTTTCCCTTAAAAATTTTCGAAAATTAGTGTTTGATTTTCTAAAAATTTTAAGTTTGGTGTCATTTTGTTGTTTTTCTCTTTCCTCTTTTCAAAAATCAAATCTTTTTCATAAAAATTTTTCAATCATATCTTTCTAATTGCTAATCTCAAAATCTTTTTAATTAACTAATTGATTCAGTTTTCAAGTTGCTTTGATCCTATTTTCTTTTAATTTTCAAATTTTTTTTATTTTATTTTCCTTTTGTTTTTATTTTATTTTTCGGTTAATTCAAAAAAAAAAACAAAAATTATCTACTTGCAATCCATATCAGTTCCCTTTATCCACTATGGACCTAAGTGGGATTGATCAGTCCAGAAGGACTCTGGGGTCATATGCCAACCCCATTACAGCTGCATATGGGAGTAGCATCTGTACGCCTCCCATCAAAGCAAGCAGCTTTGAGCTAAATCCTCAACTCATTATCATAGTGCAGCAAAATTGCCAGTATTCCGGTCTTCCACAGGAAGAACCTACTGAGTTTCTGGCACAGTTCTTACAGATTGCTGACACAGTACATGATAAAGAGGTGGATCAAGATGTCTACAGACTATTACTGTTTCCATTTGCTGTAAAAGATCAAGCTAAAAGGTGGTTGAATAACCAACCTACAACAAGCATAAAGACATGGAAACAGTTATCAGACAAATTCCTGAATCATTTTTACCCTCCAAAGAGGATGACACAGCTAAGGCTGGACATCCAAGGCTTTAAACAAGAGGATAATGAATCCCTTTATAATGCCTGGGAGAGGTATAGAGGTATGCTAAGAAAATGCCCCTCTGAAATGTTTTCAGAGTGGGTACAGTTAGACATCTTCTACTATGGGCTTACAAAAAAGGCTCAAATGTCTTTAGACCACTCAGCTGGTGGATCTATACACATGAGGAAGACAATTGAAGAGGCTCAAGAGCTTATAGACACTGTTGCTAGAAATCAATATTTGTATTCTAGCAATGAGTGCTCTCCAAAAGAGGAAGTCATGGCAGTAGCCACTGATCCTAATCCTCAAGAACAGATGATTGAGCTTAATCAACAATTGCTCCTGATGACAGAACAGTTAGCAGAATTTAAAGAGATGCTCTATGAAACTAAAGTTGCTAACAAGAACATAGAACTGCAGTTGAAGCAAGCAAAACAGCAAATATCTAAACAGATAACAGAGGAATGTCAAGCAGTTCAACTGAGGAGTGGGAAGACACTGGATAACACTGTTCAAAAGAGCAAAAGGCCAAATAAGGAACAATTGACAGAGGATAACCAACCCACTGTTCAAAATCCCTCTGAGGACAGTAAGAGCCCAGAGAGGAACACTTTTGGCGTTCAAACGCCAGAGAGGGAAGGAAAGCTGGCGTTAAACGCCCATTCCTTGCCCAGTTCTGGCGTTCAAATGCCAGAAAAGGGAGAGAAGTTGGCGTTTAATGCCCAATCTTCACCCATTCCTGGCGTTCAGACGCCAAGGGAGGATCAGACACCTGAGAGTGCTGACAGTAATCCCTCTAACAAGGCTTCTTCAACCACTTCTGTAAGGAACAAACCTGCAGCAACTAAGGTTGAAGAATATAAAGCCAAGATGCCTTATCTTCAGAAACTCCGCCAAGCGGAGCAGGATAAGCAATTTGCCCGCTTTGCAGACTATCTAAGGACTCTTGAAATAAAGATTCCGTTTGCAGAGGCACTTGAGCAAATACCTTCTTATGCTAAGTTCATGAAAGAGATCTTAAGTCATAAGAAGGATTGGAGAGAAACTGAAAAAGTATTTCTCACTGAAGAATGCAGTGCAGTCATTCTAAAATGCTTACCAGAAAAGCTTCAAGATCCAGGAAGCTTTATGATACCATGCACATTAGAAGGCGCTTGTACCAAGACAGCCCTATGTGATCTTGGAGCAAGCATCAATCTAATACCTGCATCCACTATCAGAAAGCTTGGGTTGACTGGAGAAGTCAAACCAACCAGGATATGCCTCCAACTTGCTGATGGCTCCATTAAACATCCATCAGGCATAATAGAGGATATGATTGTCAAGGTTGGGCCATTTGCCTTTCCAACTGACTTTGTGGTGCTGGAAATGGAGGAGCACAAGAGTGCAACTCTCATTCTAGGAAGACCTTTCCTAGCAACTGGACGGACTCTCATTGATGTACAAAAAGGGGAAGTAACCCTGAGAGTCAATGAGGATGAGTTCAAGTTGAATGCTGTGAAAGCTATGCAACATCCAGACACACCAAATGACTGCCTGGGCGCTGACATTATTGACTCTTTGGTGGAAGAGATCAACATGACTGAAAGCCTAGAATCAGAGCTTGAAGACATCTTCAAGGATGCTCAGCCTGATCAAGAAGAACCACAAGAAACAAAGGAATTTTCGAAAATTCCTCAGGAGGAGGATAAGCCTCCCAAACCTGAACTCAAACCACTACCACCATCCCTGAAGTATGCATTTCTGGGAAAGGGTGACACTTTTCCAGTGATTATAAGCTCTGCTTTAAATCCACAGGAAGAGGAAGCACTGATTCAAGTGCTAAGGATACACAAGACAGCTCTTGGGTGGTCCATAAGTGATCTTAAGGGCATTAGCCCAGCTAGATGCATGCACAAGATCCTGTTGGAGGATAATGCCAAACCAGTGGTCCAACCACAGAGGAGGCTAAATCCAGCCATGAAGGAGGTGGTGCAGAAAGAGGTCACTAAATTACTAGAGGCTGGAATTATTTATCCTATTTCTGATAGCCCCTGGGTGAGCCCTGTCCAAGTTGTCCCCAAAAAGGGAGGCATGACAGTGGTTCATAATGAAAAAAATGAACTGGTTCCTACAAGAACAGTCACAGGGTGGCGTATGTGTATTGACTATAGAAGGCTCAATACAGCCACCAGGAAGGATCATTTTCCTTTACCATTCATAGACCAAATGCTAGAAAGACTAGCTGGTCATGATTATTACTGCTTTTTGGATGGCTATTCAGGTTACAACCAAATTGCAGTAGATCCTCAGGACCAAGAGAAAACAGCATTTACTTGCCCTTCTGGCGTGTTTGCCTATAGAAGGATGCCTTTTGGTCTGTGTAATGCTCCTGCAACCTTTCAGAGATGTATGCTATCCATCTTCTCTGATATGGTGGAGAAATTCCTGGAAGTCTTCATGGATGACTTCTCAGTATATGGAGACTCATTCAGCTCCTGTCTTAATCACCTAGCACTTGTCCTGAAAAGGTGCCAAGAGACTAACCTGGTTTTAAACTGGGAGAAATGTCACTTTATGGTGACTGAAGGAATGTCCTTGGGCACAAAATTTCAAGCAAGGGAATAGAGGTGGATAAGGCAAAGGTAGAGGTAATTGAAAATTACCACCACCTACCAATGTTAAGGCAATCAGAAGCTTCTGGGGCATGCAGGATTCTACAGAAGGTTCATAAAGGATTTTTCAAAAATTGCAAAACCTGAGTAACCTGCTAGCTGCTGACACACCATTTGTGTTTGACACACAGTGTCAGCAGGCGTTTGAGACCCTGAAAGCTAAGCTGGTCACAGCACCAGTCATCTCTGCACCAGATTGGGCATTGCCATTTGAATTAATGTGTGATGCCAGTGACCATGCCATTGGTGCAGTGTTGGGACAGAGGCATAACAAGCTTCTGCACGTCATTTATTATGCTAGCCGTGTTTTAAATAATGCACAGAAAAATTACACAACCACAGAAAAAGAATTACTTGCAGTGGTTTATGCCATTGACAAGTTTAGATCTTATCTAGTGGGATCCAAAGTGATTGTGTACACTGACCATGCTGCTCTTAAATACTTACTCACAAAGCAGGATTCAAAACCCAGGCTTATAAGATGGTGTTGCTTCTGCAAGAGTTGATATAGAAATAAGAGACAGAAAAGGGACAGAGAACCAAGTAGCTGATCATCTGTCCCGAATAGAACCAGTAGCTGGGACGTCCCTCCCTTCTACTGAGATTTCTGAGACTTTTCCAGATGAGCAACTCTTTGCCATTCAGGAAGCTCCATGGTTTGCAGACATTGCAAACTACAAAGCTGTGAGGTTCATACCCCAGGAGTACAGCAGAGTGCAAAGAAAGAAATTAATTTCAGATGCCAAGTACTACCTATGGGATGAGCCATATCTCTTTAAGAGATGTGCAGACGGAATGATCCACAGATGTGTACCCAGAGAAGAAGCACAAAGGATCCTATGGCATTGCCATGGATCACAGTATGGAGGACATTTTGGAAGTGACGAACAGCCACTAAAGTCCTCCAATGTGGCTTCTACTGGCCTACTCTCTATAAGATTCCCGAGAGTTTGTGCGTAACTGTGACAGTTGCCAAAGAGCTGGTAACTTGCCTCACGGATATGCCATGCCTCAACAAGGGATATTAGAGATAGAATTGTTTGATGTATGGGGAATTGACTTCATGGGTCCATTCCCACCATCATACTCAAACACTTACATTCTGGTGGCAGTGGACTATGTATCTAAGTGGGTAGAAGCAATTGCTACACCCACTAATGATACCAAGACCGTGCTGAAATTCCTCCAGAAACACATCTTCAGCAGGTTTGGTGTTCCCAAAGTATTAATCAGTGACGGGGGCACTCATTTCTGCAATAGACAGCTATACTCTGCTATGGTTAGATATGGAATTAGCCACAAAATGGCAACTCCGTATCATCCACAGACAAATGGGCAAGCTGAAGTCTCTAACAGAGAGCTAAAAAGAATCCTAGAACGGACTGTGATAGGCCGAAGAAAGGATTGGGCAAAGAGCTTGGATGATGCTCTGTGGGCATACAGAACAGCATTCAAGACTCCTATAGGAACCTCTCCATACCAACTGGTGTATGGGAATGCCTGTCATCTGCCCGTGGAACTGGAACATAAAGCCTACTGGGCAACAAGATTCCTAAACATGGATGCTCAGTTGGCTGGTGAAAAAAGATTACTCCGGCTAAATGAGCTAGAGGAGTTCAGACTCAATGCCTTTGAAAATGCAAAAATTTATAAGGAAAAGGCAAAGAAGTGGCATGACAAGAAGTTGTCAACCAGAGTCTTTGAGCCAGGACAAAAAGTTCTGCTCTTCAACTCTAGGCTCAAATTGTTTCCAGGAAAACTTAAATCCCGGTGGAGGGGTCCGTATGTGATTACAGGAGTATCACCATATGGATATATTGAACTTCAGGATATTGATTCTGACAAAAAGTTCATTGTTAATGGACAGAGAGTCAAGCATTATCTTGAAAGCAATTTTGAGCAGGAATGCTCAAAACTGAGACTTGAGTGATTCTCAGTAAAAGTCCAGATAAAGACAGTAAAGAAGCGCTTGCTGGGAGGCAACCCAGTCATTAGCAGGTCATATGTTTTGTTTTTACAAAGGCAAGTATCAAAAATGAAGGAATTCACAGAGTTACAGAAGGATTCAGCTCAAAAAGCAGAGAAAAAGAGCTTACTGGCGAAAAAACGCCAGTAAGGGGCATTTTGGGCGTTAAACGCCAGAATGGGCACCATTCTGGGCGTTTAACGCCAGTAAAGGTGCCATTTTGGGCGTTAAACACCAGAATGGGCACCATTCTGGGCGTTTAACGCCAGGTGTGCAGCATCCTGGGCGTTTAGAAAAAAACGCCCAGTGATAAAGGAATTCTGGCGTTTAACGCCAGCCAGGGCACCTGGCTGGGCGTTAAACGCCCAAAAGGGGCAACAAATGGGCGTTAAACGCCAGAATGGGTGCCATTCTGGGCGTTTAACGCCAGAAAGGTGGGGGGACCACAATTTTGTTTTTCAAACCAAATTTTTTTAAACTTTCCTTTTCTTACCCATACTTTTCTACAAAATCACACTCCAACCATTCATCATTCACTTTCAAATCTTCAAAAATCAAAACCATTCTTCAAATCTATTTCAAATCAACTCCAAACCTTATTCAAAAACTCACCCTTTTCTCAATTTCTCTCCATATCTTCTCAAATCTCTTTTCAATTTTTTCGAAATCTCCCCCCCTTATAAAAATACGTTCGGCCTCACCATTCCCCCACACCATTCGAATTTGCTCTTCTCCTCTCTCTTCTCCTTCCTTTCTTTTGCTTGAGGACAAGCAAACCTCTAAGTTTGGTGTGCTTTTCCGTGATCACTAAAGCCAAGATTCATCAAGATCATGGCTCCTAAGGGAAAACAAACCAATTTAAGAGGAAAGAAAGAGAATAATCCAAAGAATCTTTGGAATCAAGAGAAGTTCTTAACCAAAGAACATGAAGACCATTATCACAAAATAATGGGTCTGAGGTCAGTGATCCCGGAAGTGAAGTTTGATCTGAAAGAAGATGAATATCCGGGGATCCAAGAGCAAATTCAAAACAGAGGATGGGAAGTTCTAACCAATCCTGAGATAAAGGTTGGAAGGAATATGGTTCAGGAATTCTACTCAAATCTGTGGCTAACAGACAAGCAGAGAATGACTGGAACTGCTTACCATACCTACAGAACCATGGTCAGAGGGAAAGTTATGTACTTCCATCTGGACAAAATAAGAGAAATCTTCAAATTACCTCAACTGCAAGATGATCCTGAATCCTTCAATAGGAGAATGGTGAGAGCAGATAAAGGGTTGGATCAAGTTCTAGAGGACATATGCCTCCCTGGAACTAAGTGGATAACCAATTCTAAGGGTGTCCCAAACCAATTCAAGAGGGGAGACCTCAAACCAATTGCAAGAGGTTGGCTAGACTTTATTGGGCGTTCTATACTACCCACTAGCAATCGTTCTGAGGTCACTATCAAGAGAGCAGTGATGATTCATTGCATTATGCTTGGAAAAGAAGTGGAGGTTCATCATGTGATTGCTTGTGAGATCTACACAATTGCAAATAAGAATTCCACTGAAGCCAAACTAGCTTACCCAAGCTTGATCTCCTTGCTCTGTAAAGAGGCTGGGGTGAAGATGGGAGTAGATGAATTCATACCCATTGAACATCCAATCACCAAGAAGTCAATGGAAGGACAAATGCAAGACAACTCTATCAAAAGGAGGGCGCAGGAGTTCCTCCCTGAATTCCCTGAAATTGGCTACTGGGCCAGCCTAGAAGCATCTATCACCAAGTTGCAAGAGACTATGGAGCAACTTAAGGAAGAACAGCAGAATCAGAACTGCATGCTCTGCAAATTGCTGAAGGAACAAGAGAAGCAGGGGCGTGAACTCCAAGAGATGAAACGCCAAAAGCTTTCCTCTCAAGTTGAGGGAGCATCCACTTCTCAAAATCAAGGTTGTTGAGTCCTAACTCTGTGAAAACCTCTATCATTAGGAGCCTATTTTTTTTGCGTTTTTTTTTGTTTGTTTTGTTCTCTATTTTTATCTTTTTCTTTTAGTCTCATCTTATATCTATCTTTGAGTCTTGTTCTTAATTCATAATTAATAAAATTGAAATTTTATGCCTTAAAGCTATGAATGTCCTATGAATCCATCACCTCTCTTAAATGAAAAATGCTTTAATCACAAAAGAACAAGAAGTACAGGATTTCGAAATTTATCCTTGAAACTAGTTGAATTAGTTTGATGTGGTGACAATAATTTTTGTTCTCCGAATGAATGCTTGAACAGTGCATATGTCTTTTGAATTTGTTGTTTTAAGAATGTTAAAATTGTTGGCTCTTGAAAGAATGAGGAAAAAAGAGAACTGTTATTGAGGATCTGAAAAATCATCAATTTGATTCTTGAAAAAAAAATTTCGAAAAAAAAAAAGAGAAAGAAAAAGAAAGAAATAAAGTTGTGAACCAAGGCAAAAAGAGTGTGCTTAAGAACCCTGGACACCTCTAATTGGAGACTCTAGCAAAGCTGAGTCACAATCTAAAAAGGTTCACCCAATTATGTGTCTGTGGCATGTATGTATCCGGTGGTAATACTGGAAGACAGAGTGCCTTGGGCCACAGCCAAGACTCATACACTAGCTATGTTCAAGAATCATTATACTTAACTAGGAGAATCAATAACACTATCTGAGTTCTGAGTTCTTATAGATGCCAATCATTCTGAACTTCAAAGGATAGAGTGAGATGCCAAAACTGTTCGGAGGCAAAAAGCTACTAGTCCCGCTCATCTGATTGGAGCTAAGTTTCCTTGATATTTTGGAGTCTATAGTATATTCTCTTCTTTTTATCCTATTTTGATTTTCAGTTGCTTGGGGACAAGCAACAATTTAAGTTTGGTGTTGTGATGAGCGGATAATTTGTACGCTTTTTGGCATTGTTTTTAGTATATTTTTGGTATGATCTAGTTAGTTTTTAGTATATTTTTATTAGTTTTTAGTTAAAATTCACTTTTCTGGACTTTACTATGAGTTTGTGTGTTTTTCTGTGATTTCAGGTATTTTCTGGCTGAAATTGAGGGTCCTGAGCAAAAATCTGATTCAGAGACTGAAAAGGACTGCAGATGCTGTTGGATTCTGACCTCCCTGCACTCGAAGTAGATTTTCTGGAGCTACAGAAGCCCAATTGGCGCTCTCTCAACGGCATTGGAAAGTAGACATCCTGGGCTTTCCAGCAATGTATAATAATCCATACTTTGCCAGAGATTTGATGGCCCAAACCAGCGTGGCAAATCAGCCTCAGAATTTCCAGCGTTTAACGCTGGAACTGGCATAAAACTTGGAGTTAAACGCCCAAACCGGCATGAAAGCTGGCGTTTAACTCCAGAAAAGGTCTCTACACATGAAAGCTTCAATGCTCAGCCCAAGCACACACCAAGTGGGCCCGGAAGTGGATTTTTTTGTCATTTACTCATTTCTGTAAACCTTAGGTTACTAGTTTACTATTAATAGGATCTTTTGACATTGTATCTGTACCTCATGACACTTTACACGTTTCTTTGTGTACCTTCCACAGCATGAGTCTCTAAACCCCATGGTTGGGGCTGAGGAGCTCTGCTGTGTCTTGATGGATTAATGCAATTACTACTGTTTCTTATTCAATCATGCTTGCTTCCATTCTAAGATATCACTTGTTCTTAACCCGGATGAATGTGATGATCCGTGACACTCATCATATTCTCAACTATGAACGTGTGCCTGACAACCACCTCCGTTCTACCTTAGATTGAGTAGATATCTCTTGGATTCTTTAATCAGAATCTTCGTGGTATAAGCTAGAACTGATGGCGGCATTCAAGAGAATCCGGAAGGTCTAAACCTTGTCTGTGGTATTCTGAGTAGGATTCAATGATTGAATGACTGTGACGAGCTTCAAACTCCTAAAGGCGGGGCGTTAGTGACAGACGCAAAAGAATCAATGGATTCTATTCCGGCCTGATCGAGAACCGACAGATGGATAGCCGTGCCGTGACAGGGTGCGTTGAACATTTCCACTGAGAGGATGGGAGGTAGCCACTGACAACGGTGAAACCCTACATACAGCTTGCCATGGAAGGAGCTTTGCGTGTTTGATGAAGAAGACAGTGGGAAAGCAGAGATTCAGAAGATGGAGCATCTCCAAAACCTCAACCTATTCTCCATTACTGCATAACAAGTACTTATTTCATGTTCCTTTGCTTTTCACAATCAATCCTGATAATTTCTGATATCCTGACTAAGATTTACAAGATAACCATAGCTTGCTTCAAGCCGACAATCTCCGTGGGATCGACCCTTACTCACGTAAGGTATTACTTGGACGACCCAGTGCACTTGCTGGTTAGTTGTGCGGGGTTGCAAAAGTGTGATTGCAATTTCGTGCACCAAGGATCAACAGAGACCTCAACAAGGTTTCAACAACAATAATGGTGGAAGAAACAGGTTTAGCAATGGCAAGCCTTTTCCATCATCTTCTCAGCAACAGACAGAGAATTCTAAGCAGAGCCATTCTGATTTAGCAACCATGGTCTCTGATCTAATCAAAACCACTCAAAGTTTCATGACTGAAACAAGGTCCTCCATTAGAAACCTAGAGGCACAAGTGGGTCAGCTGAGTAAGGAAGTTACTGAACTCCCTCCTAGTACTCTTCCAAGCATACAGAAGAGAATCCAAAAGGAGAGTGTAAGGCCATCAACATGGCCGAATTTGGAGAGGAGGAAGAGGCAGTGATCGCCACTGAGAAAGAACTCAATGGACATCCACTGGCCTCCAATGAGTTCCCTAATGAGGAACCATGGGAATCTGAGGCTCACACTGAGACTATAGAAATTCCATTGGATTTACTTCTGCCATTCATGAGCTCTGATGAGTATTCTTCCTCTGAAGAGGACGAAGATGTCACTGAAGAGCAAGTTGCTAAGTACCTTGGAGCAATCATGAAGCTAAATGACAAGTTATTTGGTAATGAGACTTGGGAGGATGAACCCCCTTTGCTCACCAAAGAACTGGATGACTTGACTCGGCAAAGATTACCTCAAAAGAGACAGGACCCTGGGAAGTTATCAGTACCTTGTACAGTAGGCACCATGACCTTCAAGAAGGCTCTGTGTGACCTAGGGTCAAGCATAAATCTCATGCCTCTCTCTGTAATGGAGAAGCTAGGGATCTTTGAGGTACAAGCTGCAAGAATTTCACTAGAGATGGCAGACAATTCAAGAAAACAAGCTTATGGACTTGTAGAGGATGTTTTGGTAAAAGTTGAAGACCATTACATCCCTGCTGATTTCATAGTTCTAGAGACTGAAAAGTGCATGGATGAATCCATCATCCTTGGCAGACCCTTCCTAGCCACAGCAAAGGCTGTGATTGATGTTGACAGAGGAAAATTGATCATTCAAGTGAATGAAGAATCCCTTGTGTTTAAGGCTCAAGGATATCCTTCTGTAACCATGGAGAGGAAGCATGAAGAGCTCCTCTCAAAACAGAGTCAAACAAAGCCCCCACAGTCAAACTCTAAGTTTGGTGTTGGGAAGCCACAACCAAACTCTAAGTTTGGTGTTGGGAGGTCCCAACATGGCTCTGAGTATCTGTGAGGCTCCATGAAAGCCCACTGTCAAGCTACTGACATTAAAGAAGCGCTTGTTGGGAGGCAACCCAATGTTATATTTATCTATTTTCCATTGTTATTTTATGTTTTCTATAGGTTGATGATCATGGGAAGTCACAAAATCAATTGAAAAAACAGAAACAGAATGAAAAACAGAAAGAAAAACAGCACACCCTGGAGGAAAATTTGTTGGCATTTAAACGCCAGTAAGGGCAGCAAATGGGCATTTAACGCCCAGTCTGGTACCATTCTGGGCGTTTAACGCCAGAAAGGGGCACCAGACTGGCGTTAAACGCCAGGAAGGGGCAAGAAGCTGGCGTTAAACGCCAGAAATGGGCACCAGCCCGGCGTTTAACGCCAGAATTTGCAAAAAGAGCATTTTTTGCTCTCCTCTTGGTGCAGGGATGAATTTTCCTTGACACCTCAGGATCTGTGGACCCCACAGGATCCCCACCTACCCCACCACTCTCTCTCTTCTTCACCCATTTACCAATCACCTCAACACCTCTTCTCCAAAAATCCCTCACATATCAAATCCCACTATTCTCTTCACCACTCACATCCATCCTTCATAAAACCCCACCTACCTCACCATTCAAATTCAAACCACTTTCCCTCCCAAACCCACCCATTATGGCCGAACCATACACCCCCTCTCCACTCCTATATAAACCCATCTTCACTCCTTCATTTTCACACAACCTAAATACTACTTCTCCCCCTTGGCCGAACCACAAAGCCACCCCCATCTCCTCTATTTCTTCTTCTTCTACTCTCTTCTTCCTTCTTTTGCTTGAGGACGAGCAAACCTTCTAAGTTTGGTGTGGTAAAAGCATTGTTTTTTATTTTTTCATAACCATTTATGTCATCTAAGGCCGGAGAAACCTCTAAAAAGAGGAAAGGGAAGGCAAAAGCCTCCTCCTCCGAGTCATAGGAGATGGAGAGATTCATCTCAATGGTGCATCAAGACCACTTCCATGAAGTTGTGTCCATGAAGAAGGTGATCCCCGAGGTCCCTTTCAAACTCAAAAAGAGTGAATATCCGGAGATCCGACATGAGATCCGAAGAAGAGGTTGGGAAGTTCTTACCAACCCCATTCAACAAGTCGGAATCTTAATGGTTCAAGAGTTCTATGCCAATGCATGGATCACCAAGAACCATGATCAAAGTGTGAACCCGGACCCAAAGAATTGGCTTACAATGGTTCGGGGGAAATGCTTAGATTTTAGTCCGAAAAATGTAAGGTTGGCATTCAACTTGCCCATGATGCAAGGAGATGAACACCCTTACACTAGAAGGGTCAACTTTGATCAAAGGTTGGACCAAGTTCTCATAGACATTTATGAAGAGGGCGCTCAATGGAAGAGAGATTCAAGAGGGAAGCCGGTTCAACTGAGAAGGCATGACCTCAAGCCCGTGGCTAGGGGATGGTTGGAGTTTATCCAACGCTCAATCATTCCCACTAGCAACCGGTCCGAAGTTACTATAGATCGGGCTATCATGATTCATAGCATCATGATTGGAGAGGAAGTAGAAGTTCATGAGGTTATATCCCAAGAACTTTATAAGGTGGCGGACAAGTCCTCTACCTTGGCAAGGTTAGCCTTCCCTCATCTCATTTGTCATCTCTGTTATTCAGTTGGAATTGACATAGAGGGAGACATCCTCATTGATGAGGACAAGCCCATCACTAAGAAAAGGATGGAGCAAACAAGAGATCCCACTCATCATGAAATCCCTGAGATGCCTCAAGGGATGCACTTTCCTCCACAAAACTATTGGGATCAAATCAACACCTCCCTAGAAGAATTGAGTTCCAACATGGGACAACTAAGGGTGGAGTATCAAGAACATTCCATCCTCCTCCATGAAACTAGAGAAGATCAAAGAATCATGAGAGAGGAGCAACAAAGGCAAGGAAGAGACATTGAGGAGCTCAAGCACTCCATAAGATCTTCAAGAGGAAGAACAAGCCGCCATCACTAAGGTGGACCCGTTCTTTAACTTCCTTGTTCCTTATTTTCCTATTTTTCAAAATTTTCATGCTTATGATTATCCATGTTTGTGTCTTATGATCATTAATGTCTTAGTGTCTATGCCTTAAAGTTATGAATGTCCTATGAATCCATCACCTTTCTTAAATGAAAATTGTTCTTAATTAAAAAAGAGAAGAATTGCATGAATTTTGAATTTTATAACAGATTAATTATTTTGATGTGGTGGCAATACTTTGACTTCTGAATGTATGCTTGAACAGTGCATATGTCTTTTGAATTTGTTGTTCATGAATGTTGGCTCTTGAAAGAATGATGAAAAAGGAGACATGTTACTGATGATCTGAAAAATCATAAAAATGATTCTTGAAGCAAGAAAAAGCAGTGAATAAAAAAATTCGAAAAAAAAGAGAAAGAGAAAGAAAGAAAGGAAAAAGAAAAAAAAGAAAAAAGAAATAATAAAGTTGTGATCCAAGGCAAAAAGAGTGTGCTAAAGAACCCTGGACACCTCTAATTGGGGACTCTAGCAAAGCTGAGTCACAATCTGAAAAGGTTCACCCAGTTATGTGTCTGTGGCATGTATGTATCCGGTGGTAATACTGGAAGACAGAGTGCTTTGGGCCACGGCCAAGACTCATAAAGTAGCTATGTTCAAGAATCATCATACTTAACTAGGAGAATCAATAACACTATCTGGATTCTGAGTTCATAGAGAAGCCAATCATTCTGAATTTCAAAGGATAAAGTGAGATGCCAAAACTGTTCAGATGCAAAAAGCTAAAGTCCCGCTCATCTAATTAATACTGATCTTCATAGATATTTTTTGGAATTCATTGCATATTCTCTTCTTTTTATCTTATTTGATCTTCAGTTGCTTGAAGACAAGTAACAATTTAAGTTTGGTGTTGTGATGAGCGGATAATTTGTACGCTTTTTGGCATTGTTTTTAGTATGTTTTTAGTATATTTTAGTTAGTTTTTATTATATTTTTATTAGTTTTTAGTTAAAATTCACTTTTATGGACTTTACTATGAGTTTGTGTGTTTTTCTGTGATTTCAGGTATTTTCTGGCTGAAATTGAGGGACCTGAGCAAAGATCTGATTCAGAGGCTGAAAAGGACTGCAGATGCTGTTGGATTCTGATCTCCCTGCACTCGAAGTAGATTTTCTGGAGCTACAGAAGCCCAATTGGCGCGCTCTTAACTGCGTTGGAAAGTAGACATCCTGGGCTTTCCAGCAATGTGTAATAGTCCATACTTTGCCCGTGATTTACTTTGCCCGTGATTTGATGGCCCAAATAGGCGTTCCAAGTCAGCTCAAGAATTCTGGCGTAAAACGCCGGAACTGGCACAAGAATGGGAGTTAAATGCCCAAACTGGCACAAAAACTGACGTTTAACTCCAAGAAAAGTCTCTACACGAAAATTCTTCAATGCTCAGCCCAAGTACACACCAAATGGGCCCGGAAGTGGATTTTTATGTCATTTACTCATCTTTGTAAACCCTAAGCTACTAGTTCTCTACAAATAGGACCTTTTGCTATTGTATTTTTCATCTTTTGATCACTTTAGATCATCTTTGGACGTCTAGTTCTGAGATTATGGGGGCTGGCCTCTCGGCCATGCCTAGACCTTGTTCTTATGTATTTTCAACGGTAGAGTTTCTACACACCATAGATTAAGGTGTGGAGCTCTGCTGTATCTCGAGTATTAATGCAATTACTATTGTTCTTCTATTCAATTCAGCTTATTCTTGTTCTAAGATATCACTTGTTCCTCAACTTGATGAATGTGATGATCCGTGACACTCATCATCATTCTCACCTATGAACGTGTGCCTGACAACCACCTCCGTTCTACCTTAGATTGAGTGGATATCTCTTGGATTCCTTAATCAGAATCTTCGTGGTATAAGCTAGAATTGATGGCGGCATTCAAGAGAATCCGGAAGGTCTAAACCTTGTCTGTGGTATTCTGAATAGGATTCAATGATTGAATGACTGTGACGGGCTTCAAACTCGCGATTGTGGGGCATTAGTGACAGACGCAAAAGAATCACTGGATTCTATTCCGACATGATCGAGAACCGACAGCTGAATAGCCGTGCTGTGACAGAGCGCGTTGAACATTTTCACTGAGAGGACGGGACTGTAGCCATTGACAACGGTGATGCCCAACATACAGCTTGCCATGGAAAGGAGTAAGAAGGATTGGATAAAGACAGTAGGAAAGTAGAGAGACAGAAGGGACAAAGCATCTTCATACGCTTATCTGAAATTCTCACCAATAAATTACATAAGTATCTCTATCTCTATTTTATGCTTTATTCATAAATCATTCATAACCATTTGAATCTGCCTGACTGAGATTTACAAGATGACCATAGCTTGCTTCATACCAACAATCTCCGTGGGATCGACCCTTACTCGCGTAAGGTTTATTACTTGGACGACCCAGTGCACTTGCTGGTTAGTTGTGCGAAGTTGTGATAAAGAGTTGAGATTACAATTGTGCGTACCATGTTGATGGCGCCATTGATGATCACAATTTCGTGCACCAAGTTTTTGGCGCCGTTGCCGGGGATTGTTTGAGTTTGGACAACTGACGGTTCATCTTGTTGCTTAGATTAGGTATTTTTCAGAATTTTTAAGAATGAATTCTAGTGTTTCAAGGTGATGTTCTTATTATCACCAAAGCTGATTGATCTTCATCAATTTAGCTCTTGAATGCAATGTCCTGCTGAAACTTGGCTAGCCATGTTTAATTCCTTTAGACTAAAGCTTTAGACTAACATTGCATGATTCCTGGAATTCTTATTAAAAATTTTGAATCTCTTTATTTTCTTTTCCACTCAATTTTCGAAAAAACCAAAAAAATTACAAAATCATAAAAACCAAAAATACTCTATGTTTCTTGTTGAGTCTAGTGTCTCATTTTAAGTTTGGTGTCAATTGCATGTTTCTGTTCTTCTTGCATTCATGTGTCTTCAGTGATCTTCAAGTTGTTCTTGATGATTTACTTGCTCTAATCTTGAAATTCTCTTGTTTTGTGTGCTTTGTTGTTTCTCATATGCATTCTCAATTTGTTAGTGTCAGTAGTATACAAACTTCTAAGTTTGGTGTCTTGCATGCATTGTTTATTTGATTTTAGTTGCATTTTGATTATTCCTCATTATTAAAAATCCAAAAATTTTTTAATTTGTGTCTTTTCAAGTCAATAATACAGAGAATTGAAGATTCAGAACATACAACAGAAGAATTACACAGAAAAAGCTGGGCGTTCAAAACGCCCAATGAGGAAGGAAAACTGGCGTTTAAACGCCAGCCAGGTACCCTGGCTGGGCATTTAACGCCCAAAAGGGTAGCATTTTGGGCGTTAAATGCCAAAATGGATACCATTCTGGGCGTTTAATGCCAAGATGGCACAAGAGGGAAGATTTTGTTTTTAATTCAAATTTTTTTTCAAGTTTCCATAATTTTTCAAAATCAAATCTTTTTCAAATCATATCTTTTCAATCATATATTTTCAAAATCAATTTCTTTCCATTTTTCAAAAATACTTGCTAATAATTAATAATTTGATTCAACATTTCAAGTATGTTGCCTTTTCTGTTGAGAAAGGTTTAATGTTTGAATCATATCTTTTCTTGTTAGCCAAGTCATTAATTTTAAAAATCAAATCTTTTTAAATTGTTTTTCAATCATATCTTTTCAATCATATCTTTTTAAAACCATAACTTTTCAATCATATCTTTTTGATTTCTAATTTCAAAATCTTTTTCAAAAATCACTTTATTCGCTTTTGCCTTTGTAGGGTTCCCTTTTTGAATGCGGAACGTTTTCTTCAAAAATGCGCGCGCTTTTGTATTAGCGCTCTATTCTTGGGAATGTGCAAGGGTTTAATGCCCTTATTAATTGGTTTTCAATGCTCCGTTTCTTTTGGGTTCTTTGTTTTGAACTTTACACACAAAAACGGTTTCTCTTCCTCGTTTTACTTCGTAACTTCCCCCTTTACTCTCTCACTTTTTGTTTTCGCCTGTATTTGTACTTTTTGAGTTGCGGCGTCGTTTGGCAATTTCTGGGTATTTTGAAAAATGTGATTCCGTCTTTCCATCTTCAATCTCCATCGACGTTTCTTCCTTCATTCAGGTTGGTTCTTTTTTTACTGTTCCTTGCCATTTTTCTTGATAAAGCTTTACTTCTTGACTGACTGCATGTTGGAGAGCTTTGAATCTTTGTTTGTGGCCTTTGTGTTTTGTTCATTACTGTGACGTATTTTTTCTGGCCTTTTGCTTTTGCGTGTTTTGCTGGTGCTTTCTGCTTGAGTTTTGTGAACTGTATTTTGTCTTCTGAAAGATCTTGATTTTTGCTTTGTCGATGGTTGTCCTTCGTTGATTTCTTTATTTTGTTCTTTGTGGTTCGTCATCTTCTTCTCAGAGTGTCGCCTTAGGTGCAGGATTAAAGAGGGTTTTATCATTTTTTCTTTTTAGGATGTATCAAGATGTGAGCTTGTCGTTTTTCCTGAATTCTTGTTCTGTGCCTGCCTCCAAAGGATGCCCCTGGGGCTTTGGTGGTGGTCCCGGAGTTTCCTTTTGTTTACTTGTACTGTGCTGATTTTATGTTGGCCGAGCTATTTTCTCTTTCATCCGAGATGCTGTTTAGTAGTCTAATCTTCTTTTTTCTTGTTTGTAGGATTTAGTTGGCCTCATGTCTTCTCGCAAAAATATTGTTGAGACGTCTTCCCGAGTCCCTGAGGGCATGGCTGATTGGGTGGATCTATGGTTCTGTTATGTGTTTCTTTGGTTGATTCTGAGTTCTGTCAGCAACTTAGGCAATTTCATATGATCTGTGGTAGTGGGAGTGATGAGAAGAACTATGAACTTGTACCTCCGAATTCTGAGGAGAGAGTGTGCTTCTCTACTCGGATTACTGGGGAGCGCCCTTTCTTCTATGCCTACGACTTCTTTTTTGGTCAAATGAGTATTACTCTTCCTTTCTCTGATTTTGAGACCAGCCTGTTATGGTCATGTAATGTTGCTCCTTCCCAACTTCACCCCAATTCCTGGGGTTTCATAAAAATTTTTCAATTGTTGTGTCATGGATTTGGTATTCCTGCTTCACAATCTCTATTTTTCTACCTTTTTGTTTTGACGAAGCCTGGGATAGTTAAGAAGATGGCTGCTTGGGTTTTTTTTTTTAGCCGCCCAGGGGAAGAAGGTTTTTTCTATGTTTGATAAATCTTTCCGTGATTTTAAAATTACTTTTTTAAGATCCGAGCTGTTGAAGGAGCTCGGCCCTTTTTTCTGGGTGAAAATGACGAGCCCGCCTTCCCCTTGGAATGGAAAAAGGATGTGCGAGTATCTAGATACACATGGGAAATGTTGGATGAGGCTGAGCAAGCTTTTGTGAATGTGCTGGAAGAAAATTGGGGTTAGCCTCCCCATCTTGACACAAAGAGATTTTTAACCAATCCCTCTCTCCTCCACGCTGAGCTGGGTAGTTATGCTTTTTGTTTTTCCTCTGTCGTCTGCTCCTATATTATTTGCAAGCTCCGATTTGTAACTCGGTGCCTTACTGTTGTGTTTTGTTTGCAGAAATGATTAAGAACAATGAATCTATGAAGGCTTTCAAAAGGGAGAAGAAAGCTACCGCAGCCCAAAATGCCTCGGCCAAGGCGGCCGGGGAGGGATCATCCCAGGCGCAGTTAAAGCCAACCGTTCCGAGCTCACCTGGGGCGAGGAAGATTATCCCGACTCCTCGGGTTCATTTGATTGATCCTCCCCAATCTTCTGTTGCTGCTTATGGTGCTCCTCCCAACAAAAAGCAAAAAGCTATTGAGCCTTTCAATCTTGATGCCCCTAATTTTGACGCGGTCGAGTTTGTAGATCAGCAGGTCGGTCCTTACGGTGTCCTCCCTATGGATGATGTATCACTCCTTCGCCATTTGGAGTTTATAACTCGAAATAGTGTTAAAATGGCACATATGGGGGCTGCCATGTACTGGACTGCTCAAAACCTTCCTCTCCACGCCACTAAAGCCTTTATGGAGGAGGCAAAACAGGAGTTCGATCGTATGAAGGGTTTGAAGGAGGAGCTTGAGGTGAAGGTGGCGAAACTGGAGAAAGAGCTGAAGAACGAGAAGGCGAGCTCCATTACTTTGGCTGCTTCTGTAAGGTTGGCTGAGGACACTGCACTAAGGCATAAAGATAGTTACGTTTCCTCTTATCGGAAGGTAATGCGTCTGAGGGAGGAGTTGGAGTCTTCCCGAGCTGATTACTCTGAGCTCTAAAGCCACCTTGTCGGCAGCGTGGATGCTGCCTATGAGAACCTGAAGGAGCAGGTTCGAGTTCTGGCTCCCGAGGTCGACCTGTCTCTCTTTAGTTTGGACAACGTTGTGAGGGATGGTAAGATTGTCCCTGACGACCCGAATGATGATGATGTCGAACCTCCCCCTGCGCCTGCTGTCAAAGTGTCGACTTCTACAGTCCCTTCAGTTGAGGTCGGCCATTCTGTGTCTGATCCAGATTGTCAAGTTTTGAATCGGGATGATGGGACCGTGTATGCTGTGCCTATTCAGACTCGTCCTCCTTCACCACATGCTGATGTTGTTGAGAAGGCTTCGGATCTTTAGCTGAATTTTCCTATTTATGTAGATAACCTGGCTTTGTGGGTTTTTAAAACTCTTTGTTTTGTGATTTGATATCTTACTGACTGTTGATGCTCCTATTGGTTGCTTGTTTAGCACCTTTTTTGAAAAACAACAAGTAGCTTTCCAGTTTTTTGGGGGTGACTTTGGTGACCTCTGAAACTTGTTATAATATTGTATTTTATATTATGTTTGTTTGCACACGACTCAGCACCTTTCTAGATTTTGCCCTTGCTGCTTGACTTCTTTGGATTGCTTTGTGTTTGTAGCTTTGATTCCTTTGAGGCAACAAAGGGTCTTTTTCTAGCAATCCTGTTTTGTTTGGACCTCTTTTGAGGTCTTTGCATTTTTTTATGGCCTTGGTTTTTTATGTGGGCCGGTTTCATCATGTCGGACTCGCTTTGGTGATGTCGGGTCTTTCTAAGTTATTTTGCAATCCTCTTTCTTGGACCTTGTGCAGGTCTCTTTCAGGGATTACTTCTATAACTTTATGTTTTTGGCCGACCTCATCATGTCGAGCCCTTCTAAGTTATTTTTGTAATCCTCTTTTTTGGACCTTGTGCAGGTCTCTTTCATGGATTACTTATATAACTTTATGTTTTGGGCCGACTTCATCATGTCGGGCCCTTCTAAGTTATTTTTGTAATCCTCTTTTTTGGACCTTGTGCAGGTCTCTTTCAGGGATTACTTCTATAACTTTATGTTTTGGGCCGACTTTATCATGTCGGGCCCTTCTAAGTTAAAGTAATCCTCTTCTATAGGGTTGGCCAGATCTCTTTCCAGGGTTTACTTGTAACTTTGGTTGACTTGGTCCGATGTCTTAGCGTAGGCCAGTCTTTTAAGTTATTATTTAGCAATCCATTAGGACCTCGTCAGGTCCTTTCTCCGGATCACTTTCGATAACTTCTTGCATTATCCGATTTTCATCTTTGTCGATTTATAGAAGGTGGGTTAAATCCTCGTTTTAGTCGACCTTGAGATGAATTTGGTTTTCATCTCTGTTGGTCTTTATCTTGATTGTGCAGTGAATTTGTTTTTCACTTTCTGCCAATCTGTTGCTTTATAATCGGTCGATGAATGTTTCAGATTAATGCGTCTTAGAAATTTGTAGAATTGTCTAACGTATTTATTTAAGAGACAATAAAAAATATGTACACAGTGATTTTATCCTTTTGAGTCAGATAATTTCTGGATCTCAGGATGGTGCCTCATTAAAAAACCTTTTAAGAAAAAAGAGTGCGTCTCATGCTGAGATCCTTTATTATTCCTAGCTATAGTACCTTTTTAGGTTGCAAGCGTGCCATGACCTAGGAAGCTCTCGTCCGTTGAGTTTGGAAAGATTGTAGTAGCCCTTTCCCAGCACTTCTATGACTCGGTAGGGACCTTTCCAATTCGCCGCCAGCTTTCCTTCTCCAAGTCGAGTTGTTCTGATGTCATTTCGGATTAGGATGAGGTCGTCTTCAGCAAAGGCCCGCCGTATTACCTTTTGGTTGTAATTGGAGGCTATCCATTGTTTCAACGCTTCTTCCCTGATCCAAGCTTTTTCTCGGATTTCTGGGAGTAGGTCGAGCTCTTCCGTTTGAAGTTGGGAGTTGGGTTTTTCGTTATAGTGGATTACTCTAGGTGATCCTTCTTCGATTTCCACTGGGATCATTGCCTCCATTCCGTAAGCTAATCGAAAAGGTGATTCTTTTGTAGTGGAATGTGGCGTTGTTCGATATGCCCATAAGACTTGTGGGAGCTGATAAACCACTATTTTATGGTCTACAATGTGTTTAATTGTGTGGTTTTATCATGGTCTTTACCCACTTATTCATATAATTAGCATGCATTTATATTTCCTTCCTAAAATTATTACATGAATGAAAACATGCTTCTTTGGTCTTAATTTAGCTAATCTTAATCCTCTCTTATTACCATTCGATGCCTTGATCTATGTGTTAAGTGTTTCAGGCTTTATAGGGCATGAATGAGCGAGAGATTGGGAAGGAAGCTTGCAAAAATGGAAGGAACACAAGAAATTGAGGAGATGACCAGCGAGAAGTGACGCGTACGCGTCAGCGACGCGACCGCGCGGAAGAAAGGAATCCGCATTGATGCGGTCGCATGGCTCACGCGACCGCGCGGATTGGAAAAGCACAAGTGACGCGGAAGCGTGGACGACGCGAACGCGTGGCAGGGAAAAACGCAAATGACGCGTCCGCATGGATGACGCGATCGCGTGACGTGCGCGATCTGCAGAATTACAAAAGTCGCTGGCAGAGATTCTGGGCCGCATTTCAACCCAGTTTTCGGCCCAGAAATACAGATTAAAGTCAGCAAACTTACAGAGACTCATCATGCTCTCATAATTCATAATTTTAGTTTTAGATGTAGTTTTTAGAGAGAGAGGTTCTCTCCTCTCTCTTAGGATTTAGGTATGATTTTTAGAAATTAGGATTTATTATTATTTCAACTTATAATTCTTCTGAGCTCCAGGTTTAATATTTTTTATTTTGACTTCTCTTATTTTTAATTATATATGTTGCCAATTTGGCTTAATGACATTCATGTTATGATTTTCTTAATAAATATTATTTGAGGTATTTTCAGATCTATGATTTGTTTCTCTTATTTATGATATGAATAATTTAGATTTTTCTACCTTTTGGCTTTGGTTGATTAATTGGTGACTCTTGAGTTATCAAACTCATTGTTGATTGAAAATTGGAATTCTTCAAGAATTGATTCGAGATCCAATAACTCTAACTTTTTCCAAGGAAAGACTGGGACTTGAGGATTCGAATTAATTCATTCACTTGACTTACCTTCATAGTTAGAGGTTAACAAAGTGGGAGAAAAATCCAATTCTCATCACAATTGATAAGGATAACTAGGATAGGACTTCCAGTTCTCATATCTTGCCAAGAGTTTATTTTATCGTTATTTATTTATTTTAATTGTCATTTGAATTACTTGTCATACTTCTTTCTTATTTCCAAAACCCCCAATTTTACCTTTTTTATAGCCAATAATAAGAACATACCTCCCTGCAATTCCTTGAGAAGACGACCCGAGGTTTAAATACTTCGGTTATCAATTTATTTAGGGGTTTGTTACTTGTGACAACCAAAACGTTTGTACGAAGGGATTCTTGTTGGTTTAGAATCTATACTTACAACGCAATTTTATAAAATTCTTTACTAGCAAAAATCTTAAACCCACCTAGATAACAGGACTATGCATCAAGGTCTAAGCAATCAAAGATGGACGGAGCTAAGAGGATCTGATCAACCCTTTAGGCAACAACACCCTCCTAGATATCACAGACAAAGACCATCCTACAATGCATACCAAGCTGATAGATATGGTGGTCCGCCTAGTAGCTACCAACAAGCCCCACCGTATGCTCAGAGACCATCCTCACAACATAACTTTGAACCACCACACTCACAAGCCCCTTTCCACCATTCACCTCCATATGACCCCAATCTCTATTCACCACACCAAGCACCATATGAACCATACCCAGAACCACCACCTCAATATACACCATCTCTATATCCTTATCAAGAAGAACCACTTCCGTGTTATGAACCTTCTCTCCCAACAAATAAACCCTCATATCCACCCAAACCTCCATGGAAAGCAAACTTGCCTCTATCACTAGTCTCACCTCTACTCTTCAAGCACTTATATCCCGCTTGGGCCAACCCTCTACACCCAATATTCAACCCTCAAGCTCCACTGCACTTCCATCTCAACCACATAATGATCCACCCATCCCATCACCACCATCCACGGAAGAGCACCAACATCCATCAATCCAAGAGCAACATGATCCCACTGATACTATTGACATGGAACGAGAGAGAAGGGATCATCTTCGCGAATCCATACTTCATAAGGAGTTAGAGGAGGCACTAAAGGTGAAGGTAGTAGACACCCTTGAAGTTGACAGCGCGGTTAAAGAACTAGTGAAAGAAGACAACAAGGAGGATTTTGTGCTTAAAGGTGAAGAAATAGTTGAAAAGAAAATCATCGAGGACGAATACGATTGCTTACTTAAATACCTGGATCAAGAAAGAAATCGATTACCTTTCCGACGTTCGGACATTCAAAGAACCCCCATGGTTTCATGTGGGAAATCTACTGAAGAATGTAGCAGGAAGGAGAAATTGGGCACTCCGGTGGATAGTGAGCAGCACGATTTGATATTGGAACAAGTGGAGGAAGCCGGAATTATTGAAGAAGAAGAGGAGGCAGTGGTTGAAGACTTAGGAGATGCTGAACCTCCATGGGAAAGTTAAGTTATAGAGCACCCTTCAAAGATGTTTGAAGCTGATGTTGAGGAGGGTGTACAACCTCCAAAGCATATCATAGTTGAAGACTTTGAAGGAGACGATCAAGAGATGGATTCAATCATTGATGAATTCTTATCTACATTTGAATCCTCTTCCATTGGACTTGATATGGAGTTTAAAGAAGATGAAACACAACATCCCATGCCATTGGTGAACAATGACGAAGAGATTAAATTGGAAGAAATTCACCAAAAGGAAGAGGTTGATATTGAAGATTACAAAGAGGTAGAAGATGTCGAAGAAGAGCACAAGGGAGTGGAGCTTGCATGTTCATTAGAAACAATTCCCCCTAAGTTTCCATCATCCTTCATAACATTCAAGTGGGTAAAATTTGTATCCCTTAGCTTTCTAATTCCACTTGAATATGGGCTACTGGAGACGGATGGTCAACTTAGAGCTCTCTGTGGCATTAAGAGTAAAAAAAAGATAGTCAGTGATAAGATTTATCCTGCAAGGTTCAACATGGTTGTGTGCTCAATATTTAAACGCAAAGGTTGGTGTATAGCTCAACTGAATGGGTCTAGGAAGTTGTCTGGCTGCTTCAGTGAGAATTCAGACTGTTTGCCACCCGGCTTGAACAATATTGCTCAACAAGAAGACGGGTGCAAAAGCAAGATTTGGGACCCCGAAATTCAATCTAGAAATCAACACTCTTGGGGCCTTGTCACTTGCTTTAACTTACTTGAAGGCTTTCTGCGCCTAGTTTGGGACCTCGGAGGCTACTGGAACTCCAAACATTGGTGGAGATTTCTGGATGAGTTCAAGCACAAGCCGCCATAACAGGAAGCTCCTCAAATGTCCAACTTAAGGACTTTAACTAAAAGTGCTAGGTGGGAGACAACCCACCATGGTATGATCGTTCCCTTTTCAGTTTTCATTTTAGTTTGTTTTGTTTGTTTTCAAGTTTTGATTGAACCTGGAATCATGCATACTTGCATAGCATTCATATTAAGCATTGCATTCTGCATACTGCATTAAAAAAATATATACGCACGCGACGCGGCAGCGTTGCTGACGCGTCCGCGTCACCAGTGCGTTATGAAGAAAAGAAAGTTGGACAGAGAGTCACGCGAAAGCGTGGCTGGAGGCGTGCCTTTGGCACAAATTGACCCACGTGACTGCGTCGCTCATGCGACCGCGTCATGTGGAACTTTGGCCTCCCACGCTATCGCTTCACTCACGCGGCCACGTGCCATTAAAATCGACGTCAAAAAGGTGCATGGCCGAAAGTTATGCTGGAATTGGGCTGGACTCGTGCTAGAAGCCCAAGCCCTCCCACGCGAACGCGTCACCCACGCGACCGCGTCGTCTTTCAAAAATGGCCATCCACGCGATCGCGTCACCCACGCGACCGCGTCACCCAGATTTTTGGCAAAATGCAATTCAAACAGAGAGTTGTGCGAATGCGAGGCTGCACTCGCGCCACTAGCACAAATCAAGTGACGCAATCGCGTGACACACGCGTCCGCATCGCCTGACCTTATTGCGCATTACGCGGCCGCGTCACCCATGCGACCGCGTCACACACCTTAATCTAATATGCCAAAATATTTTATCTTTTCTTCCCCAATTCTAATTTTTCTTCCCTCCTTTCTTACTTACTTCTTCTTCCCTTCTTTACCTTCTCATTCTTCTTATCTTTCATTTTCTTTTTCTTAATTGCATACTTTCATTCATTGCATTATTTTCATTGGTGTTGGAATTTTATATGGGTCATTGTTTTTTCTATATTTTTGTGGATTATTTGACAATTATATATTACTTTTTAAAGGGTTGCTTGCATGTTCAATTTAATACTTTCAAATAGCTTATTTACCATGCATGCTATGTGTTTGTGAAAATGCCCGTATGGCATTGTGCACTATTTTTAAGATTTCTTTTAATATACTACTATAAATGCTTGCTTTTCACAAAACCCTTTTTATATTTTATTAATTAAATATAATTGTTATTACAAACATGTTGTTAGTTTGAAAGACTTGGTAATCTAACTTGGACATTGAATGCTTGATCTATGCTACTCATGCCTTTGCTAGCATGCCAATAAACATCTTGCATTTAACTGTCATCATATGCACTTACTATATTTCCATTGATGACTTTTCACATGTAGTCATGACCATGTGTTAACATCATTCTTCTTTACTATGCATTGATTACCACCTTTCCCGCTCTCTTCCTTGCTGGATCCCCTAGCTTTACTTGTTACTTTCCTTTTTCTCCTTTCAGGATGGCCACCTAGAAGGGTAAAGAGAGAAAGCTACTCCCAAACCACCGGCAAAGAAAGGAACACAAAAAGCACTAGCTGAGGAACTACAACCCCCATCCACCTGCACATCTCAGCATGCACCGAGGACGGTGCAATCTTTAAGTGTGGGGAAGTCGATACCGACTTCCATGGGTTAGTTACTTCCTATTTTAACACCAATGTTTAAATTTCTTTATTAAATTAGTTGTTGCATTTGCATGTTTGATTGCATGTTTATTTTTTGTGCATATTTTACCACTTGGTTAAATTAATATTTTCTTTTTCAAGAAATTTTTATAGTATTTCACTAATTTGAATAAAACTTTTGAAAAACTTGTTAGAAGAAATCTTATTTTGGAACATGATTTAAAGCTCGAACACACAAAACCAGTGAGATTTTGAGCCTATTTGATTGGTTGCATTTTATCAACCAATATTTTATTTTTGGTGTGTTTTTCTCTCTAAAATTGTGATCTTTGTCTTGCTTAATTCTATATTTCCATTGTTTGATGTATGCATGCACTGATATGATTGAGGCCCATGTTTCACTAAGCTTACATACCCATGTGGCCTTACCCTTTCATTATCCTTTGCAAACCAATTTGAGCCTAATATACCCATTTGTTCTTTACTTTAGCTCATTACTAACTCTAAGCGGAAAACAATAATGTCCTTAATTTGAATCCTTGGTTAGCTTAGACTAGTAAAAATGCTCATGATTTAAGTGTGAGAAAGTTGGGTTTGAAAATATTTAGTTTGAATAATTGGGTGTTGTATATTTTAGTGAAAACGTGCAAAATAATGGTTGAACACATATTATCGCATTCAATACTTTAATCATATGCATTGAGAAAAATAAAAAAAAAGTGAAAAAGAAAAAGAAAAGAGCAATTAATAAAAAGGGACAAAATGCCCCAAAGTGAGTGTTGGTATCAATGCATATGTACTAAACTCAATTTTAGGATGCATGAACATGTGGAAATCACAGTTAATGGGAAGTTAGATTTTACATTTTAATTAAATGGATTGTCTTAAGTTAGGTGGAAAGTTTATGTTAATTAAGGATTCAGATTTTAGTGCACTTGACCAAATACAATCCTACCTTGACCCTAACCCCATTACAACCCTTAAAAGACCTCTTGATTTGTGTATTGGTGCATTAAATTTTTGTTGATTGTTAGATGAAGAGCAAGCTATAGAAAGCAAGATTAGTAGAGAATTGAGAGAATTGACCCTAGACACTTGAGAGTTAGAATGATATACACTACTAGTAAGGGTTCAGTGCTTAATTCTATGTTCTCTGCTTTTATGAGCTATCTTCTTCTTGCAAGTTATTTATATTGTATTTTGTGATTTGAATTAGTGAAATCCAATTCATATTTATTCTTGAAAGATTTATTTACTTTTTCACCAAGTAGGTAGAATCATTTTAGCATGTAGTTGCATTCACATTCACAGGTTGCATTGCATGAGTCTTGCCTTTCCCTACTCATTTATTTGGTCTCCTTGAGTTTAGCATGAGGACATGCTAATGTTTAAGTGTGGGGAGGTTGATAAACCACTATTTTATGGTCTACAATGTGTTTAATTGTGTGGTTTTATCATGGTCTTTACCCACTTATTCATATAATTAGCATGCATTTATGTTTCCTTCCTAAAATTATTACATGATTGAAAACATGCTTTTTTGGTCTTAATTTAGCTAATCTTAATCCTCTCTTATTACCATTCGATGCCTTGATCTGTGTGTTAAGTGTTTCAGGCTTTATAGGGCATGAATAAGTGAGAGATTGGGAAGGAAGCTTGCAAAAATGGAAGGAACACAAGAAATTGAGGAGATAACCAGCGAGAAGTGACGCGTACGCGTCAGCAACGCGACCGCGCGGAAGAAAGGAATCCGCAGTGACGCGGCCGCATGGCTCACGCGACCGCACAGATTGGAAAAGCACAAGTGACGCGGAAGCGTGGACGATACGAACGCGTGGCAGGGAAAATTGCAAATGACGCGTCCGCATGGATGACGCGATCGCGTGACGTGCGAGATCTGCAGAATTACAAAAGTCGCTGGCAGAGATTCTGGGCCGCATTTCAACCCAGTTTTCGGCCCAGAAACACAGATTAAAGTCAGGGAACTTGCAGAGACTCATCATGCTCTCATAATTCATAATTTTAGTTTTAGATGTAGTTTTTAGAGAGAGAGGTTCTCTCCTCTCTCTTAGAATTTAGGTAGGATTTTTAGAAATTAGGATTTATTATTATTTCAACTTATAATTCTTCTGAGCTCCAGGTTTAATATTTCTTTATTTTGACTTCTCTTATTTTTAATTATATATGTTGCCAATTTGGCTTAATGACATTCATGTTATGATTTTCTTAATAAATATTATTTGAGGTATTTTCAGATCTATGATTTGTTTCTCTTATTTATGATATGAATAATTTAGATTTTTCTACCTTTTGGCTTTGGTTGATTAATTGGTGACTCTTGAGTTATCAAACTCATTGTTGATTGAAAATTGGAATTCTTCAAGAATTTATTCGAGATCTAATAACTTTAACTTTTCCCAAGGAAAGACTGGGACTTGAGGATTCGAATTAATTCATTCACTTGACTTACCTTCATAGTTAGAGGTTAACAAAGTGGGAGAAAAATCCAATTCTCATCACAATTGATAAGGATAACTAGGATAGGACTTCCAGTTCTCATATCTTGCCAAGAGTTTATTTTATAGTTATTTATTTATTTTAATTGTCATTTGAATTACTTGTCATACTTCTTCCTTATTTCCAAAACCCCCAATTTTACCTTTTTCATAGCCAATAATAAGAACATACCTCCCTACAATTCCTTGAGAAGACGACCCGAGGTTTAAATACTTCGGTTATCAATTTATTTAGGGGTTTGTTACTTGTGACAACCAAAACGTTTGTACGAAGGGATTCTTGTTGGTTTAGAATCTATACTTACAATGCAATTTTATAAAATTCTTTACTAGCAAAAATCCTAACGTCAGGAGCTCTTCGGCCCAGGCTCCCTTTGCGTCCTGTAGCCTCCGCTTCAGCCCTGCCTGTATGACTTTATTGGCAGCTTTGACTTGTCCATTAGCTTGGGAATGTTCAACGGAGGTGAATTGTTGTTTTATGTTTAAATCGGCCGCTAGCTTTTTGAAGCCTGCATATCTAAACTGAGTACCGTTGTCTGTAGTTATGGAGTATGGAACCCCAAATCTTGTGACGATGTTTCTATATAGGAACTTTCGACTTCTTTGAGCAGTGGCGTTGGCTAGAGGTTCTGCCTCAATCCATTTTGTGAAGTAGTCTATTCCTACTATGAGAAATTTGACTTGTCCCGATCCTTGAGGAAAGGGTCCGAGAAGGTCGAGTCCCCATTTTGCAAATGGCCAAGGTGAAGTTATGCTGATAAGCTCCTCTGGTGGGGCGATGTGAAAGTTGGCATGTTTCTGGCATGATAAACATGTCCTTACAAATTCTGTGGCTTCCTTTTGTAGAGTTAGCCAGTAAAATCCTGCCCGAAGTACTTTTTTGGCGAGTGCATGCGCTCCGAGGTTATTGCCGCAAATGCCACTGTGTACTTCTTTTAGGACTTCCTTTGTGCTGGAAGTCGGCACACATTTTAGTAATGGTGTTGAAATTCCTCTTTTGTACAGAGTATTGTTTATAATAATGTAATATTGTGCCTCCCATTTTAACCTCTTTGCCTCCTTTTCTTCTGCGGGGAGTATTTCTGTTTTGAGGTAGTCAATTATGGGAGTCATCCATCCTTGGTTGCTCCCTGTTATGGCCAGTATTTTTTCTTTTTCCGAGATTGACGGGTTCTGTAGAGTTTCTTGGATGAGGCTTCTATTGTTGCCCCCTGGTTTGGTGCTGGCTAGTTTTGAGAGTGCGTCGGCTCGGGCATTCTGTTCTCGGGGTATGTGATGAATCTTATATTCTCCGAATTGTCCGAGCTGTTCCTTGGTTTTGTCTAAGTACTTTTTCATAGTGGGATCTTTGGCTTGGTAGTTTCCTGCTATTTGTGAAGTAACTACCTGTGAGTCACTGAAGATGATAAGTTTTTGGGCTCCGACCTCCCTAGCCAGCTTCAAACCGGCTAGTAGCGCCTCATATTCTGCTTGATTTTTTGAGGCAGGGAACCCGAATTTGAGGGAGAGTTCGATTTAGGTTCACTGGTCACTTTCAATTATTACACCTATGCCGCTTCCCGTTTTGTTTGAGGAACCATCTACATAGAGATTCTATTCTATGGGGATTTTCGGTGTGTCCGTGAATTTCGCAATAAAATCGGCCAGATATTGTGATTTGATGGCCGTCCGGGCTTTGTATTGAAGATTGAATTCGGACAACTCGACTGCCCATTGCAAGATTCTGCCTGCTAAGTCTGTTTTCTGTAAGATTCTTTTTATGTGCTGGTTGGTCCGAATTTTGATGGTATGGGCTTGAAAGTATAGGCGAAGTCGTCATGATGTTAGTACGAGAGCATAAGCAAACTTTTCTATTTTCTGGTAGTTCAGCTCGGATCCTTGTAATGCTTTACTGATAAAGTATATGGGTTATTGCCCGCTGTCGTCTTCTCGGACCAGTGCTGAGGCCACTGCCCGACTTCCTACCGCGAGGTATAATATGAGTGGTTCTCCTTCCCGTGGCCGAGTTAATATAGGTGGTTATCCCAGGAATCTTTTGAAGTCTTGAAAGACTTGCTCGCATTTCGCTGTCCATTCAAATTCCTTTCCCTTCCTTAGAGTGGCATAGAAGGGGAGAGATCTTATTGCCGATCCGGCCAGGAATCTGGACAAGGCCGCCAACCTTCCGTTGAGTTGTTGTACCTCTTTGATACAAGTTGGGCTCTTCATATCGAGTATGGCCTGGCATTTATTCGGGTTTGCCTCGATTCCTCTTTGTGTGATCATAAAGCCCAAAAATTTTCCAGCCTCGACTGCAAAGGTGCATTTTGCAGGGTTAAGTCGCATGTCATGCCTTCTTATGGTGTCGAATACTTAGGCCAGGTCAGATAATAATGCTTCTTCAGTTTGTGTTTTTATTAACATGTCGTCCACATAGACTTCCATGATTTTTTCGATATGCTCTGAAAAGAATTTATTCATTAGGCTTTGTTAAGTAGCTCCCGCGTTTTTAAGACCGAACGGCATTACGATGTAACAGTAATTTGCTTTCGGTGTTAGAAACGAGGTTTTTTCCTGATCAGGTGGATACATAGGGATTTGGTTGTATCCAAAATATGCGTCCATAAACGAAAGATATTTATATCCGGATGAGGCATCCACCAGAGCATCAATACTCGGGAGTGGATAAGGATCTTTTGGACAAGCTTTGTTGAGATCAGTGTAATCAATGCACATTCGTCACTTCCCGTTAGATTTTTTCACCAAGACGACGTTAGCTAGCCATAGCAGATACTTGACTTCTCTTATGAATCCTGCCTCCAGTAGTGCTTGTACCTGCTCTTCCACAGCATGGGATCGTTCTGGCCCAAGTTTTCTTCGTCTCTGTTGTACTGGTCGAGTTCCTGGATATACCGCCAACTTGTGACACATTAGTTTGGGGTCTATTCCTGGCATGTCTGCAGCTTTCCATGCGAAGAGATCGACGTTATCTCGCAAGAACTGTACTAGTGAATCCTTTGTGTCTCCTTTTAGGATCGTACCAACATTGGTTGTTTTGTCCGAGGTGTCTCCGATCTGAACTTTCTCTATTTCACCTTCAGGTTGTGGACGGAGTTCTTCTCGTCTGTGAACTCCTCCCAACTCAATTGTATGGAATTCTTCTCCTCTGCCTCTAAGGTTTAGACTTTCGTTATAACAGCGGCGTGCCATCTTTTGATCTGCTTTTATTGTAAATATCCCTTCTCTAGTTGAGAATTTCATGCATAGATGTGGAGTTGAGACTATTGCACCAAGTTGATTCAATGTTGTCCGACCTATTAAGGCATTGTAGGATGAACTTACATCGACCACGATGTAATCGATTTTAAGAGTTTTGGACTAGTTTCCTCTCCCGAACGTTGTGTGCAGTGAGATGTATCTAAGTGGTTGTACTAGGGTGTCTCCCAGTCCGAACAGGCTATTTGGGTATGCTTTAAGCTCTTTTTCCTCTAAACCGAGTTTGTCGAAGGCGGTTTTAAATAAGATGTCAACAGAGCTCCCTTAGTCTATTAGTGTACGGTGGAGATTGGCATTTGCCAGTATGATGGTGATGACCACGGGATCGTCGTGTCCTGATATGACACCGGATGCGTCTTCTTTGGTGAACGTAATAGCGGGGGGTGTCGGGCGTTTCCTCCTTTCCTTCGACATGATATAATTCTTTGAGATGTCTTTTGCGGGATGATTTGGAGATTCCTCCTCCTGCAAATCGTCCGTGTATCATATGGACATGTCTTTCTGGCGTACGAGGTGATCGCTCTGTTCGTCTGACTTCGTCGTCCCTCCTCCTTTTTCTTTGCTCGTCGTCTCGGGTGGCCAAGTACCGATTTAATTTTCCTTCTCTCACTAATTTTTCTATGACATTTTTTAGATCGAAGCATTCGTTGGTGGAATGTCCGCAGACGCGATGGTATTCACAGTATTCGTTTCGATTTCCTCCTCCTCATTTACCCTTGAGTGGTCGCGCCGGAGGTATTTTTTCCGTGTGGCAGACTTCTTTATACAGATCTACAAGAGACACCCAGAGGGGGTGTAATTGTGATATTTTTTAATTTTTTCCCTTGTCAATCTTCCTTCTTTTTGGATTCTTTATCTTTATCCCGGTAGGTGAATCCGGATCTTGAGGTTTCTCCTAGTCGAGCATTTTTCTTGTACCTCATCCAAAGATGCGGGGTACTTCTTTGATATGGATTGGCTAAAAGGTCCCTCGCGTAGGCCATTGATGAGGCCCATGATGGCGGCCTCTGTTGGCAGGTTTTGTATGTCTACGCATGTTTTGTTGAATCTTTCCATGTAGCTGCGAAGACTTTCCCGATCTCCTTGCTTGATTCCTAGTAAGCTTGGGGCGTGCTTAGCTTTGTCTTTTTGGATGGAGAATCTGGCCAGGAACTTTTTGGCTAGGTCGTCAAAGCTCGAGATGGACCTCGGAGGTAGGTTATCGAGCCATCTGATTGCTGTCTTTGTGAGAGTTATTGGAAAAGCTTTGGAGCGAACTGCATCTGAAGCGTCGGTGAGGTACACTCTACTTTTGAAATTGCTGAGGTGATGGTTGGGATCTGTAGTGCCATCGTACAGAGTCATATCCGGGAGTTTGAAGTCCTTAGAAATTTTGGTCTTCATGATTTCCCTAGTGAACGGATCCTGGTCTTTGCGTGAGTTGTCTTCAGGGGTGGTCCGAATGGCTTTGGCTTTGAGATCGGCTTCGATTTTTAGAAGTTTATCTTCTAATTCTCGACGTCGCCTTACCTCCCTTTGTAGATCCTTTCCCACCTCTCGTTGATGCTGGGTTTCTTTTTCGAGTTGCTTTAAACGATCCTGAAGTGCTTCTATTACTCCCGGATTTGCTGGGTTTTTATCCCCGTTGAATTTCGGGGTGTCTTTCAGTGTAGTGTCCGCATTTTTGTGCGGCGTTCTATCCTCTAGATCTGAGTTGTGGTCGTTGTCATGATTGTCCGCCATGGTGATGGGATGACTTTTCAGGTTCCCAGGCAACGGCGCCAATGTTCCGAGGGTTACCTGAAACTGTAGGTCGATCTTCGAATGAGATCTTCTATACTGGTCGGAGCTGTTGTGTCCGACCTGACGATGGTGGCGGGAGCCGCCGTGTCCGACTTGTTGGACTTGGCGGTGGTGCTGATCCTTCGTCCCCGGAGGGTGGGGGTACCTGCAAGGGACTCCGATGCTTAAGTTAGCAAGGGTATTAAGCAGGTATCGAGTAGAATCAAAGTATGAGTTATACCTGGGTGCTCCAGTATATTTATAAAGGTGTAGAGTGACCTTTGCAGATAAGATAAGTTAGTTATCTTATCTTATCTTTATCTTTATCTTTCATGGGAACCGCCCTTATCTCTATAGGCTTGGGCTGCCTTTGGATTGGGGTTGTGTTCCTCTATTTGGGCCCTTTATTGGGCTTTCCTGTTACTTGACCGAGCTCTTTGAGAAGAGGTCGGATTATCCTGACCTGAAGAGGTCGGTTGCTTTGTCTGTAGAACATCCCGGGTCGGACAGCTCGACCCAGGGTATGAACAGCAAGTATACTCAACATTGATGTGACATCCAAATTTTAGAAGAAAACCGGCATTGTATAGAACCATGAAGGAGTTGTCAACCTCAACAGTTTTCTTTGACACAGTTCACCCATTATCTCTTCTTTGATATCTTGGAAAGCCTGCTTTGTCAATAATTGTCCTATCTCTGAATGCTTTGGAAAAAAAACTTTGAGCATTTACCATTGATCATGTATTGGCTTTTACTATTTAAATGACCGCATGGACCATGAACCATATATTTCTCAACAGCAGCATACAATTTTGGATTTTCCCTCTTATTTGAATTCTCTGTCTTAATAATCTTGTCGATGTCATTAACAGTTCATGGCTTTGATTTTGGATGCATGAATAAAAGAATATGGACGTGAGGTAAATCTCTCTTCTGAAACTCTATGGTTAGACAATCTGCAACTTTAAAATTATAATATTACTAATAATTTGGACAAAATAAATAAAGATTTATGCAAATATCTAAAGCATATAAATCTAAGTATATTGCAAATTGATAGTGTGATTTTAAAAAAGTTGATTCTATAAAAAAATAATTGTTACGTGTACAGCTAAACTATATAAAACTAAGTATGTAGTGCAAATAAGCACGATAAAGTAAATTGAAAAAATTATGCTAAAACAAAATAATATAAAACTATATAAGTGTACTATACAATGAGTTTAAGGTAATACAACTAAACTATATAAAACTAAGCATGTAGTGCAAATAAGCACGATAAAGTAAATTGAAAAAATTATACTAAAACAAAATAATATAAAACTATATAGGTGTACTATACAATGAGTTTAAGACAATACAAACTATATAAGTGTACTGTAATACACTCAAGATAGTGTGCTATACAATGAGCATACTATATAAGTGTTCTATATATACATAATCGTTTTTTAATATTGATAGTGTATCATATAATGAGTATATTATAGATAATTTAGACAAAGTAAATAAAAATTCGTAAAAATATTAGTTATACTTACATCCAATAATCTTTTCAAAGAATGTTTCTTTTTCAAATGTCTTAATTAATTTATCAATTTTCAATTTGAATATTTTACATAAGATATCTGACCTAACTTTTGCATGGAGTTTTTGGGGTGTTATCTCTCTTTTTATCTCATTCCATTTTGGATTACATGTCATAATGATAAAGTAATTTGGATATCCAGCATATTTATATATTGTAAAAGTATTTTTGTAATTATTGAACATGTATCTTAGACCACCAGTAAAATTCTTTGGGAGAATAATTCTTTGATCAGTGTTAATGGTGTTAGTTTCACCACGAATCATACACTCATGCAATTGCTTGAACTTGCCTAGCCTCAAGTTTAGTTGTTTCAATCACAAGTATAAAAGACGTTCTGACTCAACTATAGAGTAGGTATCTACTATGAGTTGTTGCAGTAATCTTCTAGACCGCAAAAGGATTTGAAACTCGTTAGTCCTTATTTGAAGTTTGTATGCAAAGAAGTCTCCTATGTTTATTGTTGGTCTTTTCTCAGTTTTTCTAACATTTGGTCGAGAAGAAGTAGCTATATGTAATCTATAACCATCCTCACACTAATTGGAAAAAAAATGAATTAAAAGCACCAAATTAAGGACAAATAAATGAATAATATAATAAATTACTTATAAATTAAAGAAATTTTATCAATTTATTTTATATTAAATGATAAAACTAACAATATATTAATAAATGAATATACCTTTAAAAATAGTCACAATACAATTTCAAATACTTGCATAAATAAACTGTTATTTTAACGATAAAATTATGCTATTATATAATTTCTTGACAAAAATTAAAATATGAAAAACAGTTTTGTGTAGGTTAATACAAATTAATGATGTACCAAATAAGTTAGATTGTTCATTTGTTTGTCTCAATATATCAGCATGAGCAAGAAAATTAAAATAATTATCGGGAATTCTATGATCATCGACCGTATTTACTATATGCGACTCCCTCTGAAAAGTTATCCTACACACGTGTATAGTCGGAAGATAAATTTCGCTTGATTCCTCAATCAGAAAATTTGAGAAGACATAGACCTTCCCCTCGATCAGTTCATTCTCAAATATCTTTGTCAAATAATTTGTGATTGAACAATAAATTTTATCACACTGTAAAACAAATTAAATATAAAAGCTATTAGCACTTATGAAGCTATTAAATCGCAATGTCTTTAATTCGTGCAAGAGTATACTTATCAAATTAACTTAAAATACGAACAAAAAATATTTATAAACTGGACCTAGTATCACTTGAAAGAATTATGAAAAATAATCAACTAACCTTATCATCCATGAGAACCATTTCTAGCTATATAACCCGTCTTACTCTTGTCAAATTTAGAAGGGACTTTCTATAACCTTATAATTCTTACCTTTATTTTCCAAACTTTTCATCACATAATCTACCATAGGTAATACTATTGATAGAATCGTAGCTAGTAGCCATTAGGTATGAAAAATCAAAAACAGAAGAACAACTATGTCTAAATTATGAATTTTTTAAATGATAAATAATTGTAAAAATTCACTATATATATATATATATATATATATATATATATATATATATATATATATACTAATTACACACGATAATAATTAGTCAATATTTTCAATGAAGATATTTATTACAATTAGGTAAAAATTATGCCATTATGTTTTATTAACCTTTATAGATATTGATATCAATCACAATTTATTATTAATATCCTAATTCTTTTTAAAATGTTTATTTTTTAAAATATAATGTATGTACCGTCTAAACTTTTTCTATTATTATTATTATTATTATTATTATTATTATCTAACTAATATCAAATTAAATGGGTCACCATTAATGTGTACACTAACTATCTACCAATAAAATTAAATTTGTTAACTAATTGAAGGTAAACAATATTTGATAATTATTTTAGCATTTAATTAAAATTTATTTTTTTGTAATGAGATTGATCAATAATTTTTTAATTATTTTTATAGTATATTGTCTCATAACTTACTAAATGATTAATCTTTTTAATTAATCTTGTATCGATTATAATTTCACGATAATATTATATTTTACCTTTTTAAAATATTATGTATGTATGGGTTTAGGGTTTAGGGTTTATTATTATTATTATTATCATTATTATTATTATTATTATTATTATTATTATTATTATTATCCAATTGATATCAAATTAAATGGGTCATCATTAACATGTGCACTAATTATCTACTAATAAAATTATTGCATATGAATGAGAATTAGAATTATATCAATTAATATAATTAGAATGATTAAAAATATTTTTGATTGATAATTAGTTTAATAATGCATTGAATATGTATTTTATATAATTATAATGAAGATATTTTCTTAAATTAGTATAATCATGCATTATTCATTAAATTCACTAAATGCTATTATTCATTAAATTTATTAAATGCTATCATTTGGGAGGAAAAAAGAGTTGATAAGAAGTTGACACCTTATTTTAATTAGTTGGGGTAATAACTCAATTTTAGTATATTAAGCAGATAGATAAATTTCGCTTGATGATTTCTCAATCAGAAAATTTGAGAAAACATAGACCTTCTCCTCGATCAGTTCATTCTCAAACATCTTTGAGAAATAGTTCTTGATTGAACAATGCACTTATGAAACTATAAAGTTGCATTGTCTTTGATTCGTACAATGCTTTACTTATCAAATAAACTTAAAATACGAACAACAAATATTTATAAGGTGGACCTAGCATCACTTGAAAGAATAATAAAAAATAATCAACTAACCTTATCATCCATGAGAATCATTTCTACTATGTCTGTATTATGAATTCTCTAAAAGATAAATAATTGTAAAAATTCACTAATTAGTTAATATTTTTAATGGAGATACTTGTTACTATTAAGTGAAAATTAAGTCATTATATTTTATTAACCTTTATAGATATTGATATCAATCATAATTTATTATTAATATCCTAATTCTTTTTAAAATATATTTTATTTTTTTAAAATATAATGTATGTACCGTTTAGACCTTTTCTATTATTATTATTATTATTATTATTATTATTATTATTATTATTATTATTATTATTATTATTATTATTATTATCAAATTAAATAGGTCACCATTAATGTGTACACCAATTATTACCAATAAAATTAAATTTGTTAACTAATTGAAGGTAAACAATATTTGGTAATTATTTCAGCTTTTAATTAAATTTTTTTTTTTTGTAATGAGATTGATCAATAATTTTTTAATTATTTTTATCATATATTGTCTAATAACTTACTAAATGATTAATTTTTTTAATTAATCTTCTGTCCATACAATATAATTTTACTGTAATATAATTTTACGGTAATATTATGTTTTATTTTTTTAAAATATAATGTATGTACCATCTAGATTTATTATTATTATTATTATTATTATTATTATTATTATTATTATTATTATTATTATCTACTAATTAATATCAAATTAAATGAGTGACTATTAACGTGTGCACCAATTATCTACTAATAAAATTATTACATATGAATGAGAATTAGAATTATATCAATTAATATAATTAAAATGATTAAAAATATTTATGATTAATAGTTAGTTTAATAATGCATTGAATATTAAATTTATATAATTATAATGAAGATATTTTCTTAAATTAGTATAATAATGCATTATTCATTAAATTCACTAAATGCTATTATTCATTAAATTCATTAAATGCTATCATTTGGAGAAAAAAAGAGTTGATGAGGAATTAATAGCTCACTTTAATTAGTTTGGGTAAAAAAACCCAATTTTAGTATATTAAGTAGATAGATAAATTAATTCTGCTTAATTCCTCGATCAGAATATTTTATAAGACATAGACCTTCCCCTCGATCAATTCATTTTCAAACATCTTTGTCAAATAATTCTTGATTGAACAATGAATTTTATCACACTGTAAAACGAATTAAATATAAAAGCTATTAGCACTTATGAAACTATTAAATTGCACTGTCTTTTATTCGTGCAAGGGTTTACTTATCAAATAAAGTTAAAATACGAACAAAAAATATTTATAAACTGGACCTAGCATCACTTGAAAGAATCATGAAAAATAATCAAATAACCTCATCATTCATGAGAACCATTTCTACTACGTCTGTATTATGAATTTTCTAAAAGATAAATAATTGTAAAAATTCACTATTACTCATTTTTTATATATACACACATACACTAATTGCACACGGTAATAATTAGCCAATATTTTCAATGGAAATACTTTTTACGATTAGGTGAAAATTATACCATTATATTTTATTAACATTTATAGATATTGATATCAATCACAATTTATTATTAATATCCTAATTCTTTTTAAAA